>NC_045429.1:103549463-103894046 GCF_902635505.1 Sarcophilus harrisii
AAGGCAGAGGGGAGATATCCTGTGGAGTGTCTGAGCTATAAGCAAAAGGGCTGGGATATTCTAAATGTTATACATTAAAAACAAAGAAAGAGTCTGGAAGGCTGAAGAAGCATGTGGAAAGGGAATAAGCCAGCCTGAAATCACACATACTTATGACTTCCATAATTTTCAGTGAGGGGCAATATAGTACAGGAAGCTAAAATGATAGTCTTTATTTTTTTTTATGTAGTATTTTCATTTTTATTGTATTGGCATATAGTTATGATTATTGAAGACCTTTCTTTCTTTTTTTTTATTTAATAGCCTTTTATTTACAGGATATATACATGGGTAACTTTACAGCATTAACAATTGCCAAACCTCTTGTTCCAATTTTTCACCTCTTACCCCCCCACCCCCTCCCCTAGATGGCAGGATGACCAGTAGATGTTAAATATATTAAAATATAAATTAGATACACAATAAGTATACATGACCAAAACGTTATTTTGCTGTACAAAAAGAATCAGACAATGATAGTCTTTAAATCAAGTAAATATGGGTCCAAATTCTGTCCCCGACCCTTTCCCTCTAGGACTCTAGGCACTATATGTCACTGTATGTCTATAAGTCTATGTGACTGTCATTCAGTCATATCCCACTCTTTGTAATGCCATTTGGGGTTTTCTTGGTAGAAATACTGGAGTGGTTTTCTATTTCTCTGCATTGCACATCTCTAGGACTTAACTAAGCTATAAACAAATCTCTTCTGCATCATTAAAGGGAGTTCTCATGCTCCAACAAAGATGAAATCATGGATTCATAGTAAGGTTTTTATTTTCTTCTAATTTTTGGTGGAGGGACAGGAGAGTAGTAGAAGTAGTAGAGGAAAAAGCACCCATTCCTGGCATTTACTAAATGGCCAAATTCCTTCATCCCTCTGGGTCTCAGTTTTCTCACGTGTAATATGAAGGGGTCAGGATAGATAACCCTTGAAGTGCTTTCCATCACTGAATTCTGTAAGCTTAGGATAATATCAAAATCATTTGTGCCTTTTGATTACTGGATTTAACATAAACAGTGGGTGGTCCAATGTCTCCTTAGATTCCATCATGTAAGTAAGTCCCAATTTCTCTTCTTATTGTTGCCATT
Organism: Sarcophilus harrisii; assembly: GCF_902635505.1. Taxonomy (NCBI): domain Eukaryota; kingdom Metazoa; phylum Chordata; class Mammalia; order Dasyuromorphia; family Dasyuridae; genus Sarcophilus; species Sarcophilus harrisii. Next base: position 103,550,595 of record NC_045429.1, read on the forward strand.
TTCCTTTGCTTCCCCCAAAAGAAGTTTATAGTTCTCTATTGCATGTCTCTTCTCAGGAAAGAACCTCATAAAAGCATCTATACTTTGGTACAAAAATCAGTATTATATAAGCTCTATCTTCTTCAGGATTCTTTGTATTTTCACTGGGAACAAAACCTGCCAAAGAATTGATGCTTGATCTGTTGATTTTTGAGGGATTCACTTGAGGGACATAAAAAGATGTGAGGGAGGACTTTTGGGGGGGAGGAAAAAGGAAAGGAGAAAGGTTGAGTTGTCAAATTGTGTTTGTAGGGTTTGAGTGGATGCTGGAGTTGACAAAGGAATTGTTCTCCTCCTCTTCCTTCAAGAATGACTCAATTCTCCCTTTGAAATCTTTAAATTTGATGGAAATGAGGGAGTGCATTCTTACCAAAGTGCACAGCAGGTACCTCAATTTGAGGAGGTGCATTTAGATAATTAGTTAACAGAGGGATGCTATTCATATTATCTTAGAGTTAGAGTTGGAAGTGAGTCTTAGTGGACATTTAGACAAGCCTCTTCATTTTACATATGGGGAAGGTGAGATCCCAGTAAGTTAAATGACTATCCTAAGGCCATAAAGCTAAAAAGTGTCAGAATTAGGACTATTCAATTTTAATTCAATTTTATTAACAGAATTTCTGATCAGAATTCTAGACCAATGACCTATATTTTTTCAAATTTTTATTTTCAAAATATATGCATAGTTTTCAACATTCACCCTTGCAAAGCCTTGTGCTCCAATTTTTTTTTTACCTCTCTTCCCCTCTACCCCCTCCATTAGACTTTTAGTTATCTTATATATGTTAAACACATGCAGTTTTTCTATAAGTATTTCCACAATTACCATGCTGTGCAAGAAAAATCAGATCAAAAAGGGAAGAAATGAAAAAAAGAAAACAAAAAAACAAACTAGCAAAAAAAAAAATGAAAATATTGGGTTGTGATCTTCACTCAGTCCCCACAGTCCTCTCTCTGAGTGCAGATGGCTCTCTCCATCACCAGTCCATTGGAACTGGCCTGGATCACCTCGCTGTTGAAAAGAGCCACATCCATTAGAATTGATATAAATATTTTTTACGTGAACCTTTATCAGTAAAAATTATTTGTTAATAAATTATATGCATGTTCCACAAATTAAATACATTATAAAACTTGTAATAACTAGAAATGAAAAAAATATAAGATGAAGATGTAATAATATTTGATCCTAGAGTCAACAGAGAATCACTGCAGTTTATTGAGTAGGGGAGTAACATGATTAGATCTGAGCTTTAGAATATTAATCTGGAAGCTGTGTGGAAGAAAGGAAAGATACTTGAGGTAGAGAGGCAAACTAGGAGACTATTATAACGGACACCTAAGCGGCCCAGTGGATAGAGCACCAGGCCTGGAATCAGAAACACCTTCCTGAGTTCAAATCTGGCTTCCAATACCATCTGCATGACTCTGGGCTAATCATTTAACCCTGTTTGCCTCAATTTCCTCATCTGCAAAATACCTCAGTTTCCTCATCTGGAAAAAGAAATGATTTATCACTCTAGTATCTTTGCTAAGAAAACACCAAATGAAGAAGTTGGACATGACTGAACAATTGAACAGCAAATCACAACCATCCAGGTAAAAAGTTAACCAGAGTCTGCATGAGAATAGCCATATAAGTGAAGAGAAGAAGGTTTGGGAATGAACTATGTTGTGGAAATAAAAATTTCAAGAACTGGAAAAATGGTAGGGCATGTGAAAGTGAGGAACATTAAAGGATGGCACTTTTGTTATGAAGACTTGAAAAGATAATGTCCCAAAAAAGAAATAAGGATGTTATGGAAAGTTGTAGATTAGAAAAAAATAAATCTAATGAAAGTTGTAATTTATTTATTTTTAGATAACATTTTATAGCTTTTTTATGTATCGGGGCTCTGCTAAGTGGACTTTACAATTATGATCTCATCCGATTAGCTCTAAATCCATTCATAATTGTGTAGCTCAGTCTGTCTCACCTAAAGAGTAAAGGAAGTAAGAGAAACTTTTACTCCCCAGATTTTAGTCTCTGTCTAGGAGCACCTAATTAAGGTTAGACTATAACCATCCTGAGAGGCCAAAATTGGAAGCTTTCACAGATATCCTTTCTGATACATCCCACATGACCATTCATAGAGCCTTTAAATTTTTTTTTTTTTTTTGCTGTTTCATACCTCTTTATTTTCAAAACATATACATGGATAATTTGACAACATTGACCCTTGTATAGCCTTGTGTTTCAGATTTTCTCCTCCTTCCCCCATCCCCTCCTCTAGATGGCAAGCAATCCAATATATGTTAAACATATTAAAATATATGTTAAATCCAATTTGTATTAACATATTTATACAATTCTATTGGTGCACACAAAAAAAAATCAGATAAAAAAAGACAGTAAATGAGTAAGAAAACAGAATGCAAGTGAACAACAGGAAAAACAGGGAGAATTTTATGTTGTGATCACATTCAGTTTCCACAGTCCTCTCTCTCCAAGTATAGAAGGCTTTCTTCATCACAAGATTGATCATTGTATAATCTTGTTGTTATGTATAATGATCTTCTGATTCTGCTCATTTAACTTAGCATCAGTTCATGTAAGTCTCTCCAGGCCTCTTTGAAATCATCCTGCTGATTGTTTCTTATACAACAATAATATTCCATAACATTCATATACCATAACTTATTAAGTCATTCTCCACTTGATGGGCATCCACTCAGTTTCTAGTTTCTTGCCACTGCAAAAAGGATTTTATAATATAATTTTAGGTCTGGCACAGCTAGGCCAACTTCATTAGCATTTTTTTCATTAATTCCCTTGAAATTATTGACCTTTTGTTCTTCCATATGAACTCTTTTATTAATTTTTCTAGATCTGTAAAATAATTTATTGGAAGTTTGATTGGTATGGCACTGAATAAGTAGATTAATTTCTGTAGTATTGTCATTTTTATTATATTCATTCAGCCTACCCATGAGCATTTGATATTTTTCCAACTGATTAGCTCTAACTTTATTTGTGTGGAAAGTGTTCTGTAGTTGTGTTCATAGAGTTCCTGACTTTGCCTTGGCAGATAGATTCCCAAATATTTTATACTATCAATAGTTATTTTAAATGGAATTTCTCTTTGTATCTCTTGCTGCTGGACTTTGTTGGTAATGTATAAAAATGCTAACGATTTATGTGGATTTATTTTGTATCCTACAACTTTGCTAAAGTTGTGAATTGTTTCTAGGAGTTTTTTAGTTGATTCTCATATCATCTGCAAAGAGTGATAATTTGGTTTCCTCATGACATACTCTAATTCTTTTAATCTCTTTTTCTTCTCTTATTGCCAAAGCTAACATTTCTAATACAATAATACATATTGAATAGTAATGGTGAGAGTGGGCAGCTTTGTTTCACTCCTGATCTTATTGGGAACTGTTTTAGTTTGTTCTCATTACATGTGATGCTTAATGATGGTTTTAAATAAATGCTACTGATCATTTTAAGGAAAAATCCATTTATTCCTATACTTTGTAGTGTTTTAATAAGAATGGGTGTAGGATTTTATCAAATGCTCTTCATATATCCTTCTTTGAAGACTCTCCAAGACAGGAGTTTTAAGAACTTCATGAGATGGATCATTTTACTTTGGAGAATGGATAATTGTTTAGCATTTCTTTATATCAAACTAAAACACCTACCAGTGTCTTCTGCCTGATTCACTTGTTTTTTTTTTTTCTGAAAGTTCAAGCAGAAGAAGTCTCATCTTCTTTCTTGAGATAGCCCTGAAAAATATTTCAAGTCAGTTATTATGTTCTTCTAAATCTGATCTTCTTCAAGCTACCTTCCACTAATTCTTCCATACTGGCTTTTTTGTCCCTTTATCATACTGAAGATCCTCCTCTGCTTATATTCCAATTTTCCATCGCTCCACTTAAGATGGGATGCCCAGAACTAGATATAATTCTGTCTGGCCCCAACATGCCTGCTGAATTTCTAGTAAGTGGCTGGCTTGTTAGGGAGGCTCCAGACCTGAGAATACAGAGCCAGAGGATCAGTGGCATCCTAACTGGCCTCCTTTCACAGCCAATTACTCCCCTATTAATTGTTGTTGCTATTAATTTGTAAAGCACCTTTCATTCACACTGCCCTGCCAAGCCACAGGAAAAGAAGTGTGGCTGGCATTATTTAATTGACCTCCCCATTAGCAGAGTTTTCTCTTCTCATGTCATTACACAGCCAGGATCTTATGCAGGCTAAACACCCTTGTCCTTTTCCTCCGTGTACCGTCAATCAGCATCAACTCATCAAAGGCCATGTTGCCTCCCAGGGCATGGTGCGAAAATGTTAGAGCTATGGTGCCCTGATTGACTATGTTTGAAAACAGCATTCAGCAGGAAAGTGGGTGGCTGGCTCCCCTGTTCTCAGCCCTTAGGAAGGACAGTGACAAGGAGAGGAAGGCTGCCAAAAGAGAAAATTGAATGGCAAGGCTGTTTTAGCAGCGCTTCTCAGCTGATGTCTGGCAAAGGACTGAGGGAGCCTAGGAGAGCTCAGAGTAATCACTGCATTCTGGAGGCTGCTAAAGTCCACCCCTGCCATTGTCCTTGAGCTACTCATCACCCCACTGCCAACTCCCATTTTGTCAATCTGTCCAAGGGCACCAGAAGAGATTCCTGAAGGCTGTCACTCTGGTTATCCCTTCCAGAATAGATGCCCCAAACTCTCTTAGAACCAGAAAACAGGAAGGAAGCTTTGAACTTTGAAAAGTTCTAACATCAAAGACTGACATAGTGGTTGATGATATTGAACTCAAATATATGGCAGCAACTATTAGTGGCTTTTCAGCATTCTTCTCTTAGGCAACCCTTTCTTTTCTGTATTTTCCCTCATCTCTCCTTGCTTTCATCCCCCTTCCACTTTTCCTCTTCCTTTTCTTCATTTTTATTTAGTTTTTCCTCATTTTTTTCCTTCCAGTGGTAAATTGGTTTCAACTTTGTAGACTTGAGAGGGTAAAATTGATATCTTTTTTATGGGTATCTTTATGCCTGGTTTCTAATAGGTCTTAGTATAGAAGATGATATGTCTGATTTCTCTTCTTCCTAGACCAAAAATAATTCTCTTTGTAGGTAGATACAGAAGTCCAATACCTCATCTTGACACAGAGGTCACCCTGGGTTCCTGAAGATGAACAGCAAAGAAACACACACTTTGGCAGTTTTACAAAGTGGAAAATACTTTGAATCTGGTCCCAGTGACTAGTGGAGGCTTTTTTTAATTCCTAAGGCTTAATCTCAGTATGCTTATATTATGAGACAGCTGGGTGGTACAGAGAATAGAATCATGGACCTTGGAATCAAGCAAACCTGAATTCAAATTCTTCCTCATATTAACTGTGTGACCCTGAACATGTCACTTAGTGCCTCACAGATTTGGTTTACCTCATTTGTAAAAGCAGGGAATGATAATAGCATCTACCTTATAGGATTTTATAAGGAGCACATCAGATTATATATATAAAGTGCTTTGAAAATCTAAAAATGCTAGAAGTATAAAATATTAGCTATTCTTATTATCATTAAGCACATCATCAATAGATTGGCCACTGGCTGATGAACTTTCAATTATAACAACTATATTTTTAAAAAGGAAGAAAAAATATGAAATGGTGAACAGCTGCTTCTGTTTTTATAGTAATAGTGACTGCTTGACAAAAGCAGAGCTAAGGACTGGGGAAGAATATATTAAATATTCTAACAATTTTTATGACATATGAATATTAATTTAACTGAAATGAATTTTTATACAGGTTGTTATATACTTAGATAACATGTAGAAGATACTGCTAGGATGCAAAAAGGATAACATGGTTGCTTCTACTTCTTTTGTACTCCACTAGGCAGTTCTGTACTACATTCAATGCTAGAGAAAGCCTGATCTTGTCTTAATAAAGGAGTTTTTAACCTTATTTTTGTGTGTGTTGTAGATCCCTTTGACAGTCTGATGAAGCCTCTAGACCTCTTCTCAGAATAATGTTTTTAAAATGCATAAAATAAAATTCATAGGCTTTGAAAGGGAGCCAATTATATTGAAATAGAGATATAATGCTTTCCCATGCAAATTCACAGACTCCATGAAATCTAAGAAGCCCTGGCTTAGTGGATTTGGTTTCTCATTCTAATTCATTGGCTCATCACCTCCATCTAGGGAAAGTAGTTAATCAAAGTAATAATTCTGGCTGAAAAGTCAAAGGGCTTCCCCTAGAAAGATTGGGGAAGGGAGAATAAAAATGAAAGATATTCAATGCACAACACAAACCACATATGTATGTAACAAGTCATTTATTCTTCTGCAGAAAGCAATGCTAACCTAAAAGGATCACAGGCACCTTAACAGAATGATTTAAACAGGATTAAGTAATTTAACTTCCAACTCCTCCAAGATATACAATTGTCTTGGAGGCTGATAATCCATAGTTTCTTTTAAGTCTTCTATTTAGACACTTCATATTCTATCTTTTTACTGGGCATTATTTGATCAAACATCTAGGTCTGATCTGGGTTGCTTCCCTCTCTATATATATTCATCTATTAGGTCCACTCCCTTCCCTCATTGATAAGTTCATCCCAAAATATTCATTTTTGTGAAGGATCCCAAGATGGCCTTCATTCCCTTCTAACTCTGCCCCTGGCCTTTAGACATCAAAACCATGGCTCTGCCATTGAACTTCTCTCAGGTCCTGGATTCCCTTTGTCATTTAACAGTTTATTACTCCTGTAGCCAATTCAACCTATCAGGGTCCCAACTGATCTTTTTCTTCATCTGACTTTTTTTCAACTTCAGAAAATATTCCCTCATACCAGGTACTTTCATTTCCTCCCCTTTCTTGCTTTTTTGTGTGTAAGTTGTTTTTCCCCATTAAATTTTAAATTTCTTGAAAACAAGCTCTCTAGCACTCACCATAGTACATGATATACAGTATATGTTTAATAAATACCTATTTCCTCCTTTAATTCTTTACTGGCACACTTCCCTAGGTACCAGCACATTTCTGCTACTGTTATAACAGATTCTCCATAGCAGTAAATGACACTGCTACTGATCATAGACCTCAGAGCTTTTCAAGCTCACAAGGCCACTTACTGAGAAGAAGAAAATATAAGAGCTAGAGTCGCAGGAACCACTGGCACTGACTAACCTGGACTAGAGAAAAATCTTGTATTTTCTTCATTCCTAATTTTCCTCTTATTTGCTACCCAGATAGTCATAGTCAAGAAAAAGTCAGTAGGAAACTGTATTCTTTTTTGATAAGGTTTCCTTACTTCTCTGCTCTTTTGGCTCAGTAGCCACTCGGAGAATCCACATATCCCTGGAAGCTATTTCCCAGAGCTCCCTACTCTATCAGAGTAGAATTTATCTGTATATATCCCAAGATACATAACAACTGAGTATATTGGAGAGTTGGGTGTGTGGGAGCAAGGGAAAAGGTCTTACTTATCATTGCACCTGCTGTATTGTCTAGTAGAATGTAAGCTCTTTTAGGGCAAGCCCTTTTTAATCTTTTTCCTTATATTCCCAATGCCTAACCCATAGAATTCACTTCATAAATGCTTATTGAATTAAAATGTATTTTTGCCATTCTCTTCTAACTTTAATGTTGGAAACTCCCTTTGTGCAAAGAACAAAGAGGACCAATTAAACATCTGGAGCAGAGAGAACAGTTAGAGAAAAGGGTTGAAACTCTTCAAGTAATAAAGGAAGGATAAATTCAGCTAGGTCAAAAAAGGGAGAATTCTGACTTCTTAGAAAGGAGGGATATGGGACAGTAATTGGGAATAAACTGCTTGTGGTATGGTATGATAGCGTGTGTAGCAAGTCTATTGGACTGGATGCTAAATAGCGATATCTAGATTAAGTAAAATTTGTAATAATTGCATTAACATTGGACAAAACTCTATGTTTTATCTGTCCTGTGTACTTGTAATTACCCTGGGAATCCAAATAGGTTGTGTCCCTATCAGCTTTCATTGCCTGAAGTTAAATATTTTGTTCTCAGGATGATTAGTATAAAGTGTGTTATAGTCCTGAGGGATAAAGGAGATGAAGGAAAGTGAGTCTGGAGGAACCTAGAGATCACAAAGACACCTCAGAGTCCTTTTAAAGTATCTATCAAGCAAAATGTTAACAGTTAATTGCAGTCTGATGCCTGACAGTACTTATTCTACACTTATTGTGAGTAAAATTCTTTGTTCCCTGTATATTTCCATATACATTTTGCAATTTCTTCCCAGTTTTTAATATACATTTTATTCTATTCATACATAAATACATACATGCCATGTGTGTATTTCCACACTTCCACAAATAAACACACAGATAAGCATAAATATACATATATTTACTTATACAAATGTATATAAATGTATATTTGTGGGATGAAATGATTGTAAATAACTAGATATATAAAGAATCTTTTCAAGATATATACAAAATTGGCAAAAGGCTCGCTTTCAGAATATACTATAAAATATTATATGGAAATATACATATAGAGATCCATATCTATGTGTATTTTCACATGTATTTCACAGTATATTCATTTATATTGCCATATTGAATTCCTTATATTGCCGGGTGCCTTCTGCCATCTTACCTCAGTTTCTTAGGCTTTCTTTGAGACTGAACCTGGAGGTCTTCCACTGGTCTTCCTAGCTATATAGTCTTCACTTTTCAGATGATTTTTCATCAACTCTGTATAAATCTTGGAATTGTATAGTTACTTATTTGTCAAATATCTCCACTGAACTGCATGCTTCTTGAGGATAAAAGCTATTTTTGCTTTGCTCTGAACCACCAGAACTAATTTAGTTTGTTGAATGACTGATTGATTAGCTGAAAGGATAGACACAAGAGCATAGTAGTTAAAAACTGAAGAATAATTAAATGTTAATTATCTTATTTCATTTATAAGAGATAGGGCAGGATTTTTTTTTTTTCATTTTTAGGAGTTGATTCTTCTTAAAGCTCTAATGAAATGTAAGGATGATGATGATGATGATGATGACAATGATAATTGAGTAAATTTTATTCCATAAGCTATACATAGCTAAAGAAGATAACTACCAGTCTGTAATGAGTATTTCCATTGATCTTTATGGAAGTAATCAAGGAATGTCATTTCATTGAACCTCTTGGAGAAAGTAGGTAACATAGTCATACCTGAAATCAAGGAGACTCTTCTTGGTGAGTTCAAATCTATCCTCAGACATGTACATGTGTGACCCTAGACTTGTCACTTAAATCCTGTTTGCCTCAGTTTCCTCATCTGTAAAGTGATATAGAGAAGGAAATGGCAAACCACTCTAGTATTTTTGCCAAGAAAACCTCAAATGGTGTCTCAAAGAGTCACACATGATTGAAACAATAAACAATAACAACATTAAACTGTGGAGATATTTATATAACCGATGTCCAAAATCTAGACAAGGATTCCGTGTTTTCCAAGCAGGATTGGAAAGTTGCCCTAACCATCCCAAGCATGTTAACTTGTATGTGTAAAAATGTAAAAAAAAAAAATGTAAAAAACTGAAAGTTATTCATTCTAACTCTTGGGATGTTGACCTTCTCGGCCACAGGCCAAAAAGTTAGCCTATCCTGCTATTTAAAATGTTAATTTATTTTATAATCACATTTTAAAAAGTGGTCTAACACTGTCTGTTGCATCCTAGGCATTTGCCTGTGTGTCTATCCCTGTGTTGCACTCTGCTAGTGTCTAAATACTGAGGAAGTTCTAGGGAGAGATATGAGGAAGATGGAATATCACTATTCCTGAAGCCATTCTCTTTGGGAATAAAAATGACTAACATTTACATAGTGATTTAAAGTTTACAAAACATTTTATAAATCTCATTTTCCCTTCATAATAGCCCTAAATGCTATTTATTTTCCCCATTTTACAGATAGAAGCTCGGAGGGATTAAATGACTTTCCTAGAGTTACAGAGCTAGTAAGTAGCTGAGGCATTCAAACTCAAGTTTTCTTGATTCTAAATTAAGATCCTTTAATTTATTAGATTGTAGTAGTGAAAATTAATAACTTAATCAAGGATATCTATCTACCTTTGCCTTATACTTAGTACTGACTTTAATTTTCCTTCTCACCAATCCTTCCTCACCCCATTTGTTCATTTTCATTTTGTGTGTTCAAGGAAATTTGACAAACCATTATTAATCTAGTATATCAATAACCAATCAGGAATTTGGGAACATAAAGCCAAAATTAAAAACTCTTTAGGAATTCACATTTTACTAGATAAGGTGGGGGGAGGGGGATAGTTCAATACCTAAACAAGTGAACAAGAACAAAGCATGTTCACAAAGTAAAGTAATTGGAAAGCCAGAAAGTACCCAGAATTGGGTGTCAGGAGAGGTCTCATATTGGAGGTAGTACTTGAGTGAGATAGGCTTTGAAAGAAGTTGCACATGTTGAGGCAGCTAAGGGTAGCAGTACACACCTGTAATCCTGCAATGGGGCAACTGAGGCTGGTGGATTACTTGAGCTCTGGAAATTCAAGCTGCAGCAGGATTTGAGACTAAGTTTAGCACCAATGTGGTGAGTCCTTTGCAGGACAGGGGTACCAGGAAGGAAGGGAGGAAAGAAGGGAGTGAGGAAGGGAGGAAGGAAGGAATTTATTGTTTTTTTTTCCCCAACCCTGCCCTATTTCAGTTACTTTCAGGTAGAAAAATAAAAGCAGTGTCTTGTTGGTAAATGTTTAACAAGCAGTTCTTTGGGGAAAGAAAAGTACCCAAAGAAAAGTTTTAGGTTTATTTTTGTGATTGATATTATTTCCATCAGTCTGAGTCAAAACAATCAAAAACAATAAATCAATTCCTGATTTGTAACTTTGTTGAGATATAAATGCTCACACTGAACACTTGACTGTCTGAGCCTATTTAAGCCAGTTCTAACGCACCCCTGGAAAAGATCTATGTTCCTGTTGGAAAGGAGCTTACAGTCTATTTCTGGAGAAATAATTCACATACATGCAACAATTAGAGAACAATTAGCACAAGAAACAATTAGAGAACAATTAACAGAAACAATTAAGTGTTAAACTGTATCACATTTCATTTACTAAGGACAAGATCAATTTTATGTAACTCATTCACATTGAGCCCTCCTGAGTCATTTGTAATCAAAGAATTATGGAATGCTAGTGCTCACAGAGTACTTTGTGCTCAACCAGAGTCATCCCTTCACTTTGTAGATGAAGAAACTGAAACCCATAGAGGTGGAATTGCTACACTTAATGGAAGACTCCATTGATCGGGACATGGTACTAAGTTTGAAATTATAGGGTCTCTATATTTAAAACCTGACACTGTCACGTACATGATTTTGGCCAATTGATCTCTCTAGTACCTCATTTTTTCTATCTGCAGATGCAGAGTTGGACAAGATGACTAAGATAACTACCAGCTCTAGTCCAGAAGTCATAAAGCCAGATCGTTATCTCTCTGTCCTAGTCTTCTCTGGCTGCTTTGTGCGAAGAACCATAGCCTCTGATTTGTAAAGACATGGTGTCAATTCCATAAAAACCTTGGTTAGAGCAGATCCTTTCTATAGGTGTAAGCTAACGTGCTTCTGCTGAATTACAGTGTGTATTTGCATAAATTACCATATGGAACTTGTTAATATTTCCTAGATATCCTTTTTCATTGCTCCATTAGACAAGGCTTTGTGCTTTTGTTTGGGGCTGAATGTCAGCCAATCAGGACCCAGGATTTCGACCAGTTCCCAACGGTGGTGGTAATTTATTCCCTTTGCAGTGCCCCAATGTCACATATCTGTCTGGAGAAATGCTATCTGAAATCAGCTGAATTTTATCATGCAAATTATAGGAAGTGTTATCATTATGAACAGCGGGAGGTTCCTGATTTGCAATCGTTTACACATTAAATGAGTGCAACTGCTGTGGGGTTGAGAAGCCATTCCTAGAGAAGAAAGGGTGGGATGGGGGGGATCAGGCAATAATGGAGCACAAGTGGAAAGATTCACCCCATGGGGTGACGCTTGAGGGGTTTCTGTCTCCAGGACAAGAGTGGAGGTCTCAGAGACATATGGATTTCCTTGATGAAAGGGGTCTGGGACAGTTTGTTGGGGGAGGGAAAATGCAATGGAGTAGATGGCTTACTTAACTATGAATCTGGGATAGAAAAAAATAACCAGATCAGGGCCAGCCCTTTTCAGAACTTCTTTCTCCTATCCCAACAACCCATTCTGGAGTTTAATTTACTAAAGGATGCCCTTCCCATTAATCCCCTCTCAGCCTAACTCTCTTCTACCCCTATCATTTATCATGTTATTTATATTACCTATCCATTTATCTGTTGTCTAGTAGGTATTACTATGTGGGTGAAATTACTCTGATCTACTATTTCTCAATAAGGTATTACTGCATTAATGACTAAAGGTTGCTTAATATCCTACCTCTCCCAGGAACTGAAACCCTGAAGAAATGAATCACTTATGGGGGCTGATGGTCAGTGATAACTTATGGGAAGACAGAAAGGCCCCCCTCAAAATTCTAATAACATATGATTGAATTTGAACTTGTTTTCTCCACTTAATTTAATAGTGAGTCTTATTCTTTTACAGGATATGAAGGTAGAAAGTGAGAAAAAAAGGGCAGAAAGGGAGAGAAAGACAGAAACAGAGAGAGAGAAAATCAGAGAGAGACAGAGACAGAGACAGAAACAGAGAGACAGAGAGAAAGAGTTAAAGAGATAGAAGCAGTGGCAGGGAAACTTGGCAGAAGAAAAGAGAGAAAATAACTTTTTGTTTTAAAAAAGCTGAATTTCACTAGTCTACAAGTAAGAGAACCATTTCTTTTGAGGTCAGGAATGAAAGCCTAGACTTAGCAAGTGAGGTTCTAGGAAAACAAAATGGCATGAATAATTATTGGACAAGTAGTTAAGATATATGATACAGAAAGGATCTGTGTATATGGAGAGTCCTCAAAGTAGGATCTTGCTAAGATTTAGGAAATGAATCCTAAGTAGTTGCCTAAATCAAAGGATTAACAGAGGTGAAATGACTTGGCCATGGTCACACATTTAGTCACTATGAGAAATCGGATATCTAGGCTATAATCTTAGGGGTTTTTTGTTTGTTTGTTTTACTAACTATATGTTTGGCAATGAGAAAATATCTTTATTTACCTGGGCTTCAAGTTCTGCTACTTTAAAATGAAAGGGTTAGATTAAATCATCTCCAAGGTCGTTCTTAGCTCTAACATTCTATGGTACTATGAATCTAAATGAGCTTTTGTCCTGGAGAGTCATTGGCAACAGACTTGGGACCAGCACGGGGACTTCTGGAGGAGACACAGCTCTAGTGACTCAAAGGCTTTGGGAAATAGGCCAAAACGAGGCAAAGATCATTAATAAAGCAGTGTCAAACAGGGCAGGACGGGCAGTCAGATGGCAGGGAGCATGGACAGAAGAAGGTTTGGAAAGAATGTGCTAATGTTCATATGTCATTTTATGTACAAGATGATCCATTTCATTGTTCATGGATGAGGAATGGTGGGGAGGGGGTGGAGGAAGTTAATGTGATAGCAATGAAAAAAAGAAAAAGAAAGACAGAAAGGAAGGTAAGGAAGAGATGAACCTTGAGAGAAGAAATTGAGGGAAAAAAGGAAAGAAGGAAGGAAAGGAAGAAGGGACAAGGGAAGGGAAGAAAAGAAAGAAAAAGAAAGAAAGAAAGAAAGAAAGAAAGAAAGAAAGAAAGAAAGAAAGAAAGAAAGAAAGAAAGAAAGAAAGGAAAGAAAAGAAAGAAAGAAAGAAAGAAAGAAAGAAAGAAAGAAAGAAAGAAAGAAAGAAAGAAAGAAAGAAAGAAAAAGATAGAAAAAGAAGGAAGGGAGGAAGGAAGGAAAGGAGGGAGGGAGGAAGGAAGGAAGAGAAAGAAAGAAAAAGAAAAGAAAAAAGAAGAAGGAAGGGAGGGAAAGAAAGAAAGAAAAGAGATGAATTAACAAAATTTGACATATTTAGGAAATAAAAGTTCTGAAGGGAACACAAAGAAGGCAATTTTGTTACTACTTTGTTAAATTTAATGTTCAATAAAAAAGCTGTGGAAATTCATGCATTCATTGACAGTTCTATCCTTTGAATATGAAAATGTTTGTGCTTGTTGATGATTGTTAAACACATCATAAAAAAAGAAAATGAAGGAGTCACCTTGTTCCTGCACAGCAAGGGGCTGAGGAATGGGAGAGTGACTGAGATTTGCCAAAGACTTAAATTATAATGATCAGGGTCCCGCTCAACCAGGTCAATTACCCCAGTCTACCCTTTGGCTAGAGCAAGGCACCCAAGTCTGTCATTTCCTATTATTAGTTATAATAATAGTGATTAAATTTTCTCTTTTGTCACCATTTCTTTTCCCCCTAAAGGATCTTGAGCACAGTTTTGCAAATTGTGGAGGTATATTTGCTAAGTGTATTGTCATCCCTAAGGGAAAGTCAAAGAAAAGGGAGGTCAGTGTCAGAAGAACAGATGAAATAACTATCAGAAAGTGTACCCTCATCCCACATATGATTATTTTTATGCTTGAGGTTTCTTGCTTAACTTAAATCAATGAGTTAGGTGAGACAAAACATTGGGCTTTCCAATCCAACCTCAGACACTTACTAGGTGGGTGATCTTAGACTAGTCATTTAATCTGTTTGCTTCATTTTCCTTCTGTAAAATGTGAATAATAGTAACACTTACAATTAAGTTTGCTGTAAGGATAAAATGAGGTAAGTTTTTTTTTGTAAATCATTGTACAAACCATAAAATTCTTTATGAATGATCGTTATTATTATCGTTATTAATTTATTTAGAGCTTCTCCTAGGAACTGGTACTTTTAAAATGTAATCCTGTTTTCTCCCTGGGGCCACAAAGACAGCTTGTCAAGTAGAAGAGAGTAGGCAAGCATCAAGGCAGTGAAAGTGAAGCAGAGACCTGTATTTTAAAAAAAATTTAACCTTATTGATTATTGTTGAGTCTTATGAGATAAGTCTTATGTCAGAGAGTTTGCATTTCCCCTAGGGGAAAGTCAAACATCATTCTTCATCTGACCAATGGAGTATGTAAGAAAACTACAGTCCTGTCTCCAGAGCCATCAGTGTTCAACAGGCCATACCTTTTCTCCTGAGTCCCTGTTGTCCACTGAGATTCTTGCTTTGGTGAGTTCTGACAATAGCCACCTGCAGCTTCCATTTCCCATTGACTCTTATAAACCATTGAAAAGATCACTGACTTCAGAGCCAAACTAAAGCTCAAATTCTAATTCTATCACAGATGACCTTTGTGAT
Organism: Sarcophilus harrisii; assembly: GCF_902635505.1. NCBI lineage: Eukaryota > Metazoa > Chordata > Mammalia > Dasyuromorphia > Dasyuridae > Sarcophilus > Sarcophilus harrisii. The sequence continues at coordinate 103,565,973 of NC_045429.1, forward strand.
CTTTGACAAGTCATTTCTCCTCGTGTATAAAATGAAGGGGGGAGGGAAGGGATGGCCTCTGGAAGGCATCTTTAAGCTCCAACTCTATGACCCTATGATCCCACGTCTGGAAAGTTTAATGTTCTATTGATTAACTATTGGGATATTTACAGGTCCCAATCTGTGTTCTTGGGATAACCCTTACATGGATGTGGAAATACTACTCCCAGTGCAAGAAGGGGAACAGATGGTCTTCTCTGTTGAGGGGGTGAAGGAAAGGAACCAATTCATGATGACAAAAACTTTCAAGAAGGCCAACTGGAAATTGGGGTATGGGGACTTTGTTTTTGTTTTGTTTTCTGGGCTGGGAGGTGCCAGTGCCTGGTAGCTAGTCCCCTCACTGCTGCCGCTGACAGTATCTCAGACACACATTCTGAACATGGGCTGTCCCCAGAGAAGCATCAGCTTTTAATCCTGTCACTGCGAAGCATCCATGCACAGCCTGGTTACAGGCAGACCTGATGTTCTGGGGGAATGGCTGTCAGTCATTGGAAATCCAACAGCCTACAGGGTTATGTGCTGACCCAGGCCACAGGCAGGCAGGCAAGGCTTGGAGGAGGCAGAGGGCATGGGCCAGGCAGGGTGCGGGTGGCTCGGGATACCGCCCCACCTCCTGCCTCTCCCCACACATTTCTGAGAATTTCAGATGGAAACTTTTCAGGATAATCATTTTCTAACGTCTGCTAAGCAACCTTTGTTACTTGGACAGTATTACCTCTAGTGTTGATGGGTCAGATACAAAGTCATCATATCTCTATTACTGTTGGGGGGGGGATGGTTCTGAAGATCTAAAAGGAACAAGGAACTTAGAAGTCTTTATTCATATCTGGGTTGAAAGTCTAGTATGCCAAGAGAAAGGAATTATTGCTCAGCTCTGGGGTGTCAATTCTGAAGCCCTCTCCTAGATCCTGAGTTGTTCTTTATTCATACAGAATGCTGTTCTCTCTAGAAAATGGACAACACCCTGAAGGATTTTTGTGTCTTTGGGACGACCTCCCTCTCTTTTCCAAAAGCCTCCCTCCCTCAGTTGAACAGAGTCCATAGGAACTGAGGCAGATGGACGGGAACCCATCCTTCTTTACCTCCTTCCTTTCCTCTTCTCCAAACTATAAACTAATGAAAGGTTGTATTTTAAATGTCAAATACCCCATGAGATGGAGCATGAGTCAAAGACTGCTTGCCGTGTGTTCCCTTGCAGGAAGTTGTCTTTCAGCAACAGCATCTCTGTGAACTTATCAGAAGGGGATGGAAGGGGAATCACCAACTGACTCTGAACTACTTGCATTGAAATCTGTCAAGCAGTTATAATATCTCAAGGTCATCATGTCTATCTTTTCTTCTCCCTGCTACCTTAGAGTGGGCTGGGCTATGTTAGTGTGGATGGAGAGGAAAGGGGATTCATCATAAACTAACCCTCTCTTTTTCTGGAAATGACGTCCATTTCACAAAGAAAGGGGAGATTGGATTCATTGTCCCCATGGAGAGATAGGAGGATCTGGAAGAGAGAGGGCTGCTCTTGGTCAGAAAAATCAGAGTTCAAATTCTGCCTTTGACACATTCTAACTATGTGACCTGGGCAAGTAAATTAGTTTTAAGCACCTTAGACAACTCTTTACAACAGTAAATTTCTTATGAGCTGTTAACCTGTATCAGTAGATAGAATTTCTATACTGGGAGTTCTCTCTACTAATTAAACCCATGGGAAGATAACAAGCATTCATTAAAGGCTTATTATATGCCAGGCACTGTGCTAAGCACTTTCTAAATAATATTTAATTTGATCCTTACAACAACACCAGGGGGTAAGTGTCATAATTCTCTATGGATGATGAAACTGAGGCAGACGTTAGTCAACTTGCCCATGGTCACAGAGCTAGCAAATCTGAGTATGGATTTGAATCCAGGTCTTCCTGACTCTAAGTCCAGCACTCCAGGCAGTGGATCTAGACCAGACCCCTATCCCTCCCACCTCCTCAAAAAAATACCTTTGAAATATCAGAGATTCGTCCCTCTGAAGGTGCTCTCCTAACAAAATGATGAAGCTGACTGACTGACTTTGCCCTTTCTCAGTTGCAGAGTGGCCCCCATATGTGGAATCAATGTAAAAGAGGGTTTCTGATCAAGGGTAGATTGAATGTGACAAGATTTACTGGAAAGGCTTGCTTCATGTAACTGATGTTACTTTTCAATAATGTCATTAATATATCAGCCAATCCCCCTCCTGACCATACTTTCATTACTTCTGCTAGTAACAGTGCCCTCATTGGTCTTACTGAGTCAAGGCTCTCCCCTTTCTAATCTATCCTTCATATCATAGCCAAATTGATATTCTTAAAACACAGACATGACTCAGCCCCTTTTATCTTTAATGGCTCCTTGGCTCCTTATTAACTTTATGATAAAATGCAAATCCTCAGCTTGAAATTTAAAACCCTCTACAATTTGACTCCCACAATCAAACTCCCAACTAGCTTTCCAGTATTATTCCATATTATTTCATTTCATACACTGTCTCTTAAATGGGTTTGCTCACCATATATAATATTAAATCTCCAGCCTCTATACCTTTGTAAAGGCATTCGGTCATGGAGAGAATAGACTTCCTTCTCACTTTTACTTTGAAAAATCCTAAACCTGAGATCTTTTCAGATTTTCTAGTTATTGACATGTGTTCCTCCCTTAAAATCATTTTTACATTTATTTATTTTTATACATGTTGTATCACTTTCTTGTAGGAAAATGAAAACTCCTTGAGTGTAAGTGCTATGTTTTTATTTTGTTTCCCCAGGAATTAGTACAATGATACTTTATATAGTTTAAATGGTTCCTCAAAAAAGCTTGTTGAGTTGAATTAAATGCAGGGGGCTCTCCAATATACAGGATTGGTTCTTTAACTAATCCCCCAAACTAATCTGGGGCCATGTTAAATCCTTACTTTGACAGCAAACAATCCCTGAGAGATATAAGATAACTTGATATTAATAATAGTTTGGCTGATTGGGGAAAACATCAGGGGGATATCTTTATCAGTTCACTTTAAAGAAATTCCAAAGTAATTATTCTACACAGCGTTTTCAGGAACATAAACAGGGGGAAGGGAGTGTTAATTGAAGGTTTTTTTTTTTCCTAGTTCAACTTCAAGTTCAGAATCGTTATCACATAGTAGCTATAACTCTTCAGTTTACTGAAGAAGAAAATTGTAAGTCAAAGTGATCCATGCTTGTAATCCCAGCTTCCAAGATGACTGAAGATGGAGATTCTCTCAAGATTGGGGATTCTTAACTTTTGTGGGATATGCTGAATGAAGTGGTTATGCCTTAAGGAGTGGAAGACCACCAACTTTCTTAAAGAGGGATTGAAAATGGATCTTCTTAAACAAAGTTCTTGTGATAATCAGGAATGGGATTAAGCCTCTGAGTAGCCATTGACAAATTAGGAAGACCTTTTTTTCTTTTTTTTTTTTCCTTTCTTTTTTTTTATTTTATTTAATAGCCTTTTATTTACAGGATATATGCATGAGTAGCTTTACAGCGTTAACAATTGCCAAACCTCTTGTTCCAATTTTTCACCTCTTACCCCCCACCCCCTCCCCCAGATGGCAGGATGACCAGTAGATGTTAAGTATATTAAAATATAAATTAGATACACAATAAGTATACATGACCAAAACGTTATTTTGCTGTACAAAAAGAATCAGACTCTGAAATATTGTACAATTAGCTTGTGAAGGAAATCCAAAATGCAGGTGGGCATAAATATAGGGATTGGGAATTCAATGTAATGGTTTTCAGTCATCTCCCAGAGTTCTTTCTCTGGGTGTAGCTGGTTCAGTTCATTACTGCTCCATTGGAAATGATTTGGTTGATCTCGTTGCTGAGGACGGCCTGGTCCATCAGAACTGGTCATCATATAGTATTGTTGTTGAAGTATACAATCATCTCCTGGCCCTGCTCGTTTCACTCAGCATCAGTTTGTATAAGTCTCTCCAGGCATTTCTGAAATCATCCTGTTGGTCATTTCTTACAGAACAGTAATATTCCATAATATTCATATACCACAATTTATTCAGCCATTCTCCAATTGATGGGCATCCATTCAGTTTCCAGTTTCTAGCTACTACAAAAAGGGCTGCCACAAACATTCGTGCACATACAAGGACCTTTTTTTCTTAAAAAAGATGAAGGTTGGGTGCCCAAATCCTTACAGCTTTAATCTATCATCTATCCCTCGTGAGAGAACATTATATTTGAAGTAGTCAGAGGAACTGAGTTCAAATTTTGCTTTGCCATATACTACCTATTTGACCCCTTCAGAATGATCTAAAACCTATGTTCCATGAGGACAAAACTTCTCAGTATCTCACCTGGAGAGATGGATTGGCCTAGTGATGGATGAGGATGATTATTGATGGTGATGATGATGATGATGGGAATGATGGGGATGATGATGTGATTCAGATAATCAAATAAACTAAACTCATTGCAATGTTCTCATTGAGAGATCTAAACAAGATATTGAATTGTCTATTATGAAACCTAGAGGCTAAATTTATCTAGCTTCAGGTTTTTATCAAAGCTGTATTTTTTTAAAAACCAAATTAGCTACCTTTCTGCCCACCATGACTACTGCATAATTGACTTCCTCTACATATCATGCTAACTGGCATGGATCAATGAGTAATTGTAATTGTAAAAAATCAGAGCAACTCATGCAATATGATTCTCTAACCAGGGGACTCTTGTTGCAAAACTTGTATATATTAGTATATATTATATACCTAGGGGATCTCTAAAAGGGGAAGAATTATTCCCTTTTGCCATTCCCCTTTGAGGGATGTTGTTGGTTTCTTTAGTTCATTAGATCCATTTGCTGCTGATATCTCAGAGGCCTTTTTCACATTTGCTTCTCATGCTTGCACCAACCATCACCTTCTCTCTAACATGGTTCCAAGTTCTCCTTTGAAATTCCTAGTTGTCTACCCACTAGCCACCAACCTCAAGGGACCCACCAATGGCTTGGAGTGGGGGGGTGTGTGGCAAAATTATTTCATTTAAATATTTAAATTTTCAATATTTAAATATTCAAACAATCCAAGAAAATCCTGCATACTTTCCATGATTTCTTTACTATTATCATCTTTTATATTCTTAATTTTAAATGCCTAGGAAGAGCCCCCATTTACATTGCTTAAAGATTTGTGATTTTACCCTAGTAGACAGTCTTTCTAAGTTGCTGTAGTTAAAAGTAAAGATCCCATCCTACCTCCAAAAAACAAAACAAAAAAATCCTCAAAAACAAAAACCCCAAACAAACAAAACCTCCAAAACATTATCATTCAGTTGTTTAACTTTTAGTGAAGATTTTCTCACAAGTTATAATAGGCTGGTCCTATAATAATTCTTGCAATTTTATATAGTCATAAAGCATTTCAATTGAACCTCACAACAAACATGTGAAGTAGATGTTATTCCTATTCCCATTTTGCAGAAAAGGAAGCTGAATCTAAGAGAGGCTAAATGACTTCTCTGGGGTCGATCACCTAATTAGGAAGATTTTGAAATAGAATAAGAATGTGAGCCTATCCTAACTTTCTGTCAATTGCTCAAACGTGCACCACCTAACTACTTCTAAATTATATTGCAATTTCAGCTTGAAAGACTCTGCCAGAGCTGGTATCCTGTAAACACAACCTCACAGAATTCAAGGTGTGAACGTGTAGGTAAATGTTAAACAACTAACTTTCTAAAAAATTAAATGTATAGGACACATTTTTAAATCTGATATGCATTATTTCTCTATCACTTTCTGAAGCTGACACAATCAACAAAATAATTGAGTTGCTGATTTCTCAGGTATAACTGCTCACATTGAAACTTTAATAATTAGCTCCTAATAACCAATTTGAAAATGCTCCAGTACATTCTTGACCTAGAGTAATTTCCAAACCAGAGGATGACCTTAATAGAATGATCTGCTTTTTTATATATAAAAACAGTTACCCTTAAAAACTTCGCACCTGAAGTCTTACCTTGGGGAATTGATTCATGTAATGTAATTTATTCTGGTTTTCTTTGACTTCCTAGATTCTCTTCTTGCCTTAGTATTTCTTGTTTAGGTCATAGTCATGTCTTTGTTATCATTTCTTACACATTTACTTGACTCCATCTTCCTGATATTCCCTGCCCTGTTTTTAACATGGTGGGATGTTTCTCTGAAACTCTTTAGCCCCATACTTGAACCATGCCTCTTTCTCTTTTCATTTCTATGCTTGGCTTTCTATTCATATACAATGGATAATTGCATATTTAGATTTGGAAGGGACCTCAGTGGCTATCTAGTCTAAACCATATGGAAAAAATGTTCACATCCCCAACAAATGGTGATCCAGTGTCTGCCTAAAGACTTTGAATATGGGAGAATCAAAAATCTTTTAAGGCAACTCATCCCATTTATGAACAATTGTGACATCAAGCCTGAGTTTGTGACTTTATGAATTGTACCCATTGCTCCTGATTCTGCTCTTTGGGATCAAACAGAACAGATTAAATCAATCCTCTTCTTCAATATCCTATTGCCCTATTAATTCTTGTTCAGTTGGTACATCCAGAACTTAAAATATTGATTGTCTTGCTTTTTTCCTTCACTGTCTGATAAACCAATCCTCACCAAGGATAAATCATAAAAAAGTATTTGTTAATATTTGGAGGGTTTTTGATCTCTATCTTTGGAGAGGTTACTCATACTAGTGAAATTGTAAAAGTTAAGTAAATAGTAGATTCCTTCCAGGATAGCCAAAATTCAGCCTAAAGAAAATCAAAAATCTGTCTTTACTGGAGATCTTATTTTTTTTTGTCTTATGCCCTTCTTAAAATAATAATGTTTGTTGCCTATATTCTTCATTGAAGGAAGTGATAAATTTCAGCTATAGTTAGTAAAGATAAGAAACGATTTTTTTCCTATCTAAATTTTATGAACATTTGAGATCTATTCTGTGGAACCCAGGTTAAAAACCTCTATTTTATTAGAGGTCTGAGACTGTTCTAGGAACATTATATGTTACCACTACCAGGAATTTTTGTATATTAAAAGAGGTGGGAGAGAATAATACCTAGGAAATGAATATTTAATAGTGCAATGCTGTGTTAATGTAAAATTTAAGCAGAGAAGGCATTTTGGTACAATCTTTCTTTTCTAATACTCCTCAAATCACATCATAACTTTCATTTAAAGCTGTTTAATCTGAAGAACAAGTTTAAAGTGACTGCTGATTTACCTTCCTAAGGGAGGAAAAATCCAACAGTATGTGGGTATGACACAATGAACTTCTATGACTGATTATAAGTTACTTGTCCCATGACCTGTAGGGAACCCTTGTGGTATCCTCCAGACCCCCCATTTTTTTCTTTTTTATTTCTCATCTGATTGAATGATTTCCAGACCTCAGTATTTTAGAGGGTTTGGGAGAACCTTTCAAAATACAGAGACATGGAGATAATAAAAGGATTAGATAGTAAGACTATGAGGAAAGGTTAAAAGTTGAAGAGTTCACCACTAAGAAAGAAAGGGAGGGGTGTTTAATGAGATTTTTCAGATATATGAAGGGTTATTATGTAGGGGACAGTGACCAGCTGTTCACCATTTCTCCTCCTGAACTCCGATTGTCTGGGCCATTCGCTGGGTAATTAATCCCGTGTTAAAGCTGTTTTAGTTCTCCACTGTTATCTTCAATTAAAAAAAATAATTTTATATCATTACTTAACTTTTCAGATGCTTTAAGTCTCGCTTCTTTAGTGAGATTCTAAGTTTTGGGGGATAAGGGGATGGGAATAATGCTTTATCTTTATCTATGGTATCTAAAAGAGTGCCTTCAACATAATAGATGCTTAGTAAACATTTGTTTAGTGAATGAATCAGTGAAAGAATGAACGAACAAATGAATGACTTATACAAAGAGATAATACAGCACAGAGACAAAAAAAAATAAGAAAGACAGAAGGAATGAGATAGAGAAACAAGGAAGGAAAGGAATCAGAGGAGGAGAAAGAGAGAAAGAACTATAGAGAGAGAGAAGACATAGGGAAGCAATTTCCAGTGCTCATAAACATGGAGGGGTAAATACCCTCTGCCAGAAGCCTCATTTATGTTCTTTTCTCATCAGCAAAATGTTCCCAAACAATATCTCAACCATGTGCTGACACCGACATATCACCTGCCCCTGACCTTCACAGAGAGCAAATGAGAGCTAGCTGGTTGCTTTAGAGTATTTGCTGGAGCCCATTAGAGCTGTAATTATGCTGTAATCTTTGCCAAAAATACAGGATGCCATTGTGTAGACCTGCAAGGTCACAGGCCTCCCTGTAAACAAACCTGTTTATGACAATTGGGTAAAATGCCTTCTCTCCCATTGCTTCATTAACGAACCCACAATCCCAAGCACACCTGTTTGCTTGATTTATGGACATCTCTGTCGCCTCTAAAGGCTTATACATCCTCACTGTTCTGAGAAGCCTTCTCGTCTTGTTGTAATGGTTGGCAGGAATGAGATTCAGGCGACCTCATTTCCACTTCCACCTTCCCATAGTAAACTCACATGCTATTCTCTCGTTTGAAAGTCATTTCCAAAATGTGGATCAATGCATCCAATGAACAGTAATCAAAATTGCCACTAGAGGGAAAGTAGTGGGTGATGTCATATCTGGTTGAAAACTTTGAATGAATGAGTTAAGTAGTTCTTCTACTGACCACACTAGAAGGGGGAGAGCAAAGACTGAACCAGGTACCATTTTTCTTTCTGTACCATTAGGTGGGGCAGCCTAAATGAACAATTTGGCTACTGATTGATTTGTTTTGGACATTTCTATAGAAGCTGGCCCAAAGCGAGCTTTTAGCAGATTGTCTTGTGTCAAAAAAGAACAGTTTTAATATGTGTCTATAAAATAAAAGGCATCAGTGGAGTATAAAAGAAATCAAAAAGAAGACCTGAAAGAAAATGAGTCTATGTTTTTTCTCTTTGTGTTGAGTTTTAAATTGTCCTCGTCTGGAAATAGATTGAGGGTAATCTCAGATGTTTTAAAGTAACTAATTGATTCAGTCAATTCAATGAAATGGAAAATAAACCATTTCTATATCTTACTGCTTCTCAACATGAATCCCTTAGTCTTGTCAACCTAATCTCCACCAGTGACTCTTAAATGTAGTAAAATAACTACCAATTCCATGCTTTTATCCATGCTATTCTTCCTGCTTGGAATGATCCCTTTTGATTACACTCAGCCCACCAAATCCTATTCTCTTGGAGAGGTTTATTTCAAATTGCACTACCTCAAAGGCTTTTTTTTTTTTTTACCAGCTTCTTCAAACCACATGACTTTTTCTTTTCTCTTAAGTCTTGGACCATTTTTTTTATTTTATTAAAGCTTTTTATTTACAAAATATATGCATGGGTAATTTTTCAACACTGACCCTTGCAAAACCTTCTGTTCCAAAATTTCCCCTCCTTTCCCCTATTCTCTCCCATATATGGCAGGTAGCCCAATACATGTTAAATATGTTAAAATATATGTGAATCCAATATATGCATACATATTTATATAGTTATCTCGTTACACAAGAAAAATCAGATTAAGAAGAAAAAAAAACCTGGGAAAGAAAACAAAATGCAAGCAAACAACAACATAAAGAGTGAAAATGCTATGTTGTTGGGCCAGCATTATTTAAGTGTCATCTTTCATTTTGACACTTGATCATATAATTAGTCTTTCATAATTTATCTAGGTTTCCCAATTATAGTGTATTTCTGAAGAAGGCATCATGTTTCTGAGATGATATGATATCTCTCTTAGTGCCTACCAAAGTCCCTAGCTGTCTTCATCTTATACTTTTCCCATCTTTTCTTCTTAACTGACACTTGATTAGCTGTGGAAGAGATTACATTTTGGCCATCTTCAGTACTGAAAACGCCTCTCACTCATTTTAATACACTGCACCATAAAGGAGGGGTGGGTATGCTCCTTACTCCTTGCTTATATCTCCATTTAATCTCTTCGCCATCATCAGTCAGCAACCTCTTTGAAATTTTATTCATCCATCAGTCCAGATATATTTCCAGATCCTTGTTGTAGTCATTTGTTATTTAGAGGAAAGAGGATTGCACCAGCTCCAAATGATCTGTTTTTATAAGCAAGTGGGCAGTTCAGTTGAGAGCCCACCTGGGTATGGTTCTTTATGGTTGAATCCCTCAGCCTCTTATCATATTGATTACCACATACCGTCAAGTCCCATTCTTGAATTACTCCCACTATCTTTCTTCTCATTCCTATTAAAATTCTACTAAACATTGCTAGAGAAATTTACACAATAGTGCCAACTGGGTCAACTATCAGTTTATGTTATTTGTTTCCAAATGAGTTCTCACTATTGCATAACAAGTATTTATTCCCCCTTGATTGAATTTTTATCTCACTCTTCACAGCATTTGTTCTTAATATACAACTCTTTTTTTGAGTCATCTTTATCACTCTTGATACTCTCTTGTCCCACAAAGAACCTCTTAATTTTCTAAAAAAAATAGACTTCCTCCTTCATGAATTGATTTATATTCTCCACTTTTCAAATTCCTTTTATGTTGTTATCTTTCCTTTCTTCCTTTGCTTCAGTCTTCGAGGAAGAAATTTACTTTACAATCTCTTTACTTCTGCCATTGATCTCATCCCCTCACACCTACTCTGAAAGCTTCTCCTTCAATCATTGTCTTTCTCTTTCAGCATCAATCTCATTTTATTCCATGGCTCTGTTCCTACTGCTGTTCATTCATTTCAATCATATCTGACTTTGTATCTTCATTTAGAGTTTTCTTGGCAAAGATCCTGGAGTGGTTTGTCATTTCCTTCTTCAGCTCATTTGATAGATGAGGAAACTGAAGCAAATGGGGTTAAGTGATGTCCCAAGGGCCATTTAGCAAATTAATATCCGAAGTCAGATTTGAACTCAGGTCTTATGCTAACACTCTTATCTACTGCATCATGAAGTTGTCCACTATTTCTATTACTGAAACACATTTTTAATTTCATCTCTTCTTAGTCTTCTTCTTCATCCTCATCCTCCTCCTTCTCCTCTTCCTCCTCTTTTTCTTCTGTCTCTGCCTCCTTGCCTCTCCCTTCCTCCTCTCTCTCTCTTCCATCCCAAAACCTAGATGCATTCTCATATTCTTTTAACAGAATTACAGAAATTGAGATTTGTAAGGGATTTTAGAAGTTATCTAATTTAATGCTTACACAAAAGGTTCTCTCCAGTAGAACATTTCTTATGAATCATTGTGAAACCTATGCTTCAAGACTTTTGAGAAAGGAACTGATTACTTCTCCAGGGAGCCTATTCCACCTTTTGGATGTCTCTACTTGTAAGGAAATTTTTCTTCACTGGGATAAATAGAATAAATCAAATCCACTTTCCACATGATAGCTCTTTAAATACTTGAAGATAGCTTTCATATTCCTTCTGACTCTTCTTTTCTCCAGGCTAAATATACCCAGTTCCTTAAACCAGTCCTCATATGTCACAGACTCAAGACCCTTCACCATACTGCTTGCTTTCCTTTGATAACTAATTAATTAATAGTGCCTAGAATGGAATACAATTCCCCAGATGAGAATTAATATGGACAGAATACTATAGGATCATCATCTCCCTATTTTTGGAAGTGATGCAGCCTCAGATCACACAGATTTTATTTTAAACTTATCATTACTATAATGCTGACTCATATTGAGCTTTCAGTCCACTAAAACTTCCAGATATTTTTCGGAACATGTTTCTCCTGATATTATATCTGTGAAGATGATTTTGTACTAAAGACCAAGACTATATTTATCCCTTTTGAAAGTCATCTTACCATGTTCAATTTAATGTTTAGTCAAATCCCAGAGTCATCTGTATTCATTACTTTTCTCACCACCTTCTCACTTCTCAACACCTTGTAATCAAGTTTACCCATTCATCAATTCAGTAGAACTTTTACAAAGTTACCAACAATTTCTGAACTGCAAATTCAGGGGCCTTGTTTGATTCTTCTACTTGACTTCTTTATAGCTCTTGACATTACTGATCACCTCCTCCTCCTCCTGAATATTCTCTACTCCTTTGGCTTCTGTAGCAATTTTCTCTACTGGTTATTTTTCAGTCTGCAGATCACTCCCTCTTTTGTGGATCATCACACATTTTCTACCTATTAAGCATTGACATTTTCTTAGAATCTCTCCTGGAACCCTCTATTTTCCCCCTTAATAATTACATCATTATAATCATAGAACTAGAACTAGAAAATAGCTTACTGCTCATTTCTTCTAACAATTTCAGTTTTCAGATGAGGGAAAGAAGGCCCAGAAGAAAAAGAATTTACCCAAGATCACATAGATAGTAAGAAAGTGACTTCAAGTTCAACTCTTCAACTTCAATACTCTTTAATCATCTCCAGGAAAATAACTTCACAAACTATATTCACAGGGATCCTAGATCCTGAGTTCAAGGATATCTCAGAAACCATCTAATATATAAAATCAATAGGCTCTGGTTACCTGCTGCAAAGTAATGTTTTCACAAGATTATTCCATTAGCATCTAAAATTCAGTGTGTTCAAAGTCAAACCCTTCAACCCTTCCCCTCTCCTCTTCACCCAAGCCCACCCAAACAATCTTTATTCTAAGTTTCTTAATTATATTGTACATTTTGCCATCCTTCCAGTCACCCAGGTTCTCTATCTGAGTCAACTTTGAGTCTTCCCTCTTCTCTTAACACCCCATACAATTATTTATAAATAATAACAATAAATTGCATATATGGATATTTGTGTGTATATGTATATGTGTACAGAAGAAGTTTAAATTCATGAAGTTTAGGAATATTTTATTTTTATTTTTGCATCCCCAGTACTGAGATAGTGCCTTATAATAATAAACGGTTGGTACTTTTAAAATGCTGTGTTTTATAGAATATTGTTAGTATCAATGAATGGAATATCAATGGAATATCCCACCTCCCCTTAAACTGAATAGCTTTGGTTCAAATCACCAATCAATTCAGTCATCACCTGGATTCAATGGCCAAGCATAGCCCTCTGCACTTTTTGCTACAGGAACTTAGCTAGGTCAGATAAAGGATAGGGAAGGCAGGAGGCACAGATGGAATAGCTGGGATTAGAGTCATAGTGAGAGAAGTGTCAGTAGTCAATGTGAATTTTGCAAATTAGAGGGAATTTTGTGACCTAAAGAGTTGGGGAGATTGTTTATAAACCTGTTCATAGAATCAGCAATATATGGATTTGGGTCCTAAGTCTATTTTTTCATTCACTTGGCGACTTTTTAGATCAGTCATTAACTTTCTCTAGGTCTCAGTTTTCTCAGTCTTTAACATGGACAAAACTTTTCATACTTTTCTCTTCATTTCTTTGAGAGATGTAAAGAGAAAAGGACAGACTTTGGGAGATCTTAGGGAGAAAAGCATGTGAGAAGTAAAAGGGATCAATTAATATGCAGCGAACATTTGTTTTGCTCCAACAATGCTTGGATAGAATCAGTACCTTTGGTTGATAATCCCTTTCCCATGCACACACTGCTTTGCCTCCCCTTTCTGTCTGTGGGGACTCTTTAACAGCTGTTACAGTGAGCCCTGAGCACTCTGTTCCAAACCCAATAAACCTCATATAAGGTTAAGGACAGTATGGGATTGAAGGAATAGTGGCTCAGCAGAAAATATCTTTTCTGCATTACTACCACTCATTTCTTATTCAATTTTCCCCTTTCCTCCCTCTCCCCTTCTCTGTACCCTTCTCTTTTTCTTTTTTTCTACTCCCCCTCTCTTTCCCCCTTTCAGGAATCCTCCTATGAGCAGCCAGCCTACATAATACTTTCACATAATCCAATCCAGGATAAGGACTTTGGGTTTCCAAAGAGGAAACTGGAGCTGATGTTTGATATGCACAGCATCGGGTATTTCATTGTTCATTCATCCATCTTAAATAATGTTTAATGTTATCTACTAAAGTGCTTAATGGTAGAGCTTTTTGAAATATTATAAAAGAGAGAGTACTCTCCTTACCACACCATTTATACCTCTCCCAGACCAGTTAGCATGTGACATTTAAATAGGAGTTGTTTTTGTTTCTCCTTTGTTTTCAAAGAGTATCAATGATACCTTGACTTGTTGGACTTTAAAGAGGTGGTGTAGTGCTGGGGACCAGGGAGAATGAAAAGAACACTAAACTTGAAATGAGAAGACCATATAGGCAATGGAGTATGGGAACAAATGATACTTCTGGAATAAGGTCCACACTCTGCCTTTGGAAAGTTGGATTCACCTTTAAAGTCCTTACCATCTCTTAATCTCATTAATTCTATGAACCCAAGACCAGTTTTGCTGCTTACCAGCTGAATGAGCTCAGATAAATCATTCCATCTCTCTGAATCTCAGTATGTTCATTTGCAGATTGGAGTTGATAATACTTATATTCTCTGGCAGGATGATTGTAGGGGAAAATACTTTATAAATTGTATAGTGCTCCATACACATTAGCTATTAGTAATTATTCTAGACTAAGATCTGAATTCCTATTTAAGGCAACAATCTGTGTATATCTTTCTACAACATTCTCCCCTTCTCCAACATCTACACTAAAGGTAATTTCGTTTTGAATGGGAAACTGCTCTCTAAGGAAAAAAAAGTCTGTAAACAATTTAGTGAGAAGCTGAATGTTTAACTTTCCCTTGTGGAAAAAAAAATTCTAGTAGTTAGGTACCATTTTTCTCATCGCATGAGCTCAATTTCCTAATTCATTTCCACTTAGGGCCTTCCCCACCTTGCAATTCACCTGCTTAATATTCTTTCAGCAAGCTTTTATTCAACAAACATCTATTAAATGTCTACTACCTTAAGAGCATCATGCCAGTATATTAGAAAATAACAGTATGGCCCCAAATGAGTGACTGTAAAGTTCTGATTTTATGTATGTGGCATGACTGTAAAAGCAATTGGTTTTGGAATCAGAGACCTTGATTCAAATTTCACCTCAAACACTTATTATATCTGTGACCTTGCACAAGCAGTTTAATCTACCTAAGTTCCAGTTTTCTCCTATATAAAATTGGGGCTGGTAGTGAGACTGAATAGACTCTGAGATCCCTTCCAGCCCTTCATCTGTAACCCTGTTTATCTATGATCCCTGTGTGGAAGATTTCAAGTGAAGATGTAAATGTTTGTATTAAACTGGATACATATATGGATGTATGTATGTGTAAATATGTGTACGTGAATAGTCAGAAAACATTTATTTGAGATTGGGGAAAAGAAGAGGTAAAAGACAGTCTTCACTCTTAAGGAGCTTACAATCTAATGAGGGAGACAACAAGCCAAAAAAAAATGTTCAAATGAGCTTATAAGTAGGAAATAATTAAAAGGGGAAGGCTCTAGAATTAAGAATGCCCAGGAGACATGCTTCCTGGAGAAAATGGAATAAACCTAAATTAGAGGGGAGGGAATTGAACATAGCCACATCCTCCTAATCTTTCCTGTAATGCTGAATAAAAATTAATCCAAGGACACATCCATGTGCACAATATTTTCATCTCTGCACTGAGCACAGAACCATGGTGCTTTCACTGCTGGACAGCCTTAGGGAGGTGGGAGGAACTGATCTTTCCACTCACCTTTGCGAGGCTGAGCACAGTGCCTGCTCACTGCAGTGTAATAGCCTCTTGCCAATCCCAAACAGCCAGGCAGAGAGGAATAGCCAGAATAAATGTAACATAATGAAAAGAGCTCTGTCCTTGGCATTGACATTGACATTGAAGGCCTGGCTCTAGTGATTATTGGGTGTGATCCTGGATATGTCATTGCCCATCCTCTAGTTTCCAGTTCCTCTAAAATTAGGAGGGACTGTGATCACTCACCTCCAAAGACATCAGCCCTAATGTTGTATGATTTCATGGATTAAGTAAGAAATAGAACTTGGTCTTAGAGAGTTCATACTAAGGAGGGCAAGTAATTTGACAATAAACTCAAAAAACCTATAATACAAAAAAGAATATTTTAAGAATATAAGAAAGGGAAAAGCTAACTAATGGAATTGGGACAGACTTCATGGAAGAGGTGACATTTAAGTCAGCCCTTGCTTAAAGCTGTACAGTGAGGGTATCTCAGATAACTTGAGATATTTATTTACCAACTATGTGTCCATCATTGTACTAAGGATTGAAGTTACAGTGAAGCTTAAAAGGTGAAGCTTAAAAATAGGCTTTTAAAAGCTTATAATAAAACCTTGTATACAAGATAAATGCATGTGAAAAATGAAGCAATACAACTCTGAAGCAGCACTACAAAGGAATATCACAAAACAGTACAAGATGAAATATAATTTGAGTGGTAAAAGTAATCAATTCCATGAGTTAGAAGAAGGAGGATCTCTGTGGAGTGAACTATATCTTGCAGGAGGATTTCAGAGTGGAAATAAGTGAAGAAGAGAGGGACTGATAGAAAGAAAAGTAAAGCACTGAGAATAAGGAGGACATGTGGGGGAGTGAGGGTTGGGATTGAATAAACCAGGCTACCTACATATTGTAGTTTGTGAAGGAAAGTAGGAAAATTAAGGTTGAGAAGTCAGGTACTCCCACAGCTCCTAGATGGAACTAGCCATATGGTAATTGCTCAGAATAAATGAGTTCTATGTACTTCTGTGAACACACACACGTATATATACACACATAGTAAAATAACAGTAACATATAACATGTAAGAAACATATAACAATATAGATATGGCTCTTTTTACATACACATATACACATGAAACATCCATCTATTTATCCATCCATATGGCTATTCATCTATGTATTATTTTTTGTTGTTTGTCCTTTGTTCTCAAAGAGGAGGGGCAGCTAGTTGGTGCAGTGGATAGAGCACTAGCCCTGAAGTCAGGAGGATCTGAGTTCAAATTTGGCCTCAGACACTTAATACTTCCTAGCTGTGTGACCCTGGGCAAGTCACTTAACTCCAATTACCTCAGCAAAAAGAAAAGGGGGGGGTGACCAATGATGTCTTGGTTTGCAAGTGAATTGGCAGGGCTGTGCAGTCACCAGCCTCATTTTCTCTTCCTGACACATAAGTGACTAGACATGGGTCAAGATTATTTACCATATTTGTGATTTCATCAAAGCAGGAAAATCTCAATGAGGAACTTTCTCTACCACAGCAAATCTGCAGGTATTCTACAACTTAGTTGACTAGAATGCTGAGGTCAAGTAACTTTACATAGCCAAAACGTGCAAGAAATAGGACTTGAACTCAAATCTTCTAGGCTCTCAAAATCGCTCTCTATTATTCCTCCTGTCTTTGTCCCTTTCCATCTCTAAGGAGAGAGAAGGGAGGAGAGGCAGGTCATTTGAATAAATCAATAAAATCATCGAATTCTTACTAAAGTAAGTGATGTAATGTGCTCTGATGAATTTATCAAGCAAGATTATGTCTTAAGTGTTCATTAGGTTTGTGCAAGACCTGGGCAGTTTCTTAGGTTCACTAAGAATTTTGTTCAAATTGGCTGAGAGACTTTGTCTTCTGTATGCTATATCGAACCACAGAGCTAGTTGAAACAAGATAGTAGAATACCTGAAATTAGAGAAAAAAAACATTCAGACGGAATCCCTCAGAAGGAATCATTTGGCGGGAGTAGAAAAAATCTCAACTCTCTGCCCTCTTGTCTGGAGAAGGAAAATGTGAGTTAAAGGTGGATTTCAGATTTCCCATCTTTCTACTGACATTCTACCAGCATTCTTGGAACAACACAGAGATTGTTCCGCAATAAATCCAGGATGCTTTATTCAGCACAGAAACAAAAACAATGTCCACACATGTGTGTCTTTGATTTTACAATTATTCAGTAATATAGCAAGTATATGCCTAGAATAAATAGTCCTGATTACAGTAAAGTATATAGTTTTCAGTCCTCTACTCACCAATACATTTTTACTTAATTCTTCCTAAGGCAAAACTTCTAGGCCGGGATCACACAATACACAAAGGTTGGAGTAGGTATGTCTAGAATAGCACATATACTGGCATAGTAACCTCCTAATTTTTGTGATTTTACATTGTGTAGTAGTCCATCCATTTTGTGGATGATATCATTTATACAGATGTACGCATTGGGAGCTAATAAGGAAATCTATCAATATCCAGTGGAAAATAAAACAAAATAAAATACTCAAAACCCTATATCATGCATGGAAAATACAGTAAATATATTAAGAACTTTGCCAAAAGATTTCAGGACATATGAACTGCCCATTTTCTACATATATTCTCTAAGCTTGAGTTCTCTTTCCCCTGGATTCTGTACATAGTTGGGGGAGAGTATATCACAAACGGTTGGAAAGCCTCTTTTTATCATTTTTTTCCTACTATATCACTGTAGAAGATACTTCTCTCTAAAAACTAATCAAATATGACTGACTGGTTTGTTCAAATTTTTAAAAAATAACTACATATAAGAGTGGAGACTTGAGTTAAAGG
Source organism: Sarcophilus harrisii (assembly GCF_902635505.1). Classification (NCBI taxonomy): domain Eukaryota; kingdom Metazoa; phylum Chordata; class Mammalia; order Dasyuromorphia; family Dasyuridae; genus Sarcophilus; species Sarcophilus harrisii. The sequence continues at coordinate 103,584,563 of NC_045429.1, forward strand.
ACTAGAAAAAAATCCACCACTCTAAATTTCCTCAAGGGTAACTCTAAAGTCCTGAGGGAACATAAATCTTCTCTGGAATTCCATCTATATTTATATTGAAAAATGTGGCATATTATAGGGCAAATCATGTATGAGTAATAAGGGGTACTTAGATTTCTTTGGAGTGTACAGCACCTAGACCAGCTCCTGCAAGTGCTCAGAACCTAGATGACTACTATACTATCTACTGAAATAGAAGAAATCTTCTCTTGTACTTTTTTCTTTTGAAACATTTCATTTTTTAAAATTTTGATTATAGCTTTTTATTTTCAAAAATATATGCAAAGATGGTTTTCAACATTCATCCTTGCAAAACCCTGTGTTCCAAATTTTTCTCCATAACTTCCCCTACTCCCCTCCCCTAAACAGCAAGTAATCCAATATAAGTTAAACATGTGCAATTCTTCTAAACATATTTCTACATTTATCATGTTGCACAAATAAATCTTGTTCTTAAATGCTTATTTACATTTTGGTCAGAGAAATGAAACAAAACAAAACCAAAAAACAACCTACAAATGAACCAAAGACCTATATAAGGCAGCATAAAATTGTGTCAAAGTGCTTGTTCCAGAATAAAAGTCATTATGGAAGATCAGAGTAGTGTCAATGATAGTAAATAGAGAAAACTTTTGCACAAGGGCCTGATGTAAAGATGGAACATTTAAAAGACCAAAATTAGTGACTTGAACAAAAACTTAGAAGAAATCAGGAAAAACAAACACCTTTTCAGTAGCTAAATAGTTATTCCAAGTCCTTGTTTAGAACAAAACACTATTCTTCTCTCCAGGTCTGGTGAATTATGGTTTGTTGCAGGAGCCCTCCAGCCTTTTGTGGGAAAGTAGCTCTAATCTCATCAGAGTCCTGCAGAAGGGACTATTAAAAGAGCTAATGGAACACATGTTGGAATGGATGTGTCAGGCTGCTGTGATCTAAAGTAATTTTCTGATTTAAGAAAACCCATGTTATAAATCCTTTCATTTCAATTGCCTCCTAGTTCCACATTAAACAATCCTAAAACAACCAGATTCCAAATGAACCAAGGAAGGGCCCAAGGATAAAAGTGGTGAATCTTATCCCAAATTTAGTCGGGGTCAGTGATCCCTCACAAGGAAAGATGATATAATCCAAAGATGTGAGATTCTTGCTTAGGAAATGTATACAGAATCAAATAGACTTGATGAGAAGAAACTTTTTAAGGTAAAAAAAAAAATTCCATATGCAACATAGACCTAGAATTGCCAACATTTTGGTTTAATAAGTTAATATGATCCAGAGGGAAAGAAGAAATGTGTATGTTCTAAACAGATAGTGTTTTTTGCATAACATTTCTGTGGGATAGTGTATTATATAGAATAAGCATTAAATCCATTTTATAGAGAAAGAAACTGAGGCTCAGAAACTTTCTTTAGTTATACGGCTATCCATTGGAATATAAGCCTAAACCATCTGACTCATATTCTTTTGTTCTTTCCATTGTGCACCAGTCAGGGCCAAAAATATGTTAATGAGAGATATTTTGGAAGACATTCCCCTGCCTGCCTTGTATAACTAGGTAGTTGCCTAAATTTTTTTAAAATAAAATTCTACCAAATGATAGCTATAAAAAAGACCATAACCAACAATAAATGGCTTCCTTTTTTTAAAAATTAAAATAAAATTAAAATTTTAAAAATTTTTTTAAATATTTTTTAAAATAGCAAAAATTAGCACTTTGGGGTCTATTAGTTTCTTTACCTTCAAAAAATTCAGTTCATTTTATCTACATCCAAACCCATCAGACTTGGAGGATAATGACCTTGGCACTTCCTAAGAGTAATGTCATTTGGTAAGCTAGCTGCAAGAAATAGAATCACTTTAAGGGGCTTGAAATCAGATTTTGCTTTTTGGCCTGGTCACTAAATGCCTTGGGCCCAGAGCCATCCCAGCCTATGGAGTATTGGCTCTGATTACAAACCTGGTTAGTGTGATGGGTCCTTACAGAAATGGTAGTACACATAGTTGAATTCTGCCTTTGGATGCACATGCATCAAGTTAATAAGACTAAAAATGGGAGCTTGCCCTTCAGACGCCAACTTGACATATCTGGAGCTGGGAAATGTGTGTCTGAGAGCTGAAATTATTCTTCTGAGTAATATCCCTAACCACCTCTCATTCTGGGAATGCCTTTTCTGCTGCTCATCTTGGATTACCATATTCTTCCTTTTCCAATGTCCCAGAAGTTCCTGAAATTTCATCTCCTTCAAGCAGACTTCATGACTGGAAGAAGAGAGGCAAACTCAACCACCAGTTCTGTCTAAATATAATATGGCTACTAGGGCTACGCTAACATTAATATATCACATTAAAGCTGACATGGTTATGTAGGGATAGATGATCTCATTGACATAAGTAGCTCCTTTTACTAAAACAGACTAAAATATGCTTGCAACTTAGAGTTTGGGAGTTATAGGGAAAATCCAAAGGTTAAATGACCTGCCCAGGGTCAAACAGTCTTTAAGATGAGATTTGAAGATAGGCTTTTTTGACTCTAAAGCTTATTCATTATGGAAATATTTGATGGAATTTATGTTCCATCACCTGACATAAGGATAATAAAGAGAATATTATCGTCTCTACTTTTCTAGAGAAGAAACCCAAACTCAGAGAACAGAAGTCACTTTTCCATATCAGTGCCATGATTTAAACCTTGATCTTCTGATTCCAAATCCTTCATTCTTTTCTTGTGATTTCTTAAAGAAGCATTTTATCAATTTCTATCATATTATACTTTGCCCCATAGACCATATGCATTAAAGTATGCTTTAAATACTGCATTTATCTATCAAATATGTGTTCAGATGCCTATCTTTGCATCTACAATATATGCTTCTTTGTCTATCTGCATCTCACTCTCTCTAATCTCAAAGAGAGTGACTAGACCTATTTCATTTCTTAGAATTATAGAAAGTCAGAGTTGAAAGGAGCATCAGAAATGTAGTATTTTTTGAGCAGGAATCCTCTTCATCATATCCATGATAGCTGATTTTCTCTTCTCCTTTTAGATACTTCCAGTGAGATGGACCCTACTACCTTCTGAAAGAGATGATCTCTAGACAGCTCCAATTTTTAGTTAAAGTCTCAACTCCTCAATTAACAAGCATTTATTAACTATCTGCTATGTGCCAGGTATTATTCTAAATGCTAAGAATTCAGAAATAATGGTGAAATTATCCGTTCTCTCAAAGAACTTGAATTCTCTTAAGACAACATATGCATATATAAAAAGGGATGATATAGATGTGAAGAGATAAAGGGTGAAGAGGGGCACTAGAAATAAGAGTACCAGGAGGATAGCATTTAAGCGGAATCTTAAATGTGATATATGTGCTCACATTGGTTGTCTACATATTTAGACAGCTCACGGGTAACATGGAACCTTATGATCTGAGATATACTATAGTCTCTCTCTGGGGACAAGAGGGTCAGGGAAGACACCTATACCACCAGCAATGCTAGCTGGAGGAGAGAGTTTGGGAATAGGAGGAGAAAATAAGTTGCAAGAGATACACCCAGGCACTCTTTTGTCCAGTCTCTAGGAGGGCTATTTTTTTTTGTTCCGCCATTTCAGTTATGTCTAACTCATTGTGATCCTATTTGAGGCTTTCTAGGCAAAGATATAGGAATAGAGTGTTCCACTTCATTCTTCAGCCCAGTTAACAGATGAGAACTGAGGCAAATATGGTTGAATGGCTTGGCCAGGGTCACACAGCTAATAAAGGTCTGAGGGCAACTCTATCCACTATGTCACTAGCTATCTCCAAGAAAAGTACAATTACACCTATCTTTCCTCCCTCAAATATCAGTTCTATATGGGATTAAAGATTAAGAACAAGAGCCATTTATTCTAATTATCTTTAAGTGGGAAGTAAAACTTTAATTTGTATTAGCCCTCTAGGCTTCTTTCTACCAAATGATAGCTATAAAAAAGACCATAACCAACAATAAATGGCTTCCTTTTTTTTAAAGCTTTTTATTTTCAAAATATATGCATGGATAATTTTTTAACATTGGCCCTTGCAAAACTTTGTGTTCCAAATTTCCCCCTCCCTGGATGACAAGTAGTTCAATACATGCTAAACATGTGCAATTCTTCTATACATATTTCTATAATTATCGTGCTGCACAAGAAAAATCAAATCAAAAAAAGAGAAAGAAAGTAAAATGTAAGCAAATAACAAAGAAAGTGAAAATACTATGTTGTGATCCACACTCAGTTCCCACAGTCCTCTCTCTGGACGTAGATGGCTCTCTTCATCATAAGACCATTGAAACTGGAATGGCTTCTCTTTTAAAAGTTAAATCACTACTGATCTAGTTCTGAACTGATTCAACTATTCCAAAGAGCAATTTGGAACCATATGAAAATGGCTGTAACATTGTGCGTAGCCCTTTGACCCAGAAATACTACTTAGATCTGTACCCCAAAAAGATTTTTAAAGATATAAGGACCAATATATGTACGCAAATATTTTAGCAGCTCTTTTTGCAGTAGCAAAGAGTTGGAAATTTAGGGAATGCTGATAAATGAAGGAATAGCTGAACAAGTTGTGATATCTGATGATGATGGAATACTATTGTGCAGTAAGAAATGTTGAACAGGATACTTTCAGAAAAATCTAGAAAGACTTATATGAATTGATACAAGGTGAAGTGATCAAAACTACAAGAACCTTGCAAATAATAACAATAATATGATATGATGATGAACTGTGAATAATTTAGCTATTCTCAGCAATACAACAATTTAAGACAATTCTGAAGGACTTATGATGAAAAATGAAAAAAATATCTAAAGGAAGAACTGTTGTACAAGAATATATACTGAAGCATAGTTTTAAAAGTATATATGTTGTACATGACTGCAAAAGTATAATCTATATCAAATTGCTTTCTCAATAATGGGTTAGGAGAAGGAGAGAGAATTTGGAATTCAACTTTTAAAAAATGAATATTAAAGTGTTTTTCATGTAATTAAAATATTTTAAAAAGAAAAAGTCTAGAGTATTTCTAAAACCAACTAATTAAACTTAATCTACCTCCTTAATGTTCTTTCCACCTATCAGGAATTATTTTCTTCTCTGCATAGGCAAGAATATCCAAAATGTTCCAGAATTGAGTGAAAGCTGTGTTGCAAGAGAAATTAGGAATGCTATGAAATCTTTTCATTCAAAGCCCTTCATAATCTAGTCCTCTTTTACCATTATAATTTTAGGCTTTACTCTCACCACACAATCTTCAATCCAGTGATATTATTTTCTGTTCTGCAAACAAGACACTGGTTCACTAAGCTCTAGGCATTTCCTCTGCCTGTTCACCATGTTTGGAATGTTCTCCTGCCATTTCTCTATCTGCTTACTTTACTGATTACCTTTAATTTCCATCTAAAATAATATCTTCTACAAAAATCTTATCTAATGCCTCTTAATTCTTGTAATGCTTTCTCTCTGAGGGCAGCATGAACTTTTTCTTTTCTTTTGCATCCCCAGGACTTAGCATAGTTCCTAGCATGTAGTAGGTGTTTAATAAATGCTTATTCAATAACTGCTAAAAAGAGGAAGAATAACTTCCAATCATGGAAATCAAATTAATTTAAAGGCACGATTAATTTAAAGGCAAGATTAGAAATGGAATTACCATTTATGGCGAATAACAGAAGGCCCCTTCAATGAACCATAGCAGCCAAGAAGGGGAGCAATATGTAAAAAGTTTGGAAAAGATGACTTAATATCAGGTTTTAAAGAGTGTTGAATGCCTACAGAGAAGTTTTTAGTTGATTGTACTAAATAGTCATTAGCATTTATTGAGTGGGAGAATTTATGGAGTGGTCAAAGCTGCACTTTGGGAAATCACTCTATTGGCTCTGTGGAAAATGAGTTAGAATGGGGTAAAATTTAAGTCAAGCAGATCAATTAGACTAGTTATTGTAGTCTTCTTTGTATGGTACACAAAATTGGGCTCCTTGAAACTTCTATTTTACTAGCCCTGACTCTATCTTCTAATCATTGTACTGTCTTCCGAAGCCAAGCAAAGCAAAGCAAAATCATTTCCCACATGATATTGTAACAGAAAATTGAAGCAAGACAGTATAAAAATAGAAGAAATCATTGAGGAAATTCAAAACCATGAAATACAAGGTTTGGCTGATGGAATTAGAAATGTTTAGCTTGAAGATAGGAATACTTTGAGGAAGAGAAGCTGGGGAAATGAGAAATTTCTTTTTTTTTTTTTATTTAATAGCCTTTTATTTACAGGTTATATGTATGGGTAACTTTACAGCATTGACAATTACCAAACCTCTTGTTCCAATTTTTCCCCTCTTACCCCCCACTCCCTCCCCTAGATAGCAGGATGACCAGTAGATGTTAAATACATTAAAATATAAATTAGATGCACAATAAGTATACATGACCAAAACATTATTTTGCTGTATAAAAAGAATCAGACTCTGAAATATTGTACAATTAGCTTGTGAAGGAAATCAAAAATGCAGGTGGGCATAAATATAGGGATTGGGAATTCAATGTAATGGTTTTTAGTTATCTCCCAAAGTTCTTTCTCTGGGCATAGTTGGTTCAGTTCATTACTGCTCCATTGGAAATGATTTGGTTGATCTCCTTGCTGAGGATGGCCTGGTCCATCAGAACTGGTCATCATATAGTATTGTTGTTGAAGTATATAATGATCTCCTGGTCCTGCTCATTTCACTCAGCATCAGTTCGTGTAAGTCTCTCCAGGCCTTTCTGAAATCATCCTGTTGGTCATTTCTTACAGAACAGTAATATTCCATAATATTCATATACCACAATTTATTCAGCCATTCTCCAACTGATGGACATCCATTCAGTTTCCAGTTTCTAGCCACTACAAAAAGGGCTGCCACAAACATTCGTGCACATACAGGTCCCTTTCCCTTCTTTATAATCTCTTTGGGATATAATCCCAGTAGTAACACTGCTGGATCAAAGGGTATGCACAGTTTGATAACTTTTTGAGCATAGTTCCAAACTACTCTCCAAAATGGTTGGATTCGTTCACAACTCCACCAACAATGCATCAATGTCCCAGTTTTCCCGCATCCCCTCCAACAATCATCATTATTTTTTCCTGTCATCTTAGCCAATCTGACAGGTGTGTAGTGGTATCTTAGAGTTGTCTTAATTTGCATTTCTCTGATTAATAATGACTTGGAGCATCTTTTCATATGACTAGAAATAGTTTCAATTTCTTCATCTGAGAATTGTCTGTTCATATCCTTTGACCATTTTTCAATTGGAGAATGGCTTGATTTTTTATAAATTAGAGTTAATTCTCTATATATTTTGGAAATGAGGCCTTTATCAGAACCTTTGACTGTAAAAATATTTTCCCAGTTTATTGCTTCCCTTCTAATCTTGTCTGCATTAGTTTTGTTTGTACAAAAACTTTTCAGTTTGGTATAATCGAAATTTTCTATTTTGTGATCAGTAATGATCTCTAGTTCTGCTTTGGTCATAAAGTCCTTCCCCTTCCACAGGTCTGAGAGGTAAATTATCCTGTGTTCCTCTAATTTATTAATAATTTTATTCTTTATGCCTAGGTCATGAACCCATTTTGACCTTATCTTGGTGTACGTTGTTAAGTGTGGATCAATGCCTAGTTTCTGCCATATTAGTTTCCAACTTTCCCAGCAATTTTTATCAAACAGTAAGTCCTTATCCCAAAACCTGGGGTCTTTGGGTTTGTCAAAGACTAGGTTGCTATATTTGTTGACTGTTTTATCCCTTGAACCTAACCTATTCCACTGATCAACTAATCTATTCCTTAGCCAATGGTTTGGTTTTGGTTTTGGTAACTGCTGCTCTATAATATAGTTTTAGATCTGGTACAGCTAAATTTCTTTAAATATTTGAAGGCTTATTGATTTAGACTTGATCTGTTTGACAAAAGAAAGCAGAACTAGAAGCAATGAGTAAAAGTTGTAAGGTGTGTTAGAAAAAAAACCCAAAATAGTCTACAAATTTGCTTGTTTGTTTCAGTCTTACTCAACTCTTCATGACCCCATTTGGGAGTTTCTTGGCAAAAATACTGGAGTGTTTTGACATTTCCTTCCCCAGCTCATTTTACAAAGGAGAAAACTGAGGCAAACTTAATTAAGTGATTTGTCCAGGGTCACACAATTAGGAAGTGTCTGAGGTCAGTTTTGAACTTGGCAAGTTGAGTCTTCCTGACTCCAGGTCTGTTATACTATCCAATGTGCCAATTAGCTACCACTTCTACAAATTAGAGTTATTTAAAAATGGAATTACTTGGCTCAAGAGGAGAACCAGGGAGCAAGCAGTAATTAAGCACTATTATGCACCAAGCACTATACTAAATACTTTATGAACATTATCTCATCTTATCCTTACTACAACTCTGGAACATAGGTTATATTATAATGAAAAAATAGAAACTGAGAGAGGTTAAGTAACTTGCCCAGGATATGTAGGAAATATTTGAAGAAAAATTGAACTCAGATTTTTTTGATACGATAGTTTCCCATCATTGGATGTCTTCAAAGGTTGGTTGGAATATGATTTGCTTTAGATGATGAGGAAGGGATTTTTGTTCAGGCATGGGTTGGACTAGATGGCATTTGAAACCCTTTTCATGTCTGCAATTCTGTGCTTCTGTCACAGCCCTTCCCCGACTTGAAGACAGTTTTCATTTAACTTTTGTTTCCCTCAAGTCTTCTTTTATACAGGCTAAATATTCTTAATTTTTTTTCAGCTGATCCTTGTATAGCATGACTTTTAATTTCTTCCTTCCTTTTGCCAGTTTTCTGGTTGTTATTGTCATTCCTAAAATGAGGTGGTCAAAGTTCAGTGTAATTAATATTCCAGTTAGGAATGGGGAAGTGTCCCATGTAGGACTTCTGATTTGTACTGTTCCCAGCATAGAACAGCACACAAGAGAATTGATTTAGAAAATCTTCAGAATGAGCCCAAGTACAAATCAAGGGTCACAGATCCTGCCTGGGAGAGCCATTTTTATTAAAGAAGCAATGACTCTTCTTATCTTTCCTTGCAGTGAAGTCTATTTAGCTTCATGGAATCATAGAATTATAGGATTTTGAACTGAAAAAGACCTTAAAGTTCATCTACTTGAACTGTACAGATGAAGAAACCACTCTCCCAGAGAATCAGTACATAGAATTGAATAAAATACGCTAAATATGGTTTGATCAGTGTACTATACAGCAGAACTTTTTATTTGTACTGTAATGAGCAGAACTCCAGGAATAAAAAAAAAAAACTTGCTTAAAAAGTCAATGTGTGAAAAAAAAAAGAGAAAATCACTTTTCTTTTTTTATTAAAGCTTTTTATTTTCAAAACATATGTAGGGATAATTTTCAACATTAACCCTTGCAAAACCTTATGTTCCAATTTTTTCCCTTTTCTTCCCACCCCCTCGTAGATGGCAAGTAATATAATATATGTTAAACATGTACAGAAATTACTTTTTTCTTAATTAGAAATGAAGGTTTTATTGATGTCTTTGGTTGTTACATAATAGTAATTGCTATGTATGTCTTTACTCCATGAGCATCTGCTTTAGTTTAACAAAGAAAAACAATAGTTAAGCAAATCTCTCCAGTATTGTACTTGGCAATGTTTACATCTTTATGAATTCATAGCCACTTACCTCTTTGATGAAAAGAGAATGGTGTGCTTCTTCGTCTCCTACTGCTAAAATTGGTCATTGCAATTGCTCAACTTGTGGCTTCATTTTGAGATCTTTTCGTCTATATTATTTTCACATATATATCATTCATATCAATTTTCTATTTGCTTATTTTGCTCTGCATCAGTTCATATAAGTCTTCCCAAGATTCTCTGAATTTCTAATTTTTGTCATTTCATTTATATAACACAATTTGATTAGCCATTCCTTTCTGTTTTTTCCAAATTTGTCTAGGCCTCTTGGTTACAAATTCAATGTTTTTCCTATTGTGCCATCACTTACCAACCTGTGAGTCATAAATGCCAGGCATTAGGAGAGTGAGTATATGAGAGTTATTGCGAAGGGGGAACAAATTCATTTGTCCACTAGAAATACCTTTGCATTTTCTGGATTAATGATTTCTAAAGGTACAATTAGTATTACTTGTGAACCTCTGAATATTTTTCATGTTAGAAAAGGGTCTTCATAGACTTTATGCCAGAAAAGTTTGGGAACTGCTACCTGTATTATACCATTCTGATGTTACAAATGTTCCTCTGATTTCTATCTAACCTTGAATCACCCACATGACTTGCAGAGGCACTTCTGAGATGCCTAGAGATAGGAGGGCAGATTCCTCAGTTCTCTCATCATTTTTCTTTATTATTTCTTGTCATCAGGTACTCACCAGATCACTGTGTCACCATGCTCATTTTTGTTAGTTCCCCTTAGCTATTTGTGTTGAGGTATTATCCAAGGTCCTGAAAAGAGGAATATTTTCTTTCTCCAGTGAGTGATTCACAGAGTGTTCTATGTTGACACATTGCGCAGGCTGTAAAAAGCTCTGTGATAGTGATTCTAGCTCCATCAACATAATTTTCTTACACATGGTACAGGTAAATCATGATTAAATATTGAATCATTTATCAACTTGTGCACTACAAGCCCAACCTCATAAAATCCCAGGGATAAATTGTGCTAACAAAGCATCTCACAACTAACCATGATTATGAAAATTTGTCTTTCCTTCCCCCATCTCTGAGAGAAGAAATAAAAATAAAACAGGAAATTAAAAAGCAATAAACTTTCTTCCGTCAAAAGTATCAGTGTAAAAAATTTCACATTTTACCTTTATTTTCTCTTCAAACATACACCTTCCACCCTCATCCTACACTCATTCTGCATTTTGTTGTATAGCATAAATGAGAAAATACATTTAAAGCATTTCACAAACCTTAACCTGCTATATAAATTTCAGTTATTATGGTTGTGCATTTTTATCCTTAGTAGAGAGGTACATGGAGATTTAGTTCTGAATCAGGAATGACTTCATTGAAATCTTGCTTTTGATGTTCTCTGATTGTATGTGTGACTCTGGAAAAGTCATTTCACCCTGCTTGCCTCAGTTTTTAATATCTAAAATGAAGTGGAGAAAGAAAGAACAAGTCACTCTAGTATCCTTGCAAAAGAAAACCCCAAATGGAGTCACAGAATCAAACACTGAAACAACTCAGCAACAACAAATGTGTAAAATACAGTACTAAGTGAAGTGCTTTATAAGTATTATCTCATTTGATCCTCACAAACAACCAACCCTGGGGATAAGTACTCTTATTTTACAGTTGAGGAAACTGAGGCAAAAGTTGAGTACCTTGCCCATGGTCATATAACTAATGTCATAGGTCAGATTTGAATTCATATATTGCTGATTTTAGGCCCAGTAGCAATTGGGGTGTTAGATAAATCGTTATATATTTATTTACCAATATGGATGTTATATTCCACCAGGGGACAATGTGGTATAGAGAAATAAATGCTGGGTGTGGAGTTATTGAATCCTGACTTTACTTACTGGCTGTAGAATTAGGATTACATCACTTAACCTCTCCAGATTTTTCCTGGTAAATGAAGGGTTTGGACAAGCCAGCCTCTTAAGGACCACCTAGTTCTAAATAGATGATCCATGATTTGAAAATGTAGCTCATTGAGGTCAGCATCTAAAAGAGATATTTTTTAAAATGTTGTATCCTTAGGCCCCAGAACAGGACTTGTACATGGAATATGTTTAATGTATACACACATACATATGCATATGTAGACACACACATATGTGGGGAGGAGGTAGAACATAATACTGAAAAGGGAAACTGAAAAGAGAAGGATAACTTTCAGTTCAATTCAAAAAGGGGCTATGTTTTGAAAGAAAATTAAAGAATACTTCTTGTCTTCAAAGAGCTTATATTCAAGTATTTTGCTTGTTTAGTTCCCCTGCAAGGAAGAGGGAGGTGAGGGTCTAGACTACTAATTGACTCAATGAAGTTTTTTTTAAGAAAACCTGTAGACAAGTTCACTTGCAATCTCAAGAGAACCTGATGAAAGCCCACAACAAGACGTATTAGAGCGCCTGGTTAAAAGTCCTATAGGATGTTTGGTGAATATAGCAGGGCATTGAAAGGAATACATATTAGATATCAATGACCATAATTTGAAAGCTAGAAGGAACCTTTGTTTAAAGCTGGAGATACATCAACATCAGCCTGTGGAAGTCCAAAAGCTTACTAGAGGTCACTTAAATAAAAAACCTAGCTTAGAATATCTAGCCTAAGACACATAAGGGAGCACGGAAGGATTAAGCTATTGCTCCTGCCATAAATATCTTTTTGCCAGAGTTTAAATCTCATCCCACAAACAGTGCAAAGTGAAAGTGAAGGGGTCAGAGACAACTTTGATTTAGGGAACTATCCAACCATCCAACTTCAATTCGATGGGCCATTAAGAAGAGATAGACTTGGGGAGGGGGGAAAGCCCTGAGTTGAAAGTAGGTTTGTGGGTCAAAGTGGAGGTCCAAAGAGAGCAGAGAGAGAGAAAAAACCTCAGAGCTGAGGTTCAGAATCTAAGCAAATGAAAACTTTGGATGAACTATTTTTTTAAGGGGGGACAGTCTTAGATCATTGTATTGCTAAGAATAATTAAGTCGTTTATAACTGATCATCACATAATATAATTATTACTATATACAATATGTATAATGTCTTCCTGGTTCTGTTCACTTCATTTTGCATTAATTCATGTGAATTTCCAGCTTTTTTTGGAAGCATCCAATTTGTCATGTCTTATAGCACAATAGAATTCCAGCATAATTATATATGTCAGCCATCCTCCAGTTGTTGAGCATATCTTTTTGCCACTACAAAAAGAGCTGCTGCACACACACACACAACACATACACATGCACACACACATTCACATGTCCTTTTAAAAAATTTTTCTTTGAGATGCAGACCGAGTAGTAGCATCTCTGGGTTAAAAGGTGTATATATATATATATATATATATATATATATATGATATCCTTTGGCCAGTTCCAACTGCTCTCCAGAAGGGGTTTGGACCAATTCACTGCTGCACCAATATTTATTAGTGTTCCCATTTTCTCACTTCCTCTCCAACATTTGCTATTTTCCTTAAGGGATCTCTTTGGATGAAGGAGAAATTGTGGAAGTCCCATTCTTGTCCTATTATACCTAAACTATGACTCTCTTAACCCCAGTATTTCCAGACACTGGTACTCCAACTGTCCCCAGTGAGTTCAAGCCACATATGTCTATCATGAGCTATTTCCAGATAGACTGAGAAAAGCACTAACTTTGGATTCAAAGGACCTGGATTCAGATTTTACCTCTGTCACTACCTCTTTGATCTCTGGTCTCTAATGATTCCTCGAGTTCTAAATATTCTTATTCCCTATCCTCTTCTAACCTCCATTCCCTATATACTCTATGATACAAGGATACTGGCCTCCTGGCTATTCCATGAATATCCAGTCATTAACTTTGACTGTTTCCTGTGCCCTCAATGCTCTCTCTCTTTATCTCCATCTCCTGGCTTCCCTGGCTCCTCTAATGTCCCAGCTTAGAATCCTACTCCTAATTCCAGTGATTTGTCTTCCTTGACTATTTTCTATTTATCCTATATAAAATACTTCAAAGTATTTTATATAGGATATTTGAAGTAAAGTATTTAAAGTAAAATACTTCAAAGATCACACAAAGGGAGTACCATTTGTGAGATCTTTGAAGTATTTTATTTTTCTTCATATTGCCAGCATTTATCATAGTGCCTGGTACATAGCAGGTACTTAATAAATGTTTATTAATATTCTGACTGACTAAATCTGTAATCCTCTGGTCTTATTTTCTTAAGCAGAGATGAATCCAAGTGGCTTAGTGAATAGAATTTTGAAACAATGCAATACAAAGGTCCAGTGATTAGGAAATGAAGTAAACACTTAAACTTTCAAAACAGGAATTTGCTAGGAAGAAAAGAAAGTCTGGGCAAAGGTTTTTCACTAAGGAATCTCACAGGAATCAAAGTTTATTTGCTTTTGAAATGGTGCCACCCATTGACTTGATAAAAAATTAGTTGAACTCAAGAGAGCATTTTCAAAGGTCTTCAACTTGACTTGTTCTCCTTTTTGCTCTCTATTTGTATAAACATGAAGTCCAAGGGTAGCAATTCAAGAACAATTGGTTTCCCTTTCTTCTGCCCCATCTTTCTGTACTCAAGTGATATGTACCTGATTATAAGAAAGAAGCCATCAATTAGAATTTAAAAGGGCAGCAAAAATGATGAGAAAAGGTGACCTTGGACAAGGAAATTGAATAGATCCTAAATATATAATTGGTTTGATTTGATTGTAGGAACAACATTAAGGGACTTTAATTCCCATCACTCAGTACTTCCCTTACAAATGACGTGTCAAAGATAATTACTTCTGCAGGAAAACAAAGAATCCTTCTATTTGAAGACATCTGGACCATTACTAGTTCAATGACTGGCAATCCCAGGTATAAGGTTGGACAAACAACTTGCCCATGATTAGGTATGAGGAATTCCAAGCACCCTCCTCCTTCCCTTTAGCAAGACTGTCAGAAAGAGTCAACATACCTTATAATGTGTCAACGCACAACTGAAAGAGAATTGTGCTCACTCTTGAGCTGTCAGTGGGCATTAATTTCAGCCCTACACTGTGGCCAAAAGTGGGCCCAGCCTTAGGCAAAATGTTGATATAGGCACCTTGCCTGTCATAACGGAGTGCTGGTGGCAGCAGGACAGACTAGACAGGGGATTCAGGATCCAGGCCAAACTGTAGGGCTGGGTGAGGGTCACAGATATGAACATGGCAGCATGTGCAGAACACCTCTACTTTAGGGATGAGCACATTAGCCTATAAGACCAAAAATAGATCTACATCTGGGAAATCAGGCTAAGAGGGAAAAGAAAAAGCAGGCACAAAAACTGTTAGCCAGGGTTTAAGTAGGATCCCCATTCCAAGATGTCCATACAAATTGAATAAGCCATCAGGTTATGTGTAGAATTCCAAGAAGGCAGGTAAGAATCATTGGAGAGGTGTTCCAGTGGATGTTGGGGACCTACTGGTGGACCATGTTGCTGGGGAAAAATGAGGGACCATTGATGAACAGATGTTATAAGAGAGAAATTTAGCTACTAAGGAAAATTATTATAGGAGAAAGTCATTTCCTCTCTGAACTTTGTTGTTCTGGCATGTAAAACAAAGGAGCTGGATTAGATATGATATCTAATAACTCTTTTGGTTAAATTTATGACATGATGTCTCTATGATCTAGTCACTAAGGCCCAAGGCCACAACAAGATTGATAATAGTGATACTGGTAGTAGTAATAATAGATAATGTGGACTGAAGGTCCACTGAAGTTACTGTCTTCTGGATACTGCTAGTTTATCAATGTCTGTTTTGAACCATATCAACTCAGAATGAGAGGGAATACTCCAGATGAGATCTGACAAAGATAGGGTACAGTTAGATTATTTTCTCCCTAGAACTGGAAGCTATGCTTTTCTTAATGAAAAAATTAATTGCATTTGACTATTATATCACATGGTTAACTTCTATGGTGTTTGCAACCTATTATAGCCCTTATATTTTTTCCATAAAATAATTTCTATTTAATCTGTCCTCCTATAATCAAATTGATTTTTTGCACCAAATTGCAAAAATTGACATTTTTCTATTATGTCTAATTGACATATTATCTAAAGCTTTGCAAAAAAAAAATAGGTGAGATATAGCCATAGGATTGTCCCTCATCTACTGTAAATCTGTTAAAACAATTTCTCTTCTACCCAGAGTAAAGGCTAATCTGAAACAAAATCTGGGGTGGGGCTAACTCTACAGGTAGGAATTAAGTAGATGAGGAGCATAGGGAGTTGGCAAAGGACATTAAGCAAACTCACCATTTCTATCCATCTCCTGAACCAAGGAACCTAATACTTTCATGTTTCCAACCCTGTTCCCATTATACTCAGAGTACTTGGATTTTAAAAGGAGACATCTGGAAAGGGATTGCTTAATACAAGGATTGGTGACCTATGTCATCTAGTAAAAGATGATAGGTGGGTCAAATTTCAGTGGCATTAAAATTGGTCATTGTGACAATGCCCTCCTTCCTACTGTTTATAGAAGGCAACATACTGTTTTTTGAAGGGCTCTGACCCTTGGCTTTAGCCCAAGGAATGAATCAGCACTGGTTATTCAAGCACAGTGGGAGAGATATTTGGAGAGAGGAAGGGAAATTCCTTAAAACAGAAAGGTCAGTTATATCACATAGGTCACCACCTATTCTGTCTAGGCGTAAGGAGAACTTGAATCAAAATGCACCAATGCATAGCCCAGAAAACAAAAAACCATCATTTGTCCTATGAGGTCAAACATTTTGGCCTTCTTGCTTTCAAAACAGACTTTTCTGTTTCCTCAGCAAATAAGATAATGTTGGGGAGAGAGACAGAGAGATTTACCAACAAACCAAATCTCTATTTGGAGATATGGTCACACAAAGGAAAGGTTTTGTTCCACCATGAGTAACTCGACACTACAAGTGCATACCAATGATTGCAGCTGTCACTATCACAACTTTCAGAGGAAATGCAGATGGTATAAAATAATATTCACAAATGGCTAATAGAATTTTAATAGCTTTAGAAAGAGGAGAAAATGAAGGCATTGAATCTACTTGAGATGTGAGAAGAATGAGATGGTCCTACGAAGAGGAGGGAGGCAAGGCAAATCTGTTTTTTCCCTACTTTGAGAAGTGGCAAATCCCTGGTGTATTGATTTATATGAGGATTAAACTACGATCACAGTCTCCAGCCTAGCCTGGGAGGCTTGTGCATAAAGTATGAGATTTGCAATATGCAAATGTCACCTATGATGAATGAAGTGCGTCTAGTGTCTCGAGGACACCCAGATGCTAACCAGCCCAGCTTCCAAGCTGGAGTCTTGAGGCATTAGAACTCTGAAGCTTTTCGGAAGCTAATTGATTTTTCTTTGTCCTGTGGAATAGATTTCTAAATGCTAGCTACTGGACCACAAATTGTGCTGTCCAGTTATTTTCATCTGTCCATGGATACTGACACTCCTCCTTCTTCAGGGTTGGCAGAGCTCCATAGTGATCACTCATCATCTCAGCAGGGGTAGACACTCTGGAAGATGGGTCTTTGATGAGTGAAATTCTCTTGTGTCCTGGTTTCTGAATTCTAGTAGTGCTAAAGACAACTTGACCCTCCTAAGCCTCCATCATTTCACATGGGCAGTTGACCAGTCTTGATATATAATTAATGACAGAAAATAAAATTTGTTTATTACTCTAAACTTGCCTATTAAATGATGTAGGTCTGATTTCTTATCCCTCATTCTCTGAAGAACAGCCCCCAAATCTGTGAAGATTGTTCACAATCTTCCCACTTTCAGAGGAAGCCTCTCTGGTAGAATTGCAAATCCAGTCAATTAAGAATTATCTCCAAAAGTTACCTACATAAAGTCTAATAAAAATTGTTATCTTGGTTCTTGCCAGACTACCTGGAAAGCTTGTTACCCTAGGAAAGAGATTTTCCTTCAGAATAGAACCTGTGGGCATCTGCTTTGAGTTTGTGCTTTCTGAATGAGCCAGGCTCCCACAGCATTTGGTAATTAGTCATAGCTTTTCCACCACTGTTTTAAATTAAAAAAAAAAAAAATCAATTAGCAAGCATTTATTTTGTCTCCCTTTTCTTGAAGGAGGGAGAAAAAGGAAATACAGAATCAAGCAAAACAAATGCTCACATTAGTTATGCCTAAAACTGTATGTCTCATTATACATATTTAATTAATCATTTCTGAGTCATGAAATAGAAAAAACTTTCATCATCAGTCTTCTGAAATCATGGTTAGTCATTGCATTGATCAAAGTTCGTAAGTCCGTCAAAATTGTTTGTATTTATAATGTTGCTACGACTGTATGGGCTGTTCTTCAAGTTCTGTGAGTATATGTGACTATCGCTGGACTAGACTCTTGTATCCTGAGCATCAGGAGATTCCCAAGAGGGTCATATCTTATCTAATATATTTTCTGAAACGGTGGGCTTCCCACATCTATGCATTTAAAAGATTATCCCAAACTGGTCAGGACACAGTGTATCAGAGGCCGATGACGAAAAAAGAAAGAAAAAGAAACTAAGTATTCATATAGCACCTATTATATGCCAGACATTGTGCTAATTGCTTTTATAAATATTATCTCAAACCAATTTTATAAATATTATTACAACTATGCTAGAAATATACTATTATTATCTCAACTTTATAGTTGAGAAAACTGAGGCAGAGAGAGTCTTGTCTACACTAGCACAGTTATTAAGTGTCTGAGATAGGATTTGCACTCATAACTTCCAGGTCTGTACACTATCCATTTGCCACTTATCAGCTAGCATCAGATCAAATCAATCCATGAAGTTGATTATTGAATTTTCAAAGTGAATATTGGAAACTTCCAAATGCTATGGATCAGAATTTGCTTGTTTTGTTGATTGTCTAGATTTAAGAAAGTGATAGAAAATAAGTTAATAATAAAAATTTAAAAGTGTTGTCCATACTGTTTTTTTTAAGTCATTTGTTAAATATTTATCAATCTACCATTAGAAGAAATCTACTTGCTGAGAAATTGTCAGCAGGGGATTATCTGCAAAATTGATGATGCCTAAGCTGGTAAACTGTTGACATCTAGGGTGACTCATTCTATTTCCAAGATTTATCCCTGTGCTAATACAAAGGCCAAACCTACATATGGAGATTAGGTGACTCCCACTTTGAAAATTATTATTTCCAGAAATTCATAAAAACAATTTTAGCAAAATCCTATTATATAAGTATATGGATGCATCTATTTATCTATTTGGTTTTGCCCCCAGGATTCAAAGCATTGGTAAATTGATCCATAAGATTGTTAATGTATATGGCTTTTTTTTTTTTTTTAGAATACTACTATTACTTTTAGTACTGTATCTAGAGAGAGAAGTGAAAAGAAGATGGAGTGGGGTACATTGTATAGTCTCAGGCAGAGAGTAGAATGGTTGAGTATGAATCATGCTCTGGTCTGAAGACAAGCAGATACAATGGTCTAGTAAATTTGTATTTACTCACTAATTAATCAAGAAGACTCAGTTTCAGGTAGGACATCCAAATCTGAGTAGATTAACTTTTCCAGAGATTGGAGGAGAGAGAGGTTGAATAAATGTTTTCATTCCTTTCAGGTGAGGAGAAGAGGTAAAGTATGAATCACATTAGTCAAAGTATTTGGAATACGAAGTTGCATCGGCTTTTAGGGTAGAACAAATGGAAATATAATTAGTCTACAAGTTGATGGATGGAGATAGGTATACATTGGTAAATATTTAATTATCAGCTCTGGAAAAAATGTAGGAAGGGCACACTTTTAAATTTAATTTTTATTATTAATACTTTTCTCACCACTTTTCTAAGTCTAGACAATCAACAAAAGAATAAATCAAGCCCTGATTGGAGAGACAATTTCTGAGGTATAAATGTTTACAGTGAAAATTTAACAATCAGATTTGTATGAGCAGACTCTAATATTCTTCTGGATGTAGGTTAGATAACTGAAAAAATTTCCTGAAAGTGGGAGGTCATTAAATATTGGAATGCAATGGGATGTGGAATCTTCTAATGATAGGTCCCTTGAATGGGATAGCATTCTAAATTAATCCCAAGTGTCAGTTGATACAATCCAACCAATGATTCATTAGAGAAAATAAAATAATAGAGTTCTCTGAATTTGAATTTTCTGATAAATATCAAGTACGACATTTATAAGGTAATATCTTATTTGGCTCTTTATTACATTTAATTTTTATTTAATTATTCTCAATTACAACAAAGATTTTTAATATTCATTTTTCAAAATTCTGAGTTCCAAATTCTCTTTCCATCCTTCCTCTTCCCTACCCTCTCCTTGACAAGAAAAGTAATGTGTCAT
This sequence comes from Sarcophilus harrisii, assembly GCF_902635505.1. NCBI lineage: Eukaryota > Metazoa > Chordata > Mammalia > Dasyuromorphia > Dasyuridae > Sarcophilus > Sarcophilus harrisii. The sequence continues at coordinate 103,604,674 of NC_045429.1, forward strand.
AGGTTATACAATTGCAATCATGCAAAACATTTCTGTTAGCCACGTTGTAAAAGAAAACACTTACAAAAGTAACAATAATAAATAACATTATAGTAAATAAATAATAAATATAAATAATATATAAAATAAATAAATATAAATATAAATAATAAATATAGTAAATAAAGTTTAAATAATAAAAATTTTATTAATTGTGTTTCAATTTGCCTTCAGACTTCATCAGTTCTTTCTCTAGAAGCTGATAACATTTTTCATCATTTGTTTTTTTAGAATTGTCTTGAATGATTATATTGCTGAGAATTGCTAAATTACTCAGTGTTAATCGTCTTACAACATTGCTGTTATTGTATGTAATGTTCTCCTGGTTCTCTTAATTTTATTTTGCATCAGTTTGTGTAAATCTTCCTAGATTTTTCTGAAAGCATCCAGCTTGCCATTTCTTATAACACAATAGTATTCTGTCACAAATATATGGAAGATATTGTTATTAATAAATATTGCAAAAATTAAGATGTGGACTAATAAACATGAAAAGTAAGCTTAAGGAGAAGAGTAGTTCAGGAGTTAATGATATATATATATTTTTTTTGCCTGAAAAGAATCAAATAAGGATTTTCTTTTTGAAAAAGCCAGCATGCAATTAGCTATGGCAGCCATGGGACCCTGTAGTTCAGTATGACAAGCCAATCAGACTGAGACTGGACAGCTGCCAGATTCACCAAATAAGACAAAAGGCATCGATACAATATCATTCACTTAAAGGTACAAACAGAAGGTAGATGAGACTGAAAGCTGCCAATACAGCCACATCTTCTGGTTAAGCAAAAAACAAAACTTAGTGAATTGGTATTTTTCATGCAGTAAGACACGGTTAGCCAAGGGGATTCATATTCATTCTCGTAGACAATGTTTTGTAAAAACCATTAACATGGATCACAAAATCTTTATGCAAATTTGATAACTATTGCTTCAGTCCTTAATGAAGAATATCATGAGAGGGAAGGAGGAAAAAAGAGAGGGGAGAAAAAGAGACAGAGACAGAGAGATAGAGAGAGAGAAATAGGGAGAGAAAGAGAAAGAAGTAGAAACGTGGACACACAGACAGAGATGGACACAGATCAACACAGAGACAAACATATAGAATAAAATATACAGAGACTCAAAAACAGAGAAATAGGGAGAGGGAATGTTAAAGATAGATGCATAAAGGAAGAAATAAAGTCAAAAAGAGGGAGAGAAGAAAAGGAAGAGGTGAGAATCTCTCTTTTTTTCTCTGTCTCTGTCTTTCTATGCCTCTGTCTCTGTCTCTGTGTGTCTGTCTGTGTCTGTCTTTCCCTCCCTTTCTTCCTCCCTCTCTCTCTCTCTCTCTCTCTCTCTCTCTCTCTCTCCTTCTCTGTGTGTCTCTTGCACACACACACACACACACACACACACACACATACACACACACAAAACCAAGAAGATTTTTCTCTTTTATATCTTATTAGCTAAACTCATAAAAATCAAAGATCAGAGTCTTTCCCTACTGAGCTGTTTTACACAGTGTTTTACTGTATCTACACAATTAATTAGATTAACTTTGATTGGATTGACAGTATATATAGAGGATTTGATAGGACAGTGTCATTCTCCCCATTTACATATATTTCACCCTCAAACAAAAGGTCAATTTAGTCATCAACCTTTTGTTTTTTTGATTGATTGATTGACTGAATTGATTCAATTTCAACTATGGTCCTAGTTGTATATGTGTAAATCTGCAATTTATGTGAATGATTGACAGGGTAGCATTGGGATTCTGGAGATGCTGGGCTTGGGTATTAGGATTCTGAAGAGAGATCCAAGAGGAAGAAAATTCTGCATAAAAGTCAAAGAAATGCCCAAGCATTTGTAGTCAGAAAACCTAAGTTCAAATTCTGCCTCTTAACTGCTGACTACTTGTGTGAACTTAGCCAAGTCACTTAAACTTGTTGGGCTTCAGTTTCTTCAAGTGTCCAATGAAGGTCCTGGACTAGACTGTCTCTGGAGTCCTTTCAGGTTCTTATTCTTTGATCCAATGAAATACATGGCCATGGGCCACCAAACTAGCAACTTGCTAAAGTCTTGGCAATTAAAAAGATAACAGCATTTTTCATTCATGGGAAGACCTGAAGTTAAAGTCAAGCTTAAAGAGATTTAATGACTTTCCTCAAGGGGCCATTCTATTATCTAATAAATTTTCAGTCTTTTTTTTTTGTGTGTGTGTGTGTGTGTGTGTGTGTGTGTGTGACCTCATTTGATGTTTTCTTGGCAGAGATACTGGAATGGTTTGCCATTTCCTTCTCCAGCTCATTTTACATAAAAGGAACTTGGGTAAATAGGGTTGAATGACTTGCCCAGGATCACACAGATCTAAACTTATGTAGATCAGTTTTCCAGACTCCAGGTGTGGCACTCTATCCACTTTTACACCTACCTGCCCCTAATAAATTTACCAAACACCTATTTCTTTCCTTAATACTAAACAAATTGTACTTAGTTCAGAATATGATTTTGACACCTTATCATCTCTTATTCATCTAAATGCTGCAGGTACTAGAATCAAAAGGAGCCTGATCTTGGAGTAGGCACATTGGAAAATCTTAACTGGGATTTATCATTTTTATTTTTCCCCCACTATACTTTCTTGTACAGAAAGGGTCCTAAGGCAATGCCTAGAATCTCTCTCACCTCCCAGGAGTTTCTCAATCTCTCTCTTTCACTTATACTGCAGAGATATTAAACACATTATTCTATTTTGATTGAATGCCAGTAAAATTAAATTCCATCTTTCCATCTGTGGCATCATGCAGGGACTGCAGCCCTGTGGAAAAGGGGGAGAATGGCTTTGCAGGGGGACCCCTTCCGGACTCTTCCGAACATATCGTTTTCTGCTTGACATGATGAATTTTTTCGCTTCCATGACACAAATTTCCACATCTGCTCTGTCTATACCTCCCAGACGTCCTGACAGGTGTACTCTCCTTTAAAGCAATGCTGGGAAGCTGACAGATGGACTGTCGGTAGTGAATAAAGGGTAAAATCCATAGGGGGTGGGAGGTTAGGGTGGTTAGGGACAGTGACTCTGCTCTTACACTTTTCCTGCCTATTTAAAAATTAATTTGCCTTTAATTTCCCCAAGCACACCCCTAGCATCCATCCTTCACTGTCCCAACCCCTGACTGGGGGCTCTGCAACATTTGGCAAAGAAACTCTTTCTTCTTTCTCTTTTCCTGGCTCTGCCCCACCACCCTTCCTGCCTATCTCCTCTCCCTAGGGAGTGAAAAGTTAAATGATGTTAATCTGCCAAATATTTCTGATCATTAGGAGAACCATAAAAATTAACATAACCATCAGAAGAAATGAATTGCCAAAGAAGACAAGGTTAGAGGGGAGACAGAGAAAAGAGCTGTTGGTGTCTCCTTCGTGTGCTTTGAAGGACAAGAATTATATAAGAGCTGGGGGGGGGGGGGCAATCTAGGCAGCTGAGACAAGATGTATCAACCCCACTTCTTGTGCTAAGAATAGCTTCAGAAGACCAGGCATACCAGTGACCAGCAATGTGAAGTCTGAGGGGGCGATTCCCCAGGGTCTGGGTGGAGATGATTATTTCTTAATTTGGGCTGAAAAACAGAAATGGGGGAGAAGTACGGGGGTAGTATAGAGAAAAGCCCCCGCAGTGGCCTCCTGTAGGAAATACTATTAATAATTAATACCCAATAATAACCAAATCCATAGGAGACTCATTAAGAGTAAAGTCTTGACAGACCCACCGATGGATGCCTGTAGCTTTTACTTCTTCATCAGCTTGCAGTATTAGTTCAGCAGGGATTTGAACGCACATAAGCGATGACAAAAAAATGGATAAATAGCAGGTTTGTTCACGGAAGAGGCTTATTCATCCCAATAGGGTTTTTTTCATTTTAGGTTTATGGCTTGGTGGGGAATTTCCCTTTAATTGGGACTGTAATATAACTACGGAACCTGTCAACATTTACAAGAGAGATGGGAGGGTAATTCTTCCTAACTTGTTTGTTGTTATTATTATAACACTGGCTCCTTTAGGACGTCTTGCTTAAAAGAGGCAAATAACTGAGTTGTAGAGAGACAGACAGACAAAGAATCAGAGATAGAAAAGGAATAAGCAATAGAGACAAAGAGAATAAGAGACAGAGGAGACAGAAAGATAGTGAGGTATAGAGTGAGAGGAGAGAAAGAGACATAAGGAGAAAAAATTGAGAGAGAGAGAAAGAAAGAGAGAGAGACAGAGACAGAGACAGAGAGACAGACAGAGACAGAGACAGAGAGAGACAGAGAGGCAGAGAGACAGAGAGAGAGAGGAGACAGAGAGAGAGAGAGAGGAGACAGAGAGACAGAGAGAGACAGACAGAGAGAGAGGGAGGGAGGAAAGAAGAGGGGTAGGGAGAGACATAGGGAAGGACACAAAGACATAGAGAAAGAGACAGAGGGAGAGAGAGAGAGACAGAGAGACAGAAACAGAGACAACAGAGCGGAGACAGAGACAGAGAGAAAGGGAAGGAGGGAGAGAGTGAAAGAAGGAAGGAGGCAGGCAGAAAGGAAGACAGGGAGAAAGAGAGACACTGATTCCATTGTCCATAGGGCTTATAATTTGAATCATTGGAATTATAGATTCCCTAAAATTTCAGGAATGGAAGAGATCTTCAAAATCTTCTAGTCCAATTCTTTAATTTTATAAATGGGGAAAATGAGAATAAAGATGGTGAGGCATCTTGTGTAATGAACTGGTGAGCAGCAAAGGCAGAATTAGAGACCAAGTTTTTTAATTCTCAAGATGGTATTATTTTTACTAGAAATATCTGGAATTTTGACATAATCATTTAAAAACATTTAGAATTCAAAATTGAAAGGAACTACACAGGCTATGCAATCTATTTTTAAAATAAGTCCTAAAAGTATGATTTTGGCTTGTCCAAAGACATATAATTATACCTGGATGTCCTGGGAATAAGGATGGAGAAATCTATATATGGTCCTGGAAGTACATCCACGTGAGTCTGGGTATTCCTTTCCCCTGTTCTGTTTTTGTTGTTGTTTTATGAAGGCAGAAAGGATTGTATCTAATGTCATTTTCCCATATATTTGTATACACTTGGAAGAAGGGTAAAAAAAAAGAGAGAGAGATTGCATAGGGAGCTTCACTTTTTCTGGGCACAAAATATAATGAGCAATTAAAGAATCCTCCTGGTTCCAAAAGCTAGAACTTAGTTAGATACAGCCTGGTCTCTGGAAAAGTTTCTTGCTTTGTCTATTCAAATCGTCTGGATTCTAAGCTAACCTCTGATTGTAAGTTCCAAACTATGTCTGTTGGCAAGTAACTTAACCTCTTTCTAAGCCTCAATTTCCCATAATTCATCACAGTGCCTTACAAATAGCAGGCACCTAATAAATATTTTTTGAAGTTAATGAAGAGGACCATCAAACATTTTAGGTAAATTTACTTAGTCCAAGGCATATGGGAAGGAGAATCAAAGTCATCACTACAAGGGAAGGTCAATCAAACCTCCAGTGACAAGAAATCTTCTTTTTTTTCTTTAGACATTAAGCCCAAATTTTCCTTTTTACAACTTCCTCCCATTGCTCCTAATTCTGTCCTCTGGGGCCAAAAAAGAACAACTCTAATCTATCTTCTGCATGACAGCTTTGAAAGAATTTGAATAATTACTATAAAGTTAATTCTCAATTATCCATTCTAATGGGAAGAAAGGGGAGGGGGTGGTTAATCCACACAGCCTACTTTGGGATTCATTATGTTGTATTGGTGTACCATAGTTAGTGTCACAAAAAAAGATAAATGGCCATTTTTTAGTGTCTGCAGCCTGATTTGGGGCAGTGCTGGGGGAGAGGGGGAATGCCATGAGTAATCCATTAATTAGATAATCTGCCAAATGGGTAAATGAGAGTTATTGCTCCATGTTTCTGGAATTTAGGAGTTCTTTCAGATTTGAAGAGAACATTTATTTATGATTGAAAAATATGAATATTCCCAATGGCCACCAGAGGGCAGAGCTAAAATTTAGGTGAGATTGCAAATGAGGATAGTCTTCAGAGACCCGATCTGCACCTCCATGGCTGGACTGTCTGTGCCAGAGAGATTCAGGAGGTCCCAGGCATCTAACTTGCTGTAGACCACCTCTCCAGTGGCAGAAACGGCTCTTCTTGTGTAGCTATGTAGAAATGGCTGCAGCAAACGAAATTATCCCAATATTGTAGTCACAGAATTGAAGCTGCCAAAGCATCCTGTTCTGTTTCCTGCCTGAACCTTAAAAAGTTTGACCTAGAATTCCCCTAGAAGGCTATTAAGTTCTTCCCTCTGCCTCCAGGTAGAGAAGGAGGAATGTGCCCAGGGAAAAACAGTTGCAGTTTTCTTTGTAGGACCTTCATAGGATCACTGGGGCTTTTAGAGCCAGGGGAGATTAAAACAAAAAAACAACAACAACAACAACAAAAACTGTCGAGTTTAACCTTTGCATTTTATGGAGGAAGAAACTGAGACCCAGTGATGTCCCAGTGATTGGCAGTGACATGCCTTGCCTATAGCCACCTTAAGAATTTCCCAAGAATTCACCATGTCAGCTGGGAATGTCTTACAATATCACCAAGTCCTTCTATAGCGAAGGTTAATTTGCTACATTCTTATCTCCCCTCCCAGACGATAGTATCCTCAAGGGCAGGGAGCTGTTAGTTTTCATCACTATATTCCCCAAAGCAACTAGTCAGTTCCTTGTAATTTTGTTAATTTCTCTCTCTCTCTCTCTCTCTCTCTCTCTCTCTCTCTCTCTGTGTGTGTGTGTGTGTGTCTGTCTGTCTCTCTGTCTATCTCTCTCTCTCTCTCTCTCTCTGTGTGTGTGTGTCTCTCTGTCTGTCTCTCTCTCTCTCTCTCTCTCTCTCTCTCTCTCTCTCCTGTCTCTGTCTGTCTCTCTCTCTCTCTCTCTGTCTCTCTCTCTCTCTCTCTCTCTCTCGTCTCTCCTGTCTCTCTGTCTCTCTCTCTCTCTCTTTCTCTCTCTCTCTCTTTCTCTCTCTCTCTCTCTTTGTCTCTCTCTCTGTCTCTCTCTGTCTCTCTCTCTCTCTTTTCCCTCCCCTTCCCTTCCTTCTTTCCTTCCTTCTTCCTTCCTTTCTCCCTCCCTTCCTTTTTTCCTTCCTTCCTCCTTCCCTCCCTCCCTCCCCTTTTTTTCTGTCTGTTTCTCTCTCTTTTTCTTTCAATCATAATCCTAGAACTCAAAGAAATATACATACATTTATTAAGCACCTATTTTTTTCTGCAAGGCACTCTGCTAGCACAGAGAAACAAAGACAAAAATCAAGAGACTGGTTCTAGGTAAAGAACTAGAAAGGATCTTTTGGGCCATATTGTCAACTCCTTCATTTTATACTTGAGGAAATTGAGATCCAGAAATGAGAAGGGAGTTGCCTGAGGTCACATAGATTTTCAGTGACAGAGCTAAGATCTGAACCTAAGCCCACAAAATAAACGATAACAATAAAAACAACTGCCATTTATATAGTGCTTTAAGGTTTGTAAAGCACTTTACTATGTTGTCTTCACAGTGTTATGACTAGTGAGAGAATATTGTTTAATATGTCAGATAAAGATTGCTGGGTTTCCAGGAATTCTAATATAACTAAGACAAAATCATAATGACTGGCATGTGTATAGTGCTTTATGGTTTGTAAAACACTGCACATTTGTTATCTCATTGGACCTTGTGAGGCAGTAAGTGACAGAATTGTAGTTTGATACCAAATATTCTGAAAACAACAGCAGTAGCTAACAAGTGTATAAAGCTTTAAAGTTTTCAAAATGTTTTACCTGTGTTATGTCATTTGATCCATATGGAAATCCAATGTGTTATTATCTCCATTTTAGAGATGAAAAGTTGAGATAAATAGGACTTAAGTGATTTGCCCAGATCACCCAGTTAATAAGTGTATGAGCCACATTTGAACTCATGAGGATGATTCTTCCTGATTCCAAGTTTGGCATTAACCATTGGGTCTAAGATAATTATAATGCCTATCAGATGATAATAAGGACACAGGTAATATATGAACAAAATGTATGAGAAAGGAGAGGTTATTTCCAACTGGCATGAATTGGGCAGGATTTCTGAAGAAGGGGACCACAGAGATGGCCCTTAAGGAATGAAAAAAGTAGAATAGAATCTCCCAAATAGGAAATGGGGAAGCAAAACCTGGAATTTGTCCCAAGTAAGGAAGATGGCAAGTACAAAAAGATAGACATAGAGGGATAGTCAATAATCTAAATCAGCTGGAAGATAGAATTCATGCAAAAGTGAGTTGGAACTAAACTGAGGAAAGTTTTGAAAAGCAGCTCCACATTTAACATGTTCAATAAATATTTATTGAATGGATAAATGATAGCTATCTTTAACCAAAAAAAGTCTGATTTTTAAGCAGGTGGAGTCACTCCACTACTCTCATTCTCAGCAATGAACTATACTTTGGAGTAAATTATCAACCATTAATTAAATTTTCCTAACTCCTTTTACGGGGTGCCATTTCTTTTCTCAATGATATTCCATTCATTGGAAAAATCCCTATGTGATATCCATCCTTCTATCCTTAACCTCCTATTCCTTCTTCCAGCTGGCTCCAAGAATCCCAGGAGTATGGAAATATTTAGTGTAAATATTTCCTTTTTTTCTCCTTTCTTCTCTCCTTCCTTTTTTCTTTTCTTTTTTCTATCCCTCCCTCCCCCACATTGTTCAGACTGTGCTAGAATTGCTGAGCCTACCAGATTTTGGACTTTCTTTTGCCTTGCCTGTGAATTTGCAATGGGCATCATGTTCCCAGGGCCTCCATATAATTAATGTTAATAATTAGTGTAAATACGCAGCAGAGATTCACAGCACAATAGGCCACACGTGGGTCTAATTGGGAATGAAGGCACAGTAGCCCCAATCCTGAGGCCTTTAGGATAAGGGAATTAGAGGCATCTGAAGGGTTCTGAGAGAGGCTAATAAGACACAAGAGGATTATGTAATTAATGGAGTGAGTGTTGTCCTGGAAAACATTCTAAAAGGTTCTCCAAGAGGTCTTACCTCTCCGAAGGCAAATTCTCCATCCAGGATGATGCTTCCTTTTTAGATTGTTTGCTGTTGTTTTTCTCTTGGGGTACACAATGGGGAGAGAGTAGAGCTTTGGTTTACATTTCTTTCTGCCTGTGGCTTGGGAAGATAATTAAAGCTGTATCTACAAGGTCCCAAGAAGTAGAGCATTGAAGCAATCATTTGGATAATTTAGGTCAAGTACAAACCAAAACAAAAGCACACACAAAACACTCTGAATTTCTGCTTGACTTGGGTTGTCCTGTTATACTATTTCTAGTGATTTAATTCACCAGATAATTCTTTGTCATTTTCATTTTATCTGTTGATATGAAGTAAAAACCATAGTTAATGCATTGAAAAAAGAAAGAAAGAAAGAAAATAGCAATCTGTCAAATGAGTTATTTAATCCTGGGCAGAAAATGTTTTTAGTGGAGTGTGAGATCATTGAGGGCAGGGGCTGCATTTCTATTTTTTCTTGATATCTCTAATGCCAGCACAGTGTTTTAAACATACCAGGCACTTAATAAAACCTGCTGCATGTAATTGGGGGAACTTTGTACTTTTTCACTGGCCTCTCTAATGCTGTGTTGATATATCCTATTACCCCCCCCCCAAAAAAATAAAATAAAATGCCACTTTCAGTCAGGAAACTGTTTATCTTTTGCCTTTCTTTGTATCCAAAGCACTTATCAGAGGACTTGCTATGAAGTAGGTACTTAATTAATGTGGATTTAATGTCAAAGAGCTTGCTAGGTAGCCTAGTGGGTAGTATTGGAATCAAAAGGACTATGTCAAAGTCTATCTCAATCACTTACTAGCTACACTTAAGTTCTCTGAATCATTTTTAAATGAACCTCAGGGCAGCTGCAATGGATGGAGTATTGCTCCTAGAATCAGGAAGATTCATCTTCCTGAGTTCAAATCTGGCCTCAAGACATTTACTAGTGAGCAAGTCACTTTACCCTTTTTCCCTCAGTTTGCTCATCTATGTATAAAATGAGCTGGAGAAATGACAGTCTAGTATCACTGCCAAGAAAACCCCAAATGGAGTCATGAAGAATTAGGTGTGACTCAAAGTGACTAAACAATGCAAAATGAGGTTAATAATAGTACCTCCCTCTCAGGGTTGTGTGGGGATCAAATGAGATAATGTGTAAAGTGGTATAGAAATGTTTTTTATTATTGTTGTTGTTGTCCTTAATATGCCCTAATTATTTTAAAACCCCTGTGGTATAAAACCTCCCTCAAGAATTGTATAAGACATTTCTTAGCCTGAGAATTTGTGACTTGTGATCCTGTCAGGAACTTAGAGAGAAACAGAGGCATCTTGATGCTTCAAGTTGATATTACAAGAAACATTTAAATAATACTTATTATGGATGAGGCATTGTTCTAAGTGTTTTACAAATATTATCTCATTTGATCCTTCATTATCACTTGTTATTTTGAGAAAAATCAAAATCCAAGATAGTTCTATGTTTATAATAGGTGATTAATAGATATTGTTAAAATGAAATAAATTCTGGTCTTGCCATCACCAATTATTCAATATGTGATATCAGGAGAGTAAGTTAATCAATCCATTCCTCATTCACCCTATATGCAACAGATTTAATAATACTAGAGAGCCTCCATCTTATTGCCCTTATATCTTATTCCCATCCTTTGTTATGGTATGTAAATGATCATGTTCTTTCAAAGTCTATAACCAGGAACATATGCTCTGGAAAGTCCTACTAAACTGGAAAATCTTAGAGTACAATTATTGCTAAGTACAGGCCCCAAAATGTCTCAATTCAGATTCTGCCACAGGTGATGAAATCTTTTTGGTTAATAGCAGTGCATGATGAAGAGAGAGGATGTACTAAAGGGCAGAAATGCTTTAATCTGTATCAGTGGAGGGACTACCCACATTGATATAATAAATGAATTATTTGATATTCATGTAATAGCAGCCCTTCCTTTCTCACAAAGTAGTACTGAGACTCAATTGAAATTATATATATATATATATATATATATATATATATATATATATGTATATATTTGTATCCAGGAATATATAAATACACCAAGGATTCTTAAACTTTTATGCCTGTCAAAAACCCCTCTGAAAATCTGTTGGAGACTATTCATACTTCTCAGAAGAATAAATTTTAAAAACTCATAATTAAGGAAATTCTAAATTTTAGAGGTTAGAAAATAAAACTATGTACCATTTTCTCATCCAAATTTACTAACCCTCTCCAAATCTATCTATGAATCCCAGGCTAAGAACCCCCATTCTGTACATATTGGATGATATTACTATTCTAAGAAGTAGAGAATCACTGGGTGACCTAGGGAAGTCACTTAACCCCAGTTGCCTCAGTAAAAAACAAAAAAACAACAAATAAAAAAAAGAAGTAGGGAGTCTCAGAAGTGGCTGAGGTTAGCAAAGAACTTTCTGATCCAAGTAACATCAGCTCTGAAATCATCCAGGTCACTATTATTATATTGCCTGGACTATAGATATTCTAGGGTTTAAGCTCGAAAGTACCTCAAAGACCATCTCTCTCATCTTGTAGAGAATATTGAGACCTGGAGAGGTAAAATTATTTACCCAGAGTCACATTGTACATTTGAGGTAAATATACTCTCTGAACCATATCTTCTGATGCTAAAGCCAGAATTTTTTACAATATTAACAGTATACCCCACTGTTACCCTCCATTGGCTTTGTTTAGACTAGGAAGAGACTTTCAAGGGTCATCAAGTCTAACCTGTACTTGAAAATGTATGCAATCATCATGATCATGAAAACCATCATCAAGATTATCATCATCACAAGATCATCAAATCCTCAAGAGCAACATCATCATTATCAAGATCATCATTGTAATTATTGTTGTTATTATTATTCCCTGGATTAAATGATCATTAATTCCTTCATATATGACAACTACTGGAAATACATGGCATACCATTCAGTCGAATGCCTACTCTTACAGATGAGGCAGCTGAGGTCCTAAGAACTGAGGTGACTTGTTCCAGGTTAACCAGCTGATAAATAACAAAGTCAGAATAGGAAACATGGTCCTCAATTCCAACTATGGCACACTTTCTACTCTGCCTTTTCAAAGCCAATTGAGTTCTCACCTTCCAGGAGCTTTCATTCTAATGGAGGCAATATATAGGCATACAAGGGAATCATGGGACTAGAGAAGGGGGTTTTCATCTGGTGAGTAATAGTGCAAATAGTGATTGAATAGCACATTAGTATGCTCTTTCCAAAAACAATCACAATATTGACTTAATGGAAGTTCTAAAAGAAAACTGGTACAAGTGTGGGGTGGGTGAGTGAGGAGATATTATGTTTATCAGCATTGTGGAAGATATCTAAGGTGTAGGAGCATGGCTCTAGGACATCTGTTGGGAGCTAAGTGGAGCTAGGAAGCAAAAATTAACAAAACAAAACTAGTAAATAATAATATAATTGTAAAATTGTGTCAGATGAAGTAGTTATTTTCACAAGATCAGAAGGCATCTCTCATCAAAAGGACCCATCCTTTAATGAGATTACAGATACCTCCACTGAAATCAGTTTATTCCAAAATGTCAAGCTAGAGTAAACTAGCTGTTTTGTTTTGTTTCATTTTTGTTGTTGTTTGTTTGTTTTTCCATAGCTGGGTCAAAAAGAATTGAGCAGGGAATATAGTATGTGGTGCAGAGGACTGCCTGACCATAGTTGTGACATACTGAGAAAGAGAGTGGTCTATTTCTTACCCCTAAAAGATTGAAAAGAAAGGAAAGCCCATAAGGCAATCATAAAGACAACGGGACCCCAGGACTGAATCTGGCAGGGGTCTTCAAGGCAAAACATGAAGATTTTGGTCACTAAGAGTCATGAATTTATAGCTGAAAGGAATATTAGGCTATCAAATTCAGTGTCTTCATTTTACAGATGAGAAAATTGAGGCACAGAGAGAATAAATGATTTACCCAGGATCACACAGCTAGAAAGTTTCCAGGGTAGAATCTGAACTTTGGTTTTCGGACTCGAAGCTGCTGTTATTCAATTGTTTTCAGTTACATCCAACTCTTTAAGACTCCATTTGGGGTGTTCTTGGTAAAGATATTAGAATAGTTTGCCATTTTTTCCCCCAGCTCATGATATGAATGATGAAATTGAGGCAAAGAAGATTAAGCAACTAGCCCAAGGTCACACAGCTAGTAAGTATCTAGAGCCAGATTTGAACCCAGGAAGATGAATCTGATTCTAGGCCAGGTGCTATATCTATTGCATCACCAGTGCCCTATTCATTATGCCATATTGCTTTTAAAAGGAGAGATTTCATCCACTTCATAAACATATCCTCCCTCCTCCCATTACTGGAAATCTTGAGAAAAAGTCCCATTTGTTCTGTGCTAGTTATGACTGTCCCCAAAACATGATTCAAACAATAAGATTATAGGCTTCTTTATGGCAGGGACTATATTATCTCCCCTCATCTCCCCAGGTTGTCTAAGCTTCCCATGTAGCAGGAGATCACAAATACCTATGAGGTAAAGGTCCTGCCTCTAGCAGCCAATATTTTCAAATGGTGCTTCTCAAAAATAGTCCTTCCTACCATCCTTTCTTAGGTAGCATCTCATTTCTCATGTATTTTCCCTTAATTCCCAGCAGGTTGTGATCAGTAGAACACTGTAGTTGGAGTCAGGATAATTCAGAATCAAATGTCAACTTAGATGTGTCCTGGCTGTGCACTCACTTAACCTCTCCATGGGGCACTTTCCCATCCTGTAAAGGACTTGATAGTCCTTTTTAGCTCTAAATCTTTGAGTAGGCAATGAAGCCCTGACTATTTGTGTCATAGCTCAAAGGCATAGACCCAAGTGTCTCTACTTCTGAAACTTCTTTTGCAACTCTTTCAGAGTTACCTTTGGCCCCATACAGAAGACATTTATAACAAATTCTCTCCCCTACCTCTTTCTTTTTGTTGTAGAATTGTTTCAATCATGCTTTGCCACCCTATTTGGGGGTTTCTTGGCAGATACTGGAAGGGCTTGCCATTTCCTTCTCCAGTTCATTTTACAGATAAAGAAACTGAGGCAATACAGCTAGTAAGTGTCTGAGGCCACATTTAAATTCAAAAAAGGGAGTATTCCTCATTCTAATCATGGCACTCTTTCCACTACACAACTTTCTACCTTACAACTAGATCCTTTTCCTCAGTTCCCTGTTGGTTCAGGGTGACTTTTGACAGTCTGATGGTCCCTCTCACTTAGCATCTAGGTATTACACTAACTACCTCCATTTGTACTTTCTAAGTGTCTAAAGATTCAGAAGATACCCTCCAACACATAGACACACTGTCTCTCCCCTACCTCTTTCTCTTGCATTTAGAAATGATTATCCCTGGAAAAGCAAAGCAGGGCTAGTCAAACTACCTGGAGCTCCTTCTGGAAAGCTCTAGGGGAGGAAAGAGGAAATAATTACTCCTCTGACATTAATACACAGCAGGAAGAGAAAGCTTTGTAGTTTTGCTGCATATTATCATCATTATATCTAATATATAATTACAAACTATAATTCTATCACATTTAATAATTACTATTATGATTTTAAAAGCTTATGTGTAGATAATGCTTTATAATTTATAAAATATCTTTTTACAACAACTTTGAATAATGCAAATATTCCCATTTTACATAGGGGGAAGCTGAAGCCCAGAGAAATGAAACAGTTTAAGAGTACAGACATTCTGACTCCAAATTCCAGTCTCTTTCTCACATCAGTATGGATTAGTTTACCAAAATGACTATGCTGTCACTTCAAAAGGAAAAAAAAAACATGATCAATAAGGAAATAGAATATAGATGTAGTTTTGAGAAATCAGGTTGGAAATTAAACTGGGTTTGAAATTATTAAATGTATGTTTGAATCCACTTTGTTTTTGTTAAGTCATTTAATTGTTTCCAACTCTTTGAGACACCAATGGAGTTATACTGACAAAGATAGGAGAATGGTTTGACATTTCCTTCTTCAGGATCTCCATTTTACAAGTGAAGAAACTAGGCAAACAGAGGTTAAGTCACTTGCCCAAGGTCACACAGCAAGTAAATGTGGCTCAATTTGAACTCAGATCCTCCTGAGTCCAGGCCCAGAACTCTATGCACTGTGCTAGCTGCCTTCAAATGTCGTATTATGTCCTAGTTGAATGACTTAGGGTAATGAACTTAACCTCAGAAAAATTCAATTCCCTCACTCTGAAAGAGAAATTAATAATAGCACTTGACTCACAGGTGAGGGTCAGATGAGATAAAACTTGAAGCATTTTGAAAATTGTAAGGAAGAGAGGAAAGGAGGGAGGGAAAAAAGGGAGGGAGGGAGAGAGGAAGAAAGGAGGGAGGGAGGAAAGAGAGAGAAGGAGGGAGGAAGAGAGAGAAGAAGGGAGGAAGAGAGAGAAGGAGAGAGAGAGGGAGGGAAAGAGGAAGGGAGGGAAGGAAGGATGAAAAGTGAAAGGGAGGGAAGCAAGGAAGGGAAGAAAGATGGAAGGGAAGAAAAGACAAAAAGAGAGAGGGAAAATAAAAAACAAAACAAAACAAAATAAAGAAACTGACACTCAGGACAGGGAAGCATTGCCTAAAGGTCACGTTGAAAGTAAGAAGCAGCTATGATCAGAAAGATTCATACTAAGGACAATTGCTCTATAAGTACTTCAGTAACTTTAAATGAAGAATGCCCAAAGAAGTCTAAAACCTCTGAGTCACCCTGTCATAGTAAAACCAAAAGGAATAGTGAAAAATCACTTTCTCAATGATGGAGAATTTGCAAACTACCCACTAAATCCCAAGGAGTCTCCCTGTCCCTTATTCCTCTCCTCAAGAATAAGCATCAATCTCAATCTCCAGGTCCCCTTCTCCTGTGCCCCCAAATTAGAAATCAATAATAGTCCAACAACTTTTTACTGATTTGGGATACTGAATTTCATGTGAACCTTCAGCAAAATTGACCTGTTTGCATTCTTCCTGCCTAGCCTTCTTGTATGTCTCCTCAATTAAACTGATACATGCCTGTGTTTCCTTTTACTGGATTTTGTATTCGGAACTATCCTAAATCTGTACTGAGATAAGTTCTCCTTAGGGAAGGTGTTCTTTAAGAGGAAGGATAGTGGATTTGGGAAAGAACTTGGAGATGACCTATCCCACCCCACCCTCTTTCTATAGATGAAGAAACTGAAATCTAAAAAGGTAAAGGGATCCCCTCAAGGTCACCCAAGTATGAGAGAAGAGATTCAATATATATCCTTCTCAAACACACATAGCGGCATTAATCCACCAGAGGGAAAGGTGACCCTGAGGATACTCAGAGAAGGGAAACTCTAAGAATCAGGAAGCAGGGGCACAAGCAGGGATGGGACTCTTTAAGCCAGGATACAGAGGTGGGGAAAACAAATTATCATCATAAAAATCATTCACTGAGAATCTTCTGTATTCCAGGAATTGTTTTAGTTTCTGGGCACATATACAAAGGCATAAAGCCTGGTCTCTGTGCTTGGGGTGACAAATATACAAATAAGTATATTTTGTTTAATGTTTTTATGCCATGGACCCTCTGGGTGATAATCTGGTGAAGTATATGAATCCTTTCTCAGAATAATGTTTTTAAATACCTAAGATCACAAAGGAAGCTATTTTATTTTGAAATATTTAAGATGAAGTTCACAAACCCCAGGCTTAGAAACCTGTGTTTAATGTGAGATTAATTCAAAGCAGTTCAATTCAATTCATCCCAAAAGGTACTGTTTTGTAATAAATCATTAATATATGAATAAAATGAGATGATATTTACAAAATAGTTTGCAATCCTTAAAGTGCTTTATTATTGTTGGTGTTGTTACCTAAAATAGCAAAAAAAAAATATATGTTTTTAAAGAATAAAGAACTTTAAAGGTATAAAAATCTTCCTTGCCTTGTGAATGATCCTTGAAAGGAGAAAGTATCCAGATGGGAAACTTCAGTATTTAGACTAATCAGAGAACAGATAGTGGGTTGGTTCTGGAAAATACCTAGAAATCTTATGAGATGCCCTTCCATTTGAGTCTTAGCTTCAATCCCTATTCTCCTATTTGCTCTCTAAATGACCTCGAATTAAGACTCTCTTAATTTTAATTTCTTTAAATATAAAATGAGAATGTTGGATTATTTACATAAATAATACACATATACATACAAAATACATAAATAATAGAATTGTTTACAATGATATTCCTAGTGAACTAAGTTCCCTTAATAGTAATAATAATGATAATTTTTTTTTGTTTGTTTTTCAGTTGTTTCAATCATATTCAAATCTGTGTGATCCCCTTTGGGATTTCTTGGCAAAGATACTGCAGTGGTTGCCACTTTTTTCTCCAGCCCATTTTACAAATGAGGGAACTGAGTCAAACAGGGTTAAATGACTTGCCCAGGGTCATATAAATAGCAAGTGTCTGAGCCATATTTGAATTGATGAAGATGAATCTTCCTGATTCCAAGTCCAGAGCTCTATCCACTGTGCCAACTAACTGCTATAATAATAATAATAGCAATAACAATTGCTATAATTGCTATAAGATTGGCATGATCAAATGAGTATAATAGTAATAACAATTCTTATAATTAAGGAACTTAGTGGAACAGTAGATAGATCCCTGTTTCTGGAATCAGGAAGACCTGAGCTCAAATGCAAATTCCGACACTTATTAACTGTATGACACTGAGCAAGTCACCTAGATTCTGCCCATCAAAGTCACTAATGTCTAAAAGGAAAATAATATTAGCACTTCCCAGAGTTGTTGTGAGCATCAAATGAGATAATATTTGTAAAGTGCTTTGAAAACCTTCAAGTGCTACATAAATGTTGACTATCATAATAACAGAAATAAAAACTGGCATAAAAATAACATTTCACATTTTGCAAAGCACTATACTCATTTGAGCCTCATAGCACCCCTGTTGTGAAATAGTACTATGGGATTTGTCAGCCCCATTTTACAGATGAGGAAACAATCATAGAGAGACTCATTTTACTTAGCATTGTGTGTTCATGAAGCCATTAAGCAGGTTAGTTGGAAGATCCTTGTAATGGATATTGTAATAACTCAGGGACAAAGAAATGGCACAAACAAATGTTTCCCAAGACCAAAACTGGTTTATCTATTTTCCTCTTTTGCTAAGGGAAAGTTCCTGCATTAGGTGGGCAGCTAATGCAGTTATCTAGGGAGCAGATATACTTTTTTTTTAAAGCATTGATTCCTTACCCTGGGGCTTGCCAATGCTGGACACTTCAGCACTTGGAGAGCTCAGTGACACTGACTCTGGTAAAGGTCACCCAGCAGAGACAAAGTGAATCATTCCCTTTGCCTTTAAAAGACACTTTCCAGCTCATTATGATAAGATGCCTATTATATTTTTTTTGTCCCCTTCCATAGAGATTAAACTTCACGTATGTTAGCAGCACTAATGAACCACTTGCTCTCGTATCTGTCTGGCTGGTTTGTCACCAGGCCTGTCCTGTCCTTTAAAGTCCCTGTGACAGTGAGCTGTTGACAGAGTATTAAAAAGAGCTCAGATCTTTAAATCCCAGGATGTGACAGAGAATTTTTCAGTCCCCCAATCTCCACTCTCTCTGTGCTCTAACACGATTCCATTAAATCATAAAGATTAGAGGCTGTCAGGCTCTTAGCATCTTTCCTCTGATTTGCAAAAATGAGTGGGGGGGGGGAGAGTTGTTATTAATTCTTCTTGTTGTTGCAGCTACAGAGCAGGCACCATTTACTATAGCTAAGCCATTAACCTGATTGGTATTAATCAGCAATGTCCCATGTGTCACATTGGCCTGGCTACTTTTCAGCAAAGGGATTTTTTTGGACTCAAAGAAGAATAGAATATAAGTGTCCATCTAAAGACTTAGTCATATTCTTTCTGGATTTCTCACTTTAATTAGTCTTGTGGATGCAAAGAAGAACACTGTTTAATGGGAATAGTAATGGTACCCGGAGATCTGAATTCAAATTTTGAGCTATATGATCTTAGGAAAGTCATACAACCTTTTTGAGACTCAGTAACATAAGGAGCTCAGCCTGGATGGTCTGTAAGATCTTCTTCAGCTCTAACATTATGTGAAATTATTGTAAAATCATATGACTGACTCATACTGTATCTACAAAATACACTCTGTGTTGTTTTTCTAAGAATGGGTTTTAGTTACCTTGAAGCTGTCATGCTGATCTTGGACCAACAATAGGTCTTTGTGAAGCAACTAAATAGTTATGAGCATATGGCTCTCATAGGCTGTAGGCAAAGCAAACCTGTGGTTATAACCTACAATCTTGAACACATTGGCATTATAGCTGTTCATAATTAATTGCCATTTGTAGAAAAAAATATGCCATCAGTAAAATAGGTGTCTGAGTTGTTTTCTAGATAGTGGTGATGGATCCATTCTCACTCTTTCAACTGACCCCATAATAGCCTCATAACACACATCTATGAGACAGCTGGATAAGAACACCACTTTGGCCAGGGAAGCTAACCAGTCCACCTGGATGACCTTAGTGTCATCAGCAATGCCTGCTAATTAACTCAGTTAAGCAGCTACAGATGCTTTAAACACCTGAGCTAACTGTTCACAGATTAAACACTCTTTCCAGTTCCCAAATTGTGTTATTTCTCAGGTAACTTTCTCAAGTAACTTTGCTGAATAATTTCACTAGTCACTTAAAGCTATAACAACAAAAATATTTAGATGCTTGGGCAAATAGTTAGATTATTATGTAATTTTGCTTTATGCTAAACATCAGTATAAAATTTATTTATAGGTTTGGGCTTTTTAAATTGAAAAATAATACATTTCCAGTAGATATGCAGTTGATCAGGAAAAAAATAAAGGAAAGGCCAAAATTTGTAGCAAAAGATTCCTCAGAAATTTGGACTCCCAGTTCACTGTCCAAAAAGTGGTTATTTTCAAATACAGAATAAATACATTTGTGAAACAAGTTGTACTTATGAGGTTTTTATAGATCTATATCCATCTCACCTCTACTTTGATTTCCTACAGACAGCACTTCTAAATGACTGTGACAGCTACCTGGCACAGTGGTCAAAGCACTAGTCCTGAAATTAGTAAACCAAGAGTTCAAATTCAGCCAAAAAAGTCATTTAACCCTTACCTGTCCCATTTTCTCCAGCTGTAAAATTAGGATTAAGAATAATACCTATGTCCTAAGGTTGTTGTGAGAATCAAGTGAGATAATATTTGGGAAGCTATTTAGCACATTAACTGACATATAGTAGGTTTGTAATAAATCCCTATTTCCTTCTTTCCACTCAATGGCACTCACTAAGTCAATAAGCATTTTAATCCACCTCTTAGTATGTGTGAAACACTTCAATTGTTCTATCTGGAACTGTTAGTTTTATTTGCCAGTGTAAATTTGCCACTGTCTTCTCCACTAGCCTATAAGTTTTCTGAAGTCAGTGTTATATATTATACTTCTCTATCTTCCCTTCTACCACTAGCAGAGGGTACTGGCTCATAGGCAAATATTTATTTGATTATCTTTGTACAGGATAATTTTGTGTTCCATTTGAAAGATTCAGTTAAGGTTCTAACGTGACATTAAGATCATCATAAACAGGACTTTATAATACTGAAGAAATGCTGATTTTCTGCCAACTACACTATGGTTTATAAGATTATAGGTCTTACAACTGGAAGGGAACTTGGAGATCATTTGGCCATCTCTCTCTTCCCTTCCCAGCCTCTCCCCATTATTTTGGGGATGAAAAAACCTAAATCCCATAAAAGAATAGTTACTGTTTCAGAATCACACAGGTAGTGAGCAAGAGAACCAATATCATTGCTATTAGATGGATTTTGTAGTCAAAAAGGGATAAAAGGGCAAACAGTCATTTTAAGTGGATTAAAAATAGATCCATTTTCAAGTAGCCACATTAGTGGTGCCTGAAACATTTTGTGGGTTTAGTTCAATATTGCCCATGAAATCTTCCCTGTGAAATACAGAGACATAAGCACATTCAGATTTTTTGCTGCCTATACCAAGATATAGATGAGCTACAGTAAATCACATTTATTGAAAATGCCTTGTTGAATAATACTAGACATGTAAAAGTTTAGCTTTAGAAATGAATCAGATAAATCTAGGTTTGCTTGTTTAGCCTGTCATTAACTAGTACATGGATTCCAATCTGGTTTCAAAAGAAAGTGTTGTCTTCTGGGGGTTGGGGGGTATTCTGTTCCTCTAAACAGATCATTATGTTTATCCACAAAAACTGCCATTTTAAAAACAAAATTGGGCAGCTAGGAAGTCAGTTAACAAGCACTTGTTAAGTGTTTACTGCATCACTCAAATTCTGCTGTTTGGGGATACAGAGAAAGGCACTTTCCTCTAAAAACAATAGCAGCAAAATAAAATGCCCTCAAGAAGTAAACAGTGTAAAGGAGATCACATGTAATGTGTATGTACACACTAGGTATGTACAAGATATATATAAAATATATACAGAATAGATAAAAGTAATCTGAATGGAAAAGAACTGCTAGCTGGGGACAGTGAAAGTCCTCCTACAAAAGATGGACTCTGAGCTGAACCTCAAAGAAAGTGAATGAAATAAAATTTAGTCAATAAACAATTATTAAGTACTTACTGTGTGCCAGGCATTGGATTATGAAGATTAAATTAGAAATTGATTTGCTTCTTTTTGGCCTTTTAATTAAGCCATCCCATTCACTGGGCCTGATAGTAGAGCTGTCCTCAAATCTAATTATGAATTTTCAATATTGCTACATGACCTCAAAATCACGGTATATTTAACTCCCATGTTCTATCTCCTAGAGTAATACCAGGCTAAGAAATTGGAAGAGAGATGTTGTACTATCTTCAGCTGATATTTGCCTTAACAGTTAGAGACTTTCCCCAAAAATTCTTGGTCTCTCCCAATATACAGTGTTATATAATCCGTGAATTTATCTAAATCTTTTTTGAATTTATTTGTAGTTTTGGTTCCTCTTGGGGTTACCATATTGCATAAGTGTTTGCGAATCCATCATATAAAGAATGCTACTATTTCTTTGTCCTACATTTGGTCCTTTCAAGTTCCAAAGTGATAGAAAAAAAGATGCAAAATGACAAGAGAAAAGCTGGCTAATCAGGTGATGGAACTGTCCAGGCCTTGTATATGAACTAATCAGATAATCAGGATTTCAGTAGGGAGTGAAATGGGGAGAGAAGGAGAAGGTTCAGGAAGGGTATTAGCCATTGAAACTATGGCAAGCTAGCTATCTTGAAAACAGCCTGAATGTTCTCTCCACTTGACTGACTTTGGTGACCAGCTGGATTCTTGTCAATTGGCCATTGCTGACCCTCTGGGTAGTATGTTTGCTTCTCCTCTTGGTTGGGAGGCCTCCTACTGCCTTATCGGGAGACATTAAAGAAGGCTTTTTGATGCTGGACATCAAATTGATTTCTTGCCAAGATTTCACCCAGCCACGTGTGACAACCATTGACATGTCTGAGCCTTACAAGAAAAATAAACACATCTAATGCAAAAAAAAAATCCTTTGCCTTTGATGCCAGGTTGAATTATGCACATTCTTCCAGATCTGATGCTGGCTCTGACTTTCTTGCTAGAAGGCAGAGTGGAGGCACATAGACCCTCATCTTAGAAAGATGGAGGGCAAAGGGCAGATAATTTGAGAGAGGTTGTGAATTCAGTCACAACAGAGTCCACAAAGAGATTACCCTGCCCCTCCATAGCTCTCCCCTCACTTCTCTTAAATTCGGATATTCAGATCCCCAGCAGTTTAGTAGAACCTGGCTCCCCAGATCTCTTAGAGCTTCTCCAGAGAAGCTTGTTCATTCCCCCTGTACAGAGATTTTTAGCTCCAACTGCCTGAAGATTCTGGTGATCATTTGTCCAAATTATTTGGTCTTCTCCTCTGACGATAACATTTTTTTTAAAGAGAAATATCTTTGCCAGACATTGAAAGGGCTTTTGCTTGGATTAAAAGCATTGGTGGTTATGGATTTAACCTTCACCTATGGCTAGCCTCTCTCCCCTCCTGATTAGCAGTCATCAAGGATGCCTCTGCTTTGTCTTGGCCCTCCAAGTTCCCTGACTTCATCATTGCATTTCAGCCATTTTTATCCAGCTGTGTTTACTCATTTTTCTGTGTTCAGTCTGAAGTAGACAGAGAATTTGCATAATTAAGAATGACCTGAGCAATCTCTTTTAATGCCTGCACTAAAGCCTCTGACTATCCCTGTTAACTAATTACATCTATCATTATGTCAGACAGGTAAAAGACTCCTTCAGTCTGTTGAGACAACATTATTCACCTGGGATTATCAAAGGTTTCAATTCTAGCCATTAGCGGAAATTGCTGGGGTCATTCATTATGGCAAATTCTGCATCCTTTTCTGGCCAGAACAAAGTAAACGCAAAATCAGGGATAGATTAAATAGCTATGCATCAGGAGCTTAATTCGAAAATCTCAGTGCCTTCTTCCTCTTTAGTGCTGGAGCATGAAAAATGAAAAGAGAAAGCTTTTTGTCAAAACACAGATGAGCTGTTTGTTTTAGCTTCAAGAAGTTGGGACTGGGAGGTGAGGAGAGTAGGAAGACTTGACCGATCGTCTAACCCAACCTGCGTAATATCAGCTGGGTTTTCAGTTTTCCTAAAAAACAATATTCGTGTTTTTTTTTTAATATGCAATTTTTTAGTTAATTAGAAGTAGGACTATAAGTCAAGCGGTGATGCATGAATTCTCCAAGGCCCTATCTTCTGCCATGGGTTATCTTGGAAATGATATTTTAAAGTCAAGGGATTATGTTCAATTTAATTTAAGTCATCAAGCATTTATTGAGTACCTACTATCATTTTGGTACAGCAGATAGAATAGCAACTTTGAAGTCAGGGAAGCTCAACTTCCTGAGTTTAAATCCAGCCTCAGATACTAATTAGCTATATGACCCCGGGCAAGTCACTGAACACTGTTTGCCTCAGTTTCCTCATCTATAAAATGAGCTGGAAAAGGGAATGGCAAACCACTCCAGTAATGTTGCCAAGAAAATCCTAAATGGGATCAGGAAGAGTGCTTTTTTATATTTGTATATAAAGAATTTAGTACAGCAAAAAGCAAGCACTTCATGAATGTTCATTCTTCATTCAAACATTCTATTAAAGGGAAACAGCTTGCACACGATGAAAAACAAGGGCAAAATACATATGAAGCAAAAATAAAATTTGGTTTGATATTGAAGAGATGAGGACTGTTAAAACTAGAGGGATAAAGAAAAGCCTTTTATAAGAAATGACACTTGAAAGCGTCTAAATAATCCTTCAAACCAAAATGATTGAGGCCTGAGACAGGAAATGGATTGAAATTTCAAGATTTAGCAGTCAGGTCAGGTCAGATCATTAGGAAGAATTCAATGAATGCAAAAAGAATAAGTCAGCCTTGTGCAATATGACAGGGAATTGTTATTGTTATTTGTCCTTTGTTTTCAAAGTGGACCATGACATCAGGAGATGATGCCATGAATGCAAGTGAACTGGATTTAAGTGAGGGTGGGCTGTGCAAAGTTACCAGTCTCACTTTTTCCTCCAGAGATATCTGGGTTCAGTGGCCAGATGTAGACCAAAATGATGGGAGATGATCCTGAATGAAATGGGAGATTTTTCTTTAATTAAGCCAAGTTCTTCAACAAGTTTGACTGACTGAGACCATACCCATTCAGTGATTATGGCTATGTAGCAATTGAGGCAAAGAATCTTTTCTTTCACTTGGAATTCCAAAAATGAATGAATGACTCTGGGAGGGGAAGGACCTCAGGATTTCTGGCCAAAGCAGAAATTATTGCTGTTTACACTCAATCTGAGTCAATCAGGACCCAAACAATGAAGAAAAAGGGCTTGGTTCAGGATCCATTGGTTGCCAATGAGAACCAGATTGATTTGGTTTAACATATGGTCCTTAAGAAAAAAAAAAAAACTAGCCAGTAAACTCCAAGATATCTTGGGAGGACTTGAGGTGGAAAAGAGAAAAAAACTGCTTTTAAGAACATCTGTAGGTAAAGGTATGATACCCTATGTGGACAGATGGAGGAAAGGATGAAGGATAAAAGGAAGGAAGGTAGGTGGGATGAGGAAAGATGGGAGAAAGGAAGGTGGGAATGGGGGGAAGGAGGGAAAGAAAGAAGGGAGGAAGGAAAGAAGGAAGGGAGGGAGGGAAGAGGCACGGAAGGAAGGAAGGAAGGAAGGAAGGAAGGAAGGAAGGAAGGAAGGAAGGAAGGAAGGAAGAGAGGGAGGGAGGGAGGGAGGGAGGGATCTTTCAAACTGATCAGTTTGTGAGCCAGTTTTACTCACAGAGGTTATTGTTGAAGACCTTACATTAAAAAGGTCACAATCTCCCATTTCATCCAGTTCCATCTCCAATTCTCTTGATCTATATGTATCTTACCACTGGACCCAGATGGTTCTCAAGTGGAAAGTGAGGCAAGTGACCTTGCACAGCCCTCTTTATCTTAAATCCAATTTACGTGCATGTCATGGTATCATCTCCCTGATATCATGGTCCTCTTTGGGAATAAAGGACAAATAGCAACAATGATAGAGATTTAGTTTGGAATTAGAGCACCAAGGCTGGAATCCTAGCTCTGCCATTGACTGTGTCATCAAGAGTGTGTCATTGTGTTCAGAACACTTCATCTCTCTTTGCTTCAGTTTCCTCATCTTCAAAATGAAAAAAATCGGATTGGATTGGATAGTGTCTAAGGTGATTAAATAAATGAAATGCTGATCCTGGTGTCAGGAAAATCTGAGTTCAAATAGGTTCAGACGTTTATTAGTTGTGTGACCCTGGGCAAAGCACTTCACCCCTTACTATGATTTCCCTTACTATAAAATGAGGATAATAATAGTACCCGTCATGGGGTTATTGTGAGGATAAAATGAGGTAATATTAATAAATCATTGAGCATATTGCCTTGAACATAGTAGGTACCTAATGCTTCATCTTCCCTTCTTCCCTTTCTTTCTCCATGCCTGTTTCCCATTTTCCCACCTCTCTCCTTCCTTCCCTCCCTCCTTTCCTTCCTTCCTTTCTCTCTCCCTTTCTCTCTTCCTTCCTCCCTCCCTTCCTTTTTTCCTTCCTTCTTCCTTACTTTTTTCCTTCAATCTATAATCAAAGGAATCATTAAAAAGCTCATTCTCTGGAAACAGAGAAGAATTCACATAAAAACCCTTTGAGTTGGAAGGAGCTCTTAAGAGTCACCAAATCCGACTTCTGAGTCCCAGGAGAAGCAAAGTTTTAATTCTACTGAATTCAGTCTCTCCTCTTTTGACATCTGGGATATCATGTCAATTTTTTGGTGGCATGTTTTAACAGATATTGGCAATCTGAAGCATGTTCAAAGGAAGGCAACCATGTTGTTTCTATATAAAAGTATTTTTAAAAGTAGGAACATTCAATTGTTTTCTGATATTTATTGTATGAAAGAGAGATTCTGCTTATCTACCAAAAAGAGAACCAGGATGGATCAGATTTCAGAAAGGCAGAATGAGGATGAGTGTAAGGAAAATTTTAACCATTCACATGTCAAAATTTGAACAAGCTGCTTGACAATTAATGAGTTCCCCATTACCAGTGACTTTAAACCAAAGCTTTAAAACAAAGCTGAATGATCATGTATTCAGCTGTATCATATATAGGATTCATTCATTCATTCATTCTTTAGGTAAGGAGTATTGGACTAACTTCTGAGGTTTCTTTCAACTCTGAGATTGTGTAATTTATTCTTTATAGTATCCTGTGGTCATCGGTCTATGATGATTTAAGTGAAGTGGAAGTCCCAGCCAGTCATTAAATTCAATCACTCATTTAATGGACCTATTCTATTAGTTACTGTGTTCATATAGGCTATTAGCAGTGTGATCAGAGCCTCGTATTATTAATCGATCAGCTTACACTCATTGGGCATTTACTATGAACAAAATGCTGTTAGCTTCTGGCAGATAGCTAGGCCCTGGCCTTTATGGTCTAGTTGGAGAAAAAAACATGTAAAAATTTAAATATAACATTATATCTTTTGCTCGTGGATTAATAATCAAATTCACATTACCATTTCTTTTTCATAGTTAGTATAGGACAATCTATTGCCCAATGTCTCCACTCAGAACTCCTCTGTGAGCTTTGCTTATCTAAAATGAAATTCCCTTATTTTTCACTTCTCACTTCCTCATGTCTAAATGTATCAGCCTTATACCTTCTATATCCATAACTCAATCTACTTTATCCCAAGGCTTCCTAAACTTTTTTTACTCATGATCCCTTTTTGTCTGAGAAATTTTTATGTGATCCTGAGTATATAAATGTACAAAATACACATACACATCAAATATTTATTGATAACCATAATTTTATGACTCCTATATTCAGTTATATGATGCCATATGGGGTCCCAACCCACAGTTTAAAAATCTGTGCTATACCCTTTCATTGGATCCTACATAATTCCTTGGGCACCTAGGTGGTACCATAGTGCATAGAGTGCTGGGTCTAGAGTCAGGAAAACGTTTTTCCCTGAATTCAAATCTGATCTTGGACATTTACTAGCTGTATGATACTAAGCAAGTCCCTTAACCCTGTTTGCCTCAGTTTCCACATCAATCAAATATGTCAGGCTCTTTGCCAAGAAAACCTCAATGGAGGTCATGAAGAGCTGAATACAACAGAAATACTTGAACAACTACTGTTACTTATATCTTCTTGAGCATCATAATCATGGCCCTTACTATCTTATGTTTGAAAGCATAATGATAATGGCCAATATTTATATTATCATATGAGATATACAAATTTAGAGACATCTTCATTCTAAACGCTTACATTGACTATTTGTCCCTAACTCTGTGGTAAAGCCTCCAGAGCTTATATTGGTCTGATCAGTCACAGTCAAAACACACTGTACTTTGACTTCAGCATAGTGATATCATTTTGGTCTTATTTGAGAACCAAGGACAACAATCAACCAACCAAGGCTTACAAAGCTCTTTACAAAGGTTATTCCATTTAATGTTTATGGCAATCCTCTGAGGAAGGTGCTGTTTTTACCCCATTTTACAGATGAGAAAATTGAGATTGAAAAGGTTAAAGCCCAGGGTCATTTAAATACTAAGTATTTGAGGTAGGCTTTGAACTCAGATTTTTATCATTGCAAATCCAGCATTCTATCCACTATGTCCAAAAGCAAGCAGGTATGTGAGAAACTTTACCAACATCCCACCTCAGAAGTTTGATGTTATATCTATAGTTTATTTTAGGCATAATATCCTTATACCAGAAAGGGATATTGAGAAGGTATCAAATTCCTCCTAAATTCAGCTGTGATGGGCAGCTGTTCTATCACCATCAGGGGTCTCATAGAAATAGACATGAACCAGATAAGTAAAAGAAAGGAATGAGGCTCCATGAGTTCAAGAATTTTTATCAGTTTCCTTGGCTGTGAAAATAATTTATCTCAGATTGTCTTTTCAGACAATCAATCAACAAGAATTTATTAAGTATTCTTTATATATCAGGCATTGTGCTAAGGACAGAGTTTGCAAAGATAGGTGAAAGCATATTCTCTGATCTCCAAAATTCCTATTCTGATGGGACAAAATGAAAAAAAATTGTCCATATGAGAAATGGAAAATAATCTCAAAGGGTCTAAGACCCTAGGATGGGGGATGGGGTTTGGGGAAGTAGGAAAAACCAGAAAAGGCCTTCTGCAGAAGATATGAACTGGGTTTTGAAGGAATGCAAGGAAACCAGGAGGGAGAGGTGATGAGGGAAATGTAGTTTAGCTATTCTTCCTTAAATTATTACTCTCTCTCCTTCTCCTTAAATGTATCTTATCCCTCCCTTTTGCTTGAAATATGTGATTTAAACAGTTATTGACTAGGCTCTAAAAATCCCTTTCCATGAAGGCAGATGTGTTTGCCTTCAACAAGGAGACTCACTTTGAAACTTGAGATTTCCAGTTCTGGACTGGAAAAGAGGATTTGCTGAGGCTCTCCAGCCGTGGGCATTACATTCCACTGCCTGAGTGCTACTGAGGGGAGCTTTGTCTAACAGGATAGTTTGTTTCCTTGGGTGAAGCAAACCTGTAATTCCTACTATCAGAACAATGTGGTTGCCATGGCCAGGGCCCAAGATGAAATGCTTTTTATAAGAGCTAATCAGATTCTACATTAATGAGAGAAATATGAAGCTAATCAACACCACAGAAGGTCTCTAGGCTGCAGGCCTATTAAACTTCATAAAAAATTAATGACTGAGAGAGCAGACTCGTTTGTAAGGGGTCTCTTGTGGTAAGAAAAGGGCCTGGAGTCTCATTCACCTCTCATTACACTGAATTAGCCTCACTTTCCAACTCAAAATATAATCCATTGAGTGGCATTTTACATTGGGTGTTGGATGGCCAGTGTTTGGAAAACACTTGTGAAATATTTATAATTCTCCCCTGCCATCCTCCCCTTGTCACCTCTCTCCTCTGCTTCCCCCTTCTTGCCTCCTTCACTAGGGCTTTTTCTATTTTAATTAAGGAGATTTGTACTCCTAAAGGCTCCTGGGTAATGCCATCTATGATTGTGGTTGGCACATGCCACAGGAGTTGTTTGTAGGAAATAAGGGCACTTAAGAGATTGACACTCTCCCAATCCCAACCCTCTTGGGGTCCTGCTTACAGAACAGGAACTAGTTGATGTAAGGATCTGGAAGGCAGAACCACCAGGGAGAGATTGCCACGTATGTTCTCTGTACTGTGAGCTCAGACAATTGTTTTGTAAGGGTTTGGGTGGTTCTGAACTATTGACTAAAATCACTCAAAGTAGATAGGGGGATCTAGCTCTAATAGAATCTAAGTTATATATCTTGACTTATAGTTAAGAATCAAAGGATTTTAGATTTTTAAAGGTCATTCATAGATGAGAAATAAGATGAGAAGGGAAGTGACTTGCCTATAGTCTCATAGCCAGTTGATTATAGGGCCAAGGCTTCAACTCAAGTCTGCTGACACAAATTCACACCTCTTTCTAGTAGATGATAACTCAAACCTACCTAGTTGATTAATTGAGATTAGAAAAATATGATTAATCACCAAGCAGTTCATTACAGGTAAGGAGAGAATTATAAATAGCTTCTCTACAATAATATCAAGTGATCTATTAGGGACAAATTTTGCTCTAAAATCGTTCTTAATGCTTGTCATAGAATTTGAAATTTCTGCATTAGGGATTTCTTTCTTTGGGCTTTGAAAGTTTTCCAGTTTTCAGAAGGTAAACTCCTTGAAAAGAAGGGCTCTTCTTCTCTCCCTCATTACCTCCCTCCTGCATTCCTTTTCTTCCTTCCTTCTTTCTTTTTTCCCTCCTTCCCTCTCTCTCTTTTTTGTTCTTTCATTCCTTTCCTTCCTTCCTTCCTTCTTTCCTTCCTTCTTTCCTTTCTTCCTATATTCCCCACTACCTAGCATTGTCTGAAACATAATTGTTATTACATTAATGGTTGTTGATTGATTGGTTCATTAACATGAAAATCACCTTTTAAAATGAAAAATGATTCTTTGGAGACAATCATAACTTAATGGGCATCTGCAACTGGATATTTCCACTGGAAAGTGGGAGACAATGTGATATTGTTACAACAACTATCCTGTCATAATTTAAATAGCATTTTATTCAGTGATTTTTCTAATGTATTTATTATAGTGTTTTAAATAATAGTTATCATACATATGCATGTATATTGTTTCCCTACAAAAAATATAAGCTCCATGATGGCAGAGATCATGTTGCATTCAAACTTTGTATTGCCCCAAAGTATCTACTACAGTACTCTGCTTGCAGTAGGCTCCTGAAAAACATTGCTGATTTGTTTAAACCTTAAAAATCTCACATTCTATTAGGGATTAGTTAGAAGCTTGTTGGGGTGTAGTCAAGTGTCCCAATGGAGAGAGTACTGGGGTAGGGATCAGAAAGACTCATCTTCCTGAGTTCTGGTCTCAGATACTTCCTAGCTTGTATGCCCCTTAGCAAGTCATTGAACCTGTTTGCCTCAATTCCTCATCTATGAAAAACTACTTTTATAATATTCTGTTAAAGTAGTGTAAATAAACACCAGAACTGGTCCAAGCTCACCTTTTTCAGGAAGTCATGTCTGATAAAGCCAGTCCAAATTGGCATTTGCCAATAATAATCTCTTAATTACTTTTTCCTTTCAACATAATACTATTTTTGTTTTTTTCAATGTCCTTTCTTCCTTGTAGACAAAAATAGAGGGAATATAGGATTCATAGGATCAAAAGATCATAATTTAGGTTGAAAATGCACTTTATGTGTCACCTATCCAATTTCCTTCCTTTTTTTACAAATAAAAAAAGTGAAAAAAAAATACAAATAAAAAAAGTGAGGTATGCAGAGGTGAAACAACTTATTGACAATCACACATATAATAAGTGGCAGAAGTAGATTTCTGCTTCCTTTTTCTAATGCAGATAGCATGAGTTTTTTTTTTCATTTTGTTTATTTTATTTGTAATTTATGGAACAAAACAAGCATTTTCCATAACATAGTATAATAACAATTTTGAAAAAGATGATTGCACACAAAATTGCAAATCTATCATATACAATTTGCTATTCTTTTTAATGTATAATAAAGTATAAAGAAGGGATTTTTAAAAAATGGTAGGATCCTAGATGTAGTGCTTAAATAAATCCAAAGGCCATATATTCCAGTTACCCTTTTTCTTCACAGGACAGTACAGAGAAAATTGAATAGCACAATTAATGTTTCACAACTTGGTCAAAATGAAACTTGAACCCAGATCTTCCTGACTATGGATTTAACACTTTATTTAATACTCTACACTCCTTCATAATCACTAGATCTCCTTTAAAGAAAGTGACAATTGATATACAAAAACAGTTTTATCCAGATGTACTACCCAGCTATGTAGGCAGTTGATTCCAGATACTGATTTATGTATCTTGATTTCTTCCCTTTTGTTTTCTAACATAGCCAGGTTTTATATGAGAAAGGAAACACCAGTTTATATAGGTAGTATCCCTTATGCTTGGCCTGTGCTGACTAAGCCCCAATTTTAGGAGATGCTCAGCTCAGTTTCCAATCTAAGAGAGCTCAATGAGTTTTGAGTGCTCCCATATATCTAATTGTGTGTGTCCATGCTGCCCATCTAACACAGAGCTCTCTAGAAGTCCCTTTGAGGTTCATCCATCATGGATAATACCCCCAATTGATCATCAATAATATTATAAAGAGAACTCAGAATCACCAGGGTGATGGATGGAACAATCTCTAGGAACTGAAGTCACGATTAGTCAAGCCTCCGTGTGTCATTTTGCTGATGACTGAAGAACCTGCAGGGGAAAAAAAATAGAATTTTGTGAGACGTCGCTGGGCCCTATGGCCACAACTTGTTTTCTTCATTTAAAGAGATATAATTGGCTCCCTCTGATCCTTGCCTCTCATTCTCACCTCTCTGTGGCATCTGGGATAGAGAATTATTATTTATAAAGTTGAAAATACGTGAGCTTGTTGCAGGCTGCTGGCTACATGGTTGCTGGCTAGAGTTCAAAGGCAATAAAGTGAGCCCCAGACATAAGGTTGCAGCCTTTCTACAGAAAAGCTCTTAATGTTTGCATCATCCGATCCAGTTTCTTCAAGAACAATCTGCTGGAAAATATTCAGCAGACATCAGCTGAGTTCACTTAATGTCCTGGTGGGCCTGAGTGCCACAGACTGACTGCAATATCTCATTTGTAACTCTTTTTAAAAAATTAATTTCCATTAGTTGCAGAACAGTGGAAACCAATAAAATATCCTAGGTCCCCAGCTAGACCCAAGTCATTTACATCTAGAATCTTACTCACTGTTCCTTCTATTTTTATGATCAATGGTGAGGAACCACTCCTGAGTCTAACACATCAAGCAAGGAATGGGTAAGGAATTGTTTGGGAGATATTTGAAGTTCTGTAAGAAATGTGAGCTAATAGTTTTATATTGGTCCCCAGTGGAGTTCCCTTTTTTCCCCAAAATAATTTCAGATTTTCCTCTAATTAATTCATTCATCCAGAAATATGTCCAATATAAAATCTGTCTAGAATCCTTAAGATGGGCAGCTAAGAAACTCAGTCAATAGATTCCAGACCTGGAGTCAGAAAGACGAGTTTAAATCTGGCCTCTGACACTTATTAGTTGTGTGACCCTGGGCAAGTCACTTAATTTTGATTGCCTCAGTTTCCTCTTCTATGAACTGAACTGGAGGAGGAAATGGCAAAATATCTAGTACCTGCCAAGAAAATCATGGACATGACTAAAATAACTGAACAATAACAAAATCCCTAAACAATAATGATCTTTAGGGATAGCTAGGTGATGCAGTGGATAGAGCATCAGCCCTGAAGTCAGAAAGACCTGAGTTCAAATCACACCTCAGACACTTAAAACTTCCTACCGGTGTGATCGTGGACAAGTCACTTAATCCCAACTGCCTCAACAAAAACAAATAAAAAAGAAATAGTGATCTTTGGCAAAGAGACAAGGATGGAATGCAGCGTCAGAAATATGACCAACTCTTCACTCAAGAAGTATGTTTTTGGATCTGTTTTAAAAAGAGGAGAAATGATGTCTGATCCATAGAAAGTACTAAAAATACTTGCTGATTTAAAGGAAATTAAATATAATGGTTTTCAGCTCTAATGTTAGGGCTTCACACCATAGCATACTACCCTGGGCTGGATCTACTTCCAAAACCTAAAGAGTTTCATGTAGTCTATATATGCCTTATTTTTCTCTATTGCATGTTTCTATATTGGGACAAAAAAGAACATCATTGAAGAGATAAGATCTTGGCTTGAGGAGGAGGATTATAACAAAATGGAGCTCTGAATGCATATCTAATTAATTCTTATTTTGATTCTGTTACTTCTGAAAAAAAAATAACGTTTTTTATCCTTTAAATGACAGAACAAGAAGACTAATAGGCAGTTGACATTCAAATGATTAGGAAGTAGTGAGACAGTGCTTAGCTGCCCTTGATGAAATCAAGTCACTTGGCGCAGAGAACAACATCATTGGGTCAAGAAAGAACTGAAGGATATGCTTGCTTAACCACTGTGAGTGATATTTTAAATATCATGGAAAATGGAAGAGGTACCAAAAGGTTGAAAAAGGGAAACTGCTATGGAAATGCTCAAAAAGGGCAAAAGAATAAAAACAGCAACTTATAGATCAGCACACTTGACTTTGGGGCAGCTAAGGGCACAGTGAATAGAGCACTAGATATGAAATCAGGAAGACTCATGTTCCAGAGTTCAAATCTGACCTCAGATACTTACAAGCTGTATAACCCTGGGGAAGTCACTTAACTCTACTTGCCTCAGTTTCCTTCTCTGTAAAATTAGCTGGAAAAGAAAATGGCAGATCACTTCATAATCTTTGCCAAGAAAATCCCAAATAGGATCACCAAGAGTCAGACATGACTGAACAAAAACTACAAAATCTTGACTTCAGTTTCTTTGAAAGCTCTAGAATGGTTCATTTGAGAGATAGCTGGCAAATATCCAGAAAAGTGATGATTGTTTAAAAAAAAAAAACTATCACAGGGATTTTTGCTTGGTCTTGTGTTTTTAGTATGTTTTTTTTTTAAATAAGTGACTTGGGGAAAAATAGATTGTGTGCTCATCAAGTTTGCAGATAACAAAAAACTTATTGGAATAACTAACAGAATGAATAATAAATTCAGAATTCAAAAAGATCTTGATAGACTAGAATATTGGGCTGAATATAACAAGATGAAATCCAATAGGGATAAATACAAAGTTTTGTACTTTGGTACAAAAAGTTGACTTCAGAAGTATAAAATGGAAAAGGCTTACAAAGACAGCAATTTTTTATCCTGTAAGAATATTGAAGGTTAGTGGACTAAAACTTGAATATGCGTCAGTGTGAGGCAACAAACAAAAAAAGACTAATGTGATTTTAGACCAATTGAGAAAGACATGATTTTCAGGTTTAGAGTGGTGACAATAGCATTATGGACTACTCTCGTTGGATCTCATCTGAATTGTTGTTTTAAGTTCCCAGCACCACATTTTCAGATGAACATTGAAATACTAGAATCTGCTCAGAAGAGAACAACATGAGAACAACAATCTGGGGAAGGACCTTGAATACATGGCATATAAGAGATGATTATTTAACTTAGAAAAACTGGAGGGGAAGGGATTAATAACTGACTTTAAGTATTTAAAGGATTATCACATAGAAGAGGGAGGTCAGTTTAAAATGAGTTGTCCAAAAGTAAAATATATATTTATAAAGGCAACTTTTCCCCTTGACCACTCCCCACAATGGCAGTCTTAATGGTTGGATGACCATATATCCAGTATGTTGTACTGGGGATTACTTTGGTGCATGGAATGACCATTGAAATCTCTTCCAACTTTCAAATTATATGATTCATGTCCAAGATCTCCCACAAATCCTCCATGGAGAATTTACCCAATATACTGGAGGCTTTTCTCTAGGTTTTTTAACAATTGGATGGTACCAGGTAGCACAAGACCATCTATTTTCCTGATCATTAATTTTCTTAATGATATCTTTTACATTGCTTTTTGTATGCAAGTCATCACTAGTGATATGTTCTTCCTTATGCCTGCTCTTAATCTTTTCATTGCTCTTTGGCACCCTAAGGAAGAGATAAGAGGTGAAATGAGCCATGCTGGGACCACTGGCACATGCCAGAGCTGGTAGTAATGAGTCCACTGATAATTGTTTAATATTCACCTCTCCCTGAACACTTAATGGATACAGTCCAGAATACTCAGTCCAAGATGCCTAGGTATAGCAATACCTGTTAGACCATCAGCTCTACTTT
Source organism: Sarcophilus harrisii (assembly GCF_902635505.1). NCBI lineage: Eukaryota > Metazoa > Chordata > Mammalia > Dasyuromorphia > Dasyuridae > Sarcophilus > Sarcophilus harrisii. Next base: position 103,640,788 of record NC_045429.1, read on the forward strand.
TAGCCAGGCTCCTAAAGCCATCAGATATCAAGGGGAGTAATGTCTCCACCAATACTAACTAATATTAATATATATATATATATATATATATATATATATATATATATATATATAGCTAAATAAACCCTAAAGCCCCAGGAATAGTGGTCTCCCAGAGATCATAGCAATCACTCAAAGGAACAACTTCAATGGAAAAGGGAGAAGCCAATCCTACCAACTGCCAGTCACAGGGCAGGGAAGGCAGATTACATGAAGCATCTTTAGATGACTTATTTTAGGAAATCAAACCATAGCCATCAGAATTATGAAAATGATGATTATGATCATTAGGATTAATACAGTGCTTTAAGATTTGAAAAACATTTTATAAATATTATTTCATTTTATTTCCTCAATAGCCTTGGGAAACACAGGCTATTATTATTCCATTATATAGATGAGGAAACTGAGATACAGAAAGGTTTAGTGACTTGATTAGGCCCACACAGCTAGTAAATATCTGAGATTGGTTTAAAGTCCAGGTAAAGTATTTTATCCACTAAGCTACCTAGCTGCTTCAATCTTAACTACTACCTCCCCTCAGAATTGGATGGAAAATTTATTCCCCCAAATTTAGGACATAGCAATGCCTTCCAGACACTAGGCCTGTTTCCAAAGTATCCATTTCAGATATAGTGATATAAATGAAAGTTGTGGAGATATATCTTGACACTTGTCTTTCCTGGTGTTCTTGCCAATTTAGAGAATAGTTACTGAAGATCTGAAAAACAAAGTTTTTTACTATAAAAGTCCTCAGTTCAATAACACATGGTTCAACATCAGAAATAAATGTGATTTTATTAATAGAAATGACATTAAAGATGCATGACCATCTGACTTACAGCTGCCATCATAAGAACCAAGGAGTCTTTCCACATGACTTGTAGCTCAAGCCTTCTATATGGGTTTTCTGCCCCTATTAGAATATGAATTCCTTGAGAGTAGGGACTGTCTTACCTATCAATTTAAATTTTAGCACTTAGCATAGTGTTTTGCACATGATAAGGATTTGATAAATGCTTTTCTATTTATTTAGTCATTCATTCATACATCATATGATATTCTATTTTTTTGGAGATGATGGTATTCCATGAGTCACAGTCATATAAAATCATGGTGAGAAAGGATATTGATAATAAAGACATTTTTGCATATGGCAAGGGACAATTTGGGATTACTGGGGGTGCTGGGAAATTTCCTGTATCTAGCACTGGCTTCCTTCATCTCCATTCCCTCCTCCTCCCTAGACAAACACACACACACACACACACACACACACACACACACACACACACACACACACACACACTTATTGCTCATCCTACTCAATTCTGCAGATGGACCTGGATTATTATTGTGCTTCTGTGGTGACTATCTATATCATATGTGTTAATGTGAAAATCGTCACTGACTGCCAAATCCATAGCAATGGGATGAATTTTAAATGAAAAAAAACCTGAATGTTAACCAAATAGATACACACATAAAAGATTGGAAGCTGTTTGTGGTCAGAGATTGTAGTTCTTTCTGGTAGGAATCTTTGGGGGATTATATGATACCTTTCAGCTCAGTGGAACAAAAAAAAATCAGTACTTTTGAAACTGAATATTGCTTGACAAAATTTTTAGAAAAGAAAAATTATTTCATAACAAGACAATGTTTCCTTTTGATTAACTACTCAATGAAATATTGTATGAGAGAACACACTGCTAACTCTAATAGGATGTAAGATAACATTATTATTTTTATTATTATTCTTGTTACAACTGTTATTACCCAGATCATCAAGTTATTTTATTTCTGGATGCAAATGAAATTGTTGAAGAAGAGTAGGATAGCTCTGCATGGTTCCACACTGATTTCAGTAGATTGCAAATACAATATATGCTTGTAGAGGGGAGATGTGCACAGAGTTTGATAGCTTGTTATTTAAAATTACTATCAACAATTCAGCTCTATGCCAAAAATACTCACTGGGTGCCTAAAATGCTCATTGCTAACCTACATTGCTATAGGGATATCAAAGGAAAAGAGTGGGGCAAGCTTTCCATCCCTTTTAAGAACTTACACTCTCGTTAAAGGAAAAAGACTGACACATCATCACCCTCCTCATCATAATAGGTTACATTTATATAGCATTTTAAAGTTTATCAGATCTTTGGGTGCAATCTTCAACAGAATCCTTGGGAAGGAGGTGTCAGTGTGACACCTATTTTACAGATGAACAAGTAAGAGTTCAGAGAGGTTAACTGATCTGCCCAGGAACCCAAAGCTAATGAGTATCTGAGACTCCAGGTATAGAGCCATGATACAAAAAAAGCCTTCCTCAAATTATGTGTGATATTCATTCCTGTTCAAATGTTATAACTTTAGCAGCCTTCTCCCCTAGAAGAATGTAAACTACTTAAATGAAAGGACTGGGGGTTTTTTGTTGTTGTTTTCCTGCTTGTCCTTGTCTTCCCAGCACCTAACATTTTTCTTCACACCTAGCTATTACTTCTTAACCACTTGTAATGTTGAAAGAAAACTGGGCTCTGTTTCAGGAGACTTGAATTTTAATTCTACCACTCACCATTAGCAGATGATCTTGGATAAGTCAACTAAGTTTTCCAAATTTCAATTATCTCCTTTGTAAGGAGATAATAAAAATCTGACCTGCATTCCTTATGCAGTTCTCATGAAGTCCAAATAAAATAATATCTTTGAATTTGCTCTATAAATCATTAAGGTCTATGTAAGTGCCCGGTGTGATTAGGTATTGAATTGTGTGGAACAAGCTACAAATGGCTCAGGAAACAGATGGTTATAAGCTGGAGAGGTCTGGGAAAGCTTTGTGGACAGGGGGTTTAAGACCAGCCACAAGAGACTGGTAGATTATAGATCATCAAGGAGGAAGCAGAGAAGTATTTCTGGCTTAGAACAAGGGATGTATTTCCCCTTAAGACTAAGAATCACTTGTATCTACAATTTCTTTCTTGTGACCCATCCCCTAACCCCTTCTTTCCCTTTAGTGTTTCTATCACCATCTACTTGTGTTAGTGAAAAAGAGATGAGAACAACAGCTTCTTTTAAGGTTCATCTGAAGTCGTTTCCCCCTCCTACTCACCTGCCCTAAACTTCAAAGTTATCCCTCTGTGAATAGTCTGGGGCTATGAGCTTGGCCCCCATGAAATGCAGAATGTAAAGGTGGGACAGTAAGAACAGGTGGTGTGTGGGGTTTAATGACCAGGGTCAAGGCAGCATTAATGAGACAGATCAGTTACCTTCCTTTCATTCATTTTCTTTTCTTCCTCTTTTAGGAGCATGTGAACTGTGGGCTTCTGGCAGGGGCCACTGTGGTTTGGCGAGAAATGAGAAGGCCAGGACCCTGCTGAGAGATTGTGTCTGGAGTATATTGTTTCATCTAGAAATTGCTCAATGCAAAGTAGAGCACTCTGGTTAGCTCTCTCACACACTCACAAGCACATACGAATGCACATGAACAATTCGATTGAGTCATGAAAATAACTCTGACCCAGGGTCTTAAAGGAAATCAGGTATCAGCCCCTAAAGAAAATGGATGTCTCTTGCATTTCCCTCCTATTTAATTTGTTTGGTTTCCCACAGGAACCTGTATGTGGCAGCTTGGAGAAGCCCCGTCTAGCTTACAAAGGAAAATTAGCTGAACTGAATTGATTCTAAATAAAAATGATTGTGGTCAATAAAATTTACCCAATTGTTTTTCAATGTAATGTGAAAGAACGGATCTGATGCTGTCTTGAAGGAAGAAATTCATACGATTCTGAAGATTAGAAGAAGAGATTTTGGTTCTAATGAGGAAGAGTATCTAGTCATTTGCCTCCTTCATTCTCATTACCTCAGAAGTTTTTGGCTGTTAAGGACAGACTAATATTCTCTGAATCATGGAAGAGGGCAGACGCAGGGGTTAATGATGATGGGGAAAGACATCAGCCAAGTGGAATTGTTGCTACTAAGTGATTTTCTTATCTATTGGAAAGGATGGACTGTGGGACAAAGTATCCTAAGTTAACTCTGGAGTGAACTGTCCCATCACTTCACAGAGTCCCATTCAGGGCAAAGACCATGATAGCAAATGCTGCCAAAGGCAGCCTGTGAACGTTTCCTCCCCTAAAACCTTTTCTTCTTCTTTCAGGGACACAGATGTGTCTAATGAAAAACCGTGCTTCATTGCCCATTACTGACAAGCCTGTGAGCTTGTCATGAGCCAGAGTGACAGCTGATTGGTCACCTCCATTCAACCCTGCTATGAACAACCAGATTAAATTTATATACTCCCTCACCCTATAGAAGAGTGGCCTGGCATCCAGGGAAAATTGAGGGTAAATAGGTCACTTCAGCTTTATTTGGGGCTCAAAGCCTTTTTCAATGCTGTTTGACATCATCCCAGATACATTTTAAAATCTGGAACAGGAATGAAGAGTTGTAAATTGGTTTAAGGTGCCCGGAGACTTCTGAGCAGACAGCATCCAAGTCATTGCCCCTTTGAAATAACCACAGCTATAGCAAAAGTGCAGGCCCCTAGAGTGTCTTATACATGTTTTCTGGCCAGCAAAGCATACCACTCATTCTGTGGCTTGAATGCCACATTACTAGGGAAACCCAAAGCAGGGGCTTTGCCATTAATTTTTTTTTAATAATTATAACTTGTCATTGACAAGAACCCATGCCTGGGTAATTTTTTACAACATTATCCTTTGTACTCACTTCTGTTCCGACTTTTCCTCTCCCTCCCTCTACCCCCTCCCCCAGATGACAAGCAGTCCTATACATGTTAAATATGTCACAGTATATCCTAGATACAATATATGTGTGCAGAACCAAACAGTTCTCTTGTTGCACAGGAAGAATTGGATTCAGAAGATAAAAATAACCCGGGAAGAAAAACAAAAATGCAAACAGTTTACATTCGTTTCCCAGTGTTCTTTCTTTGGGTGTAGCTGCTTCTGTCCATTGTTGATCAATTGAAACTGAATTAGATCTTCTCTTTGTCGAAGAAATCCATTTCCATCAGAATACATCCTCATACAGTTTCATTATTGAAGTATATAATGATCTCCTGGTTCTGCTCATTTCACTCAGCATCAGTTCATGTAAGTCTTTCCAAGCCTCTCTGTATTCATCCTGCTGGTCATTTCTTACAGAACAATAATATTCCATAACATTCATATACCACAATTTATTCAGCCATTCTCCAATTGATGGGCATCCATTCATTTTCCAGTTTCTAGCCACTATAAACGGGACTGCCACAAACATTTTTTGCCATTAATTTTTGTCCACATTCCTCTTTCTTCCCTTTCCCCTGGAGGTCATAACTTACTTTGCTTATACCTTGGGAATACAGTCTTGCTTTCTTTAGCGTCCCTTTGGAATCATAGAAAATTTGCAAAAGTATACCATCAGCCTACTTTTTTAGACCACAGATACACATACATACACACACACACACACACACACACACACACACAACTACTCTGCCTAGAATGCCTTGCTTACTCATGACCATCTACAATTCCAACCCCTCCTTCAATGTCTAATTCAGATGCCTCCTCTTCCAAGAATCATTTTCTGAATACCCTCCCCCTCATATTCCAGCATTTTCTAAGTTCCTATCATACTCTACATTTCTCTTATCACAGTTCTACATGTTTTTCGTATCAAAATTATTAGTGAACATGCCTGATCTTTCCTACTAATCTATATGATCTTTGGGGAAAGGTCTGTCTCCTCCAAAATGCTTCTACTCTGAGTTCCTTAAGAGCAGGGGTTATCTTTTTTCTTTATATCCTCAGAATTTAGTAAGGGTTGAGCATAAAGTAAGTGTTTAAGAAATGCTTGTTGACTTGATTTATCTTTCCCTCTTAGACTATAAGCTCTTTGAAGGCAAGGGCTGTCTCACATGTTCATGTTTGTATCCTAGGAACTTAATCTAGGACTGAGCACATAATTAGGTCTGATCTTGGGTAAACCATTTTTATTTTTTTGCTATCATTTCCTTATCTATAAAATGGGGTGCCTGGATTAGATAATCTCCAAATCTCTTCCTTCTCTCAATCAATCTTTCAATAATGAATGGGAAAAAGCAATCTCAGAGGAAGTATGATGTAACCAGAATCCTACAACTATGCAATAGAATCAGTATTTGAATCGAAATCTTGCCACCCCAAGACTAGAGCTCTTTCTGCTATACCATTTCTTTAAGCTAGTTCTTCGAATGCTTCTTAATAGACCCACTGTTTTCTAGAATATGTGATTGAAAATTCTCAAGGACATCCTGACTAAAGACAATGCTAATGAAAACAATCAAAGAAAAGTCCCTTATGGGAGTTGATGCTTTTTAGATGATGGCCTTATACTCATATTTCCATTTAATTTAGAATTTCCTTAAAGATGCTGTTAGGGATTAGGACTAACTGTCAGGAGAACCAGCATGTGTAATCTCGAACCCCAGAGGACATGAGTCCTATGATCAATAAAATACATTAAATGAATTGCTTGAGTTTTTTTTTTTTCTTTTCCTATGAGAAAGTTTCATTCCTTTCCTTCATGCAGCATAGGGACCCAAATGTGGGTCTTAGGGAAGAGGGATAGCTATATGATAACAGAAGCTGGGAAAGGAGGGAAGAAAGGGGCTTAGTTAAGAAAAGCCTAAGCCAAGCCATTCAAGGAGATGAAAAGGATCTGGAAATACTGGGTTTCTTTCCTGTTCTTTAAGTATGGAGCATGGAGATAATGGTGGAGTGGGAGCTTTATATTTGCTGTGTGAATCAGAGAGCAAGTAATTAGATTGCATTATTCTGGGGAAAGTTTGTGTCATCACTGCTCTCTCAAAAGGATCTCTGTGTCCAGTGTACTTTGTTACTGTATATCTGGAGATGAGTTGGAATTGCTAAATAATCAGCAATCTGGATAGGATGGAGAACTTCGTCATCCCTTACCTTCCCCACCCCTATCCTTACAACATCATCTATCAAGAGCAGAAAAGATGAAGGCTTTAGGAGATTGAAAATAGAGCCTGAGGGGGCGTGGAGAACATTCCAGGGAGTTGGTGGAGATAAGTTGTAAATCCAACAGACAAAGACTGTATTGACCAAAAATAAAGGAGAAAATTGCATCTGTTGCTCCATCAGAAACATGAGAAAATTATAGTCTCCTCCTCTACATCTTTTTTTATTTTAGTTTATTAACTCAAATCTCTCTTAAGCTGATTTCATCTCTTCAGATGAAAACCAGCTTTGCAAAAATTATTTTGAGTATTATGGGCCATGTCAAGAGTTGCATGCACTTACAAGACTTCCTTCAGGATCTCTGAGCAGGGTCTGTAAAAAGGGTCTAGCATAAATTCTTTGGATTTGTGGACAAGGTTCCTCTTTTTCCATAGGAGGAACTTTCAAAAAAAGCAGTGAATCTTTGGTCCACTAGTGTGAATGTTCTAGTTAGAATGGGACTGCCATTGATGTTCTTCTAAAGAGAAGACTTGGGACCTGATGTAAATCCAAGCAGGTAAGAAAAGAAGTGGCAAATGAATTACTTATTGCAATTGTATAACTTCTTATTTAATAAAGACTGCAATATGGGTTCTCTAGCCAGGCCCCTATTCTTAGGAAGACATTATTATATGGAATTTATGAAATTCTGGAGTAGGAATGGAATCTTAGAGATCATTTAATAGAACTCCTTCATTTTAGGGGAGTATGGAAGAGAATTGCTCAAGGCCATATAGCTAATTAAGAATAACCTTGGACCAGAAATAAAGATCTCTTGACTCTGGGCAAAAATGGTCATAAAGGCCTAGAGTGGTTGAGTGATTTGTTCAAAGTCAATCCTAGTAATGGGCAGAACTCAACCTAGAAAATTGACCTCTTGATCCTTAGTCCAATGTTTTGTTTTGTTTTGTTTTTTTGCCAAGGAAAATCTATCTCCTAGAGTCTGAGGAAACCTCAAAAGATCATGTGGTTCAATCCTTCCATGGCTTTATTTGTTTTCTAAAGAAATTGAGGAATGATTTCTTTTTCTGATGATTTAGATAAAGACATGAGGTTCAAAGTGAAGAACAAAAAATCTATGCCAACACAGTTCATGAAGGAAATAACCTCTTAATTATGCACACGATGTACATTCTATCTTGATGAGATTATACCTTAAGAGAAATGGTCTTAGGAGCCCATGGTAGAAAAAGGTAATGACAAAGAGCTCACAGTTGAGGAAATGCTAAAGATAGGAAAAACCATTCCACCTGGGCTATTCAGGTCAAGATTAAAAACCCTCAATAGTCTCATTTACTAACATAAGGGACAAAATCCAACCATTTGCATGAATGCATTTATTCTTTTACTGTGCCTCTTGGCTGACCTTCTGAGCATTTCCAGCTGTACCTGTCCTGGCTATCTTTCAGAAGTCAAGTGAAAAATGGAAAACTTTGGAAGAGGTTATGACCTGGCCTTGTAAACCCCTATCAAGATGGCCATGAGGGAATTTCTTTATCAGAAGGAACTGATTCTTAAATGTCAGAAATATATTCTCTTTTCCCCACTTTTTTGCTTTCATGGGTAATATTTTCTTGCTTTTCATATCAAGTTTTATTGGATTCTGAGGAACAGTAGTTTAAAAACTGTTAACAAAAGCTTTGGTGGGAAGGATGATTCCAAAGGTCATTTTACTATCTATTTAATCCCCCAATAAATAGTACTCCCACCTCAGCCATCTGCAAGCCTTCAATCCAGATTTTCTAACAGCTCTGAGATTGTTCAGAAATCAAGGATATTGATTGGTTTGCCAGAAGTCCCATCCTCTTCCTTTCCTTTCCCTCCTTTCCCCTCTTCTCTCCTCCCTTCCCTTTCTTTCTTTTCCCCTCCCCTCTCCTTTTCCCAAAATCCCTTCTAGAAGCAGGTGGAAATGCAATAAGGCCTTGAATAAGAAGATTGTATCTCTTAAAGAACATCAATGGGTTGAGAAAAAATGTAAGGGGAAAATGAAAAGAAAGAAAGAGAATAAAGATTATTTCTATATTTGCAATGAATTATTGTAAGGGAATTGGTACTGAGAAAAGGAACCTTAGAGTAAAGACATGAAGAGAAACCTTCAAAAATCCTACGAATGAGGAACTGTGCAGTAGAAATCATGTAAAGGGTGTTATCAAATAGCTATCTGAGTGGCAGAGAAGACAGGTTGTTCATGAGTCAATAGTGAGAGATAATTGGTAGATAGTCTTCCTGTTCCACTGATACATTGTGATGTCAAATAATATTTGTAGTGCCCTATTAGATGATATACCAATATCAATAAGATCACAAATTTCTTTGGAGAATAGGAGTACTACATTAACAGGGTTATTGCAAATATGCCTTTTCAGGTACTATAATTCTTTTAAATTCTAATTAATTTTATAAGGCTTTATCTTTCCCTCTTACTGCCTCCTCAGTTAAACAATTAAAAAAAAGAGAAACAAAACCTGTATAACAAATATGTATAGTCCAGCAAAAAAATTTCACTTTGGCTATATCCAAAAATGTATCTTTCATTCTTCATTTTAAGTGTTCTTTGGCAGGAGATGAGTGCTTTGTTTCATCTTTATGAAACCAAAAGTGCCTGGTGGTACAGTGGCTAGAGCATACATTCTGGAGTCAGGAATCTCATCTTGAATATGGCTTCAGATACTTATTAGCTGTGTGGCACTGGCAAGTCTCTTAATTTTCATTTGCTTCTGTTTTCTGAACTGTAAAATGGGATTGTTATTGGTCCTCTTCAAGAATGAAGGACAAAGAATAAAATGGGGATAATAATAGGACTATTTCACAGGATTGTGATGAGGATCAAAAGAAAAAAAATTAGCATACTATCTGGTACATAGGAAGCATTTAATAAATACTTATTCCTTTCTTCCCCTATTTACTTTATCATCATAATAATCAAAACTTTCTGTCCTCTTTCTTCTGTTGCTTTTTCTTCTTCATCTGCTTCTTCTTCTTCTTTGGCTGCTTCTTCTGCTGTTGCTTCTTCATCTACTTCTTTGCTTCTTCTTCATCTGCTTCTTCGTCTGCTTCTGCCTCTGCTTCTTTTGCTTCTGCTTCTTCTTCATCTTCTACTTCTGCTTCTTTATAGGACAATAATATCTCATTATATTCATATAACATAATTTGTTTACCACTTTCTTATAGGTGGTCACATTCACAGTTTTCAGTTTTGAGATACTATGAAAAGAGCTGTTATAAATATTTTGGTACATATACATCCTTTTCTTTTGGTATATACTTTTTCAGATATAGTTTCCAATTGTTTTCCAGAATGGCTGGACCAATTAAGAACTCCAACAACAAGCTGATTTTTTTTTTTAGAGAGCAGAATAGTAGACTAAGATACAGAATATTGTAAGTATAATATAAGGGAAAGAACTTGTTGTTGCTTGGTTGTTTCAGTCATGTCCAATTCTTCATAACCCCACCTGGGTCATCTTGGCAAAAATACTGAACTAGTTCGCTATTTTCTTCTCTAGCTCATTTTACAGATAAGGAGCAGAGACCAACAGGATTAAGTGATTTGCCCAAAATCACACAGCTACTAAGTGTCTGAGGTCTGATTTGAACTCATAAGCATGAGTCTTCCTAGCTTCAGGCACAGATTCAGGCTTTATGTACTCTGGAGATAACCAATTGCCTTTAGGAAAAAGCACCAGATTTATTTCCCTAATAGGAAATAGGAGAATGAAAATGATTATGTTTAGTCTTGTGGACTGTGGAAAGTGTTTTCATCTCTTATTCTATTTTCAGCTTAGACCCCAAAGGCAAATTCTTCCTTCCCTCAGTTTACCCCAAGTAGAATGAATTTCCACAATACCCCCTTAGATTTATACCCCTTGTATGGTATGAAGATCAATGAAGATCTAAGGGGCAATTAGAGAATTAGAGAATTCAGACTGTCTGATCCTTTAACATCAAATGAATAATTGTTGTCAGGGGCATGAGGATAGTTTAAGAGTTTGACATATCTCATGCCAATCTGGGGGGAAAGCTTTTGAATGAGAAAATGTATGCAGAGTCAATTTCATGAGTCACTTGCTCTGATTTAGGGGTAAAATATTTGATAAGAGAATGAAGAGGCTTTCATAATAGAAGTCCAATGTATTTAGCCATGCAAAGCTTGCCTCTATGATGGGGAAATGGGAAGTAGTAACAGATCAGCCAGTGTTAAGTCATTTATTTGTGTTTGATGTCTCCATCAAGAATCTATGGGGGAAGAAACATGATGTTTGTGGTGAGCTACTAAGGGAAATGGTGCCAATAACTCAGAACTCTCAGGACAGGTTTTGTGGATGTGAAAACTCAGAGAGACATATGTAGCTTCTGTATGCTATGATGGACTAGAAAATAAAGAGTGGGAGACATTGCTCTAATCTCTGTGAAAAGTACATTCCTTAGTCTATGGGTAATAAGTACCTACCAAAACGTACATATACGTATATGCATGCAGATAAGTATGCATAACGACATCCATATATTTGCATTTATATGTACATGATCACGATTGAAGGAGATGCCTAGAAAAGATGTTGAAATTCTCAAAGAGATATCCCTCATGTAGATAGGGGGGAAATGCTTGTATACTGATGTTATTTTTAAAGCTGAATTAGAGGTTAGCTTTGAAAAGATGCAGGGACAAAAGTCATACTTCATAACATCTTCATTCCTGTCTCTGTCTAGGGTTCTAATCCCAAGAATGACCTGCACCTTAAGCTATTATATACCATAATAGTCTCTGTAATAAATGAACTATAAGAGCATTAATCCTTGATTAAAGAAATGGTGTCCATCAACACTTTGATTTGATTTGAAGCCAAAGGATACAGGTTCAAGTTCAGACTCTGATGCTTTCTCCTTGAGCAACAGCTTGCTATTCATGTGATTATGGGACAATGGATGAAAATACAGTTATTCAGTGCTCACTATATACCAAACACTATGCTAAATACTGGGAGAGCAAATAGAAAACAAAGAGAGAGAGAGAGAGAGAGAGAGAGAGAGAGAGAGAGAGAGAAAGAGAGAGAGAGAGAGAGAGAGACAGTCTCTATTCCCTGAGGAAAGACAATAGATATTATGAATTAATCTGAAGGGTCCACAAAAAGACCCAGGGGTTTTTAGTGTTCATCAGCAGTTTAATTGGCAATGCCCAATGATCTGGAGTTTATCAGCATCTTATCAAAGATAAACTTTAGTAGTTCTCCATATTACCAGAAATCATGAAATTGAGGATTCCAGTTCATCCAAGGAGTATGATTATAGAATGTCTCCTTCCAACTGCCAGCCCAATTAAGTCTAAAAGGTCTGACACAGAGAAAGAAAATGAAAAGGGTACTCCTATTGGGGTTCTTCCTACTGGACATCTTGGATGAGGTCTAGGCAGATTGGCTTTCTTCTCAGAGGGATGAAAGAAAAGTAAGGATATAAGCCTTGCCCACTCCTATCCCATTCTTCTTTCCTGAATGGGATCTGAGGAGACCTATACTAATCTGGGGAAGGGGAAATCACTTAATCTTCTTGAGCTGAACTGCATTCTTCTCAATCAATTAACCATTCAATAAGAATTTTAATATCTACTATGTGACAGGCACTTGTTGAGTACTGAGAATACAGATAAGCTAGTCCATGCCTTAAAGGAACTTGTGTTCTACCAGAAGTATACAGTGATGTATTATTGTAATTCAGAGAAACTGAAGCAAGACAGAGATTGATTTTTAATTTTTTTTAATTTGAAGACTTTTAGACTAGTCAGCCATATGGGACTCTTATCCAAAGCATTCGGCACAGATAAAACAAGTCTGGGGACTTATATAGGGTTTTAACTAACTGGGGTTTGCAAACAGAATACATAACCTGAGTATACAATCTTATAGGGGAAACAAAGGCAGATAAGGGGAGCAAAAACACTGGGTGGACAGACAAGCCATAATTCCAAGAAAGGATCATAATTTAATCCTAACAGGATATGGGTCAAGATAAAGAGGTCAAGGGCAGGAGACAGCAAGGGGAGGAGCAATACACAAATGGAGGGAATTGTCCCAGCAAGGATCAAGATAATGCATCTGGAGTTTATGACACAATTGTATTTAAAGGTGATCTGAGCTCCAAGGTTTTTCCTGATGCAATTCTCCCAGTCCTAATGGCAAGAAGGGGTGGGGAGGGGGGAGAAGGATGTGGCCATAATTTTTTTTTTTTATTCAGGGCATAACATTGTGATGCTGTTTGCATGAATGAGTTTACCTGGAAAGTTTGTAACTTAAATTCAGGAGAGAGAAGGAGGTTGACTATATAGACTGGGTCAGTAACCCAAATAGATATTATTGTTTAATTTCTGGGAGTGGATGAATTCATAGAAAAGAAGAAAATAGAGAAGACACAATGTTCTGAGATATAAGCACACATAATACTTTCATAACATGCCTGCCATTTAGAGTTATTGGTGGAGAGAGAGGTGGGGGGTAGAGGGAAAGTATTTTTTAAACCTTAAGGTACTACATAAATATTACTTGAAATTTTAGCAGCAGCACTGATAGGAGCAGTAGTTTAATGAAATAAGCTTCAATGGCTAAAAAAGAGTTTGCCACCAGACACCAAACTTCTGATGCTTTTTGACTCTTTGGGTGAAAGATTTATAAAATAAAAATAAAATCCCTTTGAAATATATGAGATTTGGAAGCAGAATAATTTGGGAAGCAAATCCAAGTTACATGATCCATCAAAATCAACTCTGTCCGGCTCTGGGTGGCAAGTTCTGTCATTTGATAGATGTCTCAGGAATCATTTTCAAATAGTCAAGGGTGTGCTGGTAAATGTTTAATAACCAGCTCTCTAGAAAAATAAATGTACTCAGGGCACATTTTTGAACTGAATCTGCCTTATGAACATTTTCTCCATCCCTTTCTTAAGTCTAGACAATCAATAAAAACAATAAATCAAGCCCTGGTTTGGAGTTTGTCATATGAAAATTTAACAATCAGATTGCAAGAACCAATTTGAGATAGCTCCAGAACATTTTTTTTTTGGCATATAGTATAACACCAAAATTGGAACAAGTCAAGTCAATAAGCCTTTATTAAACACCTACTATATGCCAAGGACCAATTTAAATGATAGATAGAAAGAAAAACAGTCCTAGTTTTCTAGAAGCTCACGTTGGAAAAAGGATACAATGTGAAAACTGTACAAATAAAATATAAACAGGATACATTTGAAGTAAATTCAAAAAAGAAGATTAAGAAAGATTAGGAAAGAATTGATGCAGAATGTAGGACTGTAGTTGAGACTTGAAGCAAGCCAGGAGGTGGAGCTGAGGAGGGAGACAATTCTAGGCTTGAGGGATAGCAAGTGAAAATGTAGGCTGTTGTTTTTGTTTGTCCTTACTTCTTAAAGACCATGACATCAAGAAGGAGATATCATGACTTGCAGGTGAATTGGATTTGAATGAGTTGTGTCAAGTTATCAGCTTCATTCTCTCCTCTAGAACCATCTGAGTCTAGTGGCCAGATATAGATCGAGACAACTGGAGATGGCTCAATGGAGTGGGAGGCCCTGAAGTTTTTATAGAATCTTTAACAAGTCTTACTTTGACTGAGGTTATGCCCTTTCCATAATTAAGGCTACCTAAAAAATGAGACAAAGAAGGGCCTCTATTACCTAGTCAATAATAATAATAATAATAATAATAAACTGGGAAGGGAAGACCCTCAATGTTTCTGGCCAAAACAAAAACAATTGCTATTTCCACTTACTTAGAGCCATCAGCATATAAACTATGACCAAGTGAGGTCTGGGCTAGAATTCTATCTCTAATTGAGTGAAGATGTTTGTAGCCAGGAGATGGAAGGTCTTGTTTAAGGAAAAACAAGGAGCCATTAGAAGTAAGACATAATTGAACTGGACAGATAAGAATGGACACATAGCCTTGTAAAAGGTAAACTTTTTTCCAATCCGTATTCTTATCTTTATTTAATATTTTCCCCATTACAGTCAAAACATTTTTTTACATTTATTGTTTAAATTTTTTGTTCTCTCCTTAATCCCCACCCACAATTAAAAAACCACTTGTGAAGTCATGTAAAACATTTCCACAAAAGTCAAGTTGTGGGGGAAAAAACTAGATCTCTCAGCCTAATGAAAATAAAAATCCTCAAGAAAAATTAAATTAAAAAAAAAGAGAATGCTTCAATCTGTATTCAAATACAATCAGTTCTTTCCCTGGATATGAATAGGATTTTTCATATAAGCCCTTTAGAGTAGTCATGGATGATTGTGCTACTGAGAATATCAGTCATTCACAGTCTGTCATCCCAAAAATTGCGATTAAAAGGGTAAACTTTTTGTGAAGTTTTACAAGGCTATTTGATTTTTTAAATCAAAATTTGAAAATTAAAAAAAATCATAATTGTTTTCATAATGACTATAGCAATGAGCAGTTATAGGGTAGATTTCCCACCCCTCAACATCCATAGAATACTAGTGTCTGAAAGAAACTTGAAAATCATATAGTTTGATCTTCTTTATAATATCATTTATCAAGAAAAATCTTGTAGAGGAAGCACATGTCATTTTTTAGCTGCCTTTCTCTCCTCTAGTCAAGAAGCCTTTTGGATTTAAGGTTATGGATTATGGCTAGTCTTATGGATTTATATTTTTATTGTTGTTGGTTCATTTTTTCAGTCATGTCCAATTCTCTGTGACCCTCACCTAGATTTTCTTGGCAAAGATATTGGAGTGATTTGCTATATTCTTCTCCAGCTCATTTTACAGATGAGGAAACTAAAGCAAATGTGGTTAAATTATTTGTATAGAATCACACAGCTAGTAAGTATGTGAGGCCAGATCTGAACTCAGGAAGATAGCTTCCTGACAATAGATTCATGACAAATAGTCAAAAATCTTGTCCTTTCAATATCCTGAGTGGTTACTTTTTATTTTATTTTGGCAGCTTTTACATCATTTGTTTTAATATTACTTTCATTTTTAAAAATATATTCCTACAGGGGCAGCTAGGTGGTGCAGTGAATAGAGCACCAGCCCTGAAAATCAGGAGGATCTGAGTTCAAATATTACCTCAAACACTTAACACTTCCTAACTATGTGACCCTGGGCAAGTCACTTAACTCCAATTGCCTCAGCAATGTATATGTGTGTGTATGTGTGTATTCCTACCTCAAAAGGGGAGAGAAAGAGAAAAGGAGGAAAGGAGGGAGGAAAGGATAAAGAGAGAGAGAGAGAGAGAGAGAGAGAGAGAGAGAGAGAGAGAGAGAGAGAGAGAATCAATAAAGCTAATACATAAACCAAGTATGAAAGTGGTATATGTGTTGTTGCACACTCATAATGTCTACATCTTTTTCCAGGATCAAGACAGAAATTATAAAGCTGCTCCAATCAATTTTTTTTCTTTCTTGTTTTTGTTTTTTCTATTTACATTATTATGGCTGGGAGGGAACTCTGGATTCTTCAAGTATTAGCAATGAATAAAATATTCAATGAAAGGAATTACTTTAAGTTCATCAGTAGCTTATTTGTCATTATTTGAAGTTTAGCTTGACTTGATTTAGAGAGGCATATCACTAAGAAGTGGAAGATCAGATGATGATTTATTTTTGGTTTTCTTTTTATTAACAGACTCATGAAGATTGTTGTCTGAATCACTTACTCTGCAATCTGTTTCACAGAAGGAAATGCCCACTGGTTAAATCATGGATCATCCATTGTATCCTGGGCCATCATAGTTATCCTGACTTTTGTCTTGCTATTGGACTTTGATGACACTAGAAGAGAGAGTGAAGTTGCTGTGAGATGTTGTGCAAGTTTGTCTCACTGAAATCTAATTTACCAATGAATCAAGACATCACCCCATCATGGCACTAGTGTTCAATAATAAAAGGACAAACAATAGTAATGACAGCTTAAATTTGCATGTTGTTTCTATAATTCATAGGACTTTCACATGTATTACCTAATTTAATACTTTAATACTAATATCTCTTTGAGGGAGGAGGATGAAAAAATATTATTCTCATTTGTATAATGAAGCCACTATAGTGGCTAATCACTAAACTGATGAACATTCATTTAATACCCACTATGTGTCAGGCATTGTGCTGAACACTAGAGAAATAAAGATAAAAATTATTGAAAATGAAAGTCTCTGACCTCAAGCAGCTTACCTTCTACTAAGAGAGACAACATCTACATATACATATGTGTGTATATGTATAGAGGCATATAGATACATATATACATGTTATTATATATGTATGTTAATGTAAGACATACACACATTTATAGGTGTATGGAACCTATAGTTATTTATAAATACATGTGTGCATGCATGTATATGTATGTATGGGACATGTATGTGCACACACAAACCCACATACACATATTCACACAGATATATCATAGCATGCCTTTCATATCACCAAGAAAGCAAAATAAAGATGAGCAAAATATAGGTCAGATTTCAAGAAATCTTTAGTCCTAATGAGACTTTTTTATTCATAAAGTCTTAATTCCAAGGGAAAGATAGAATTCCCTAGAGCTGAAAGCAGTCTTATTGGTTGATGTTCTGCCAGAAAATTCAAGTCTCTAAAGGAAGAATGCTCCATTCCTAGGAAGGATAAACAAACAGTTTTACAATCCCTTGTTTCTAGAATGCAGGATTCTTAGTGGCCCCCTCCCCTTCACCCCCCAGAGTATAATCCTAGCTGTACTAATTTGATGCAAACCTCATTTAGCCATAATTGCTATGTAGCATAGTGCTTGAGAAGGTTGCTTGAATATGCACCAAGAAGTAATTCAGATCCTCACCAATGTTCCCTTTTGGATAGAGAAAATCACTAGTTGGCTACCCCATGCTGAGCGGGGTCCATGAGCTAAAATTAGGGTTATTGTCACCAATAAGAGAAGCCACCCATTCCCTCAGCAGCTATTCACTTTCTTCCATCTGACAATGCCACTGGACTAATTTTGTTTTTGGCACATTTAAGAAGCAAGAGGTGGCGAGGGGGAATCTACCAAGGTAGCAATTGCCTAGGTAATCATCCTAATGTCTTCATCCTGAGTGCATTTGTATGAGTGAGTTAATTAGGTAAGTTAATTTTCACAAATGGCAGAAAAATTTGCATTTTCTGGTGAGGCTTCCATGTGCCAACATGCCTGGCTCAAGGTTCTCAGTGACGATAGTTGTCATCCTGCCTCCATTTCAGAAGCCCAGTTTGGATTCAAGAAGGATCACATCTGCCAGGGCAACAGCTGTGCCAGAGGTCTGAACTTTTCTAACTTGTCTCCCTTCATCTCCCTCCATCCTATCCATAATTTTCCATTTAATAGAGACCCATGAAAGGGGAATTCAGTTCTATCTCCAGCAGCTAAATTGAATGATGAACATTCGTTTTCTTTTTCTCATTCCAAACATCTGTCTGCCCAGCAGTCTCAGCTTATGATTCTTAGGAACAAAGGAATAAGAGGAAGAAGGTAGGATGAGAATTTAATTAGGTTGGGAAGGCTATTGGGCTCTAACCAATGTCCTTCTTTGTCCTTGATGCCCCAAGCTCCTCTGAGCAATTATTTTCCCCTTGAGGCATTTGAGCCCATGATAATTGGAGCTGAAGAAGATAATGATATTTATATTACTAACTATACAAATCAATTAACAAGCATTTTGGGGGTATTTACTATATGTTAAGTCCTGGGCTAAATTCTCAGGTTATAAAGAGGAAGAAGAAAATAGTTTCTTATGTTCTTATATTCATAACTTATTTTCTTTTGTTTCTGTAACTGACATTTATAAGATTTACAAAGTTGTTATTGTTGTTCAATTGTGTCAAACATATTGTAATCCTAATTGGGTTTTTCTTTGAAACTGGAGTGGTTTGTCATTTCCTTGTCCAACTATTTTATAGATGAGTAAACTGAGGCATACTGAGTTAAGTTTCTTACCCAGGATCACCCAGCTACTAAGTCTCTGAGGCCACATTTGAACTCAGGAAGATGATTCTTTCTGACTCTAGGCTCAGCACTCTATCCATTGTGCCACCTAACTATAAAATGTTATTGCATTTTGCCAATGAACAAAATTCTTGAAAAACTAGGCAGTCACAACTGAAATGACTGAAAAATAATAAATGTCATTGTCAAACTGCTTTGCACACCTCATTTAAACAGCAAGAGCAAGAAGTAGACAGATTAATCCCCACTTTATAGATGTGATCATTGAGGCTCAAGGAGTTTTAAATGACTTGGTGAAATCTTACTTTACTCCTGCCCAGCCCTACTTCAGTATCCTCTAAGTCCTTCTATCCAATTTCATGATAAAAGTGGGAATTTAAAAAAAAAAAAAAAAGGAGATAGATATGAGAAAGATTTTTGAAAACTTAAATATTATCTAAGTTCCATCTATAAAACTGGTCCAAATTGATTCCCTGATAAACTAAAATTTGTGTATTATAACATGTACATACTTGCATCTGCTCCGGGGAGCTATCATAAGGTGTAGGCACATGTGGGTATATGGGACCACATAGTGACAAAACTATCTTTGCTATCCAAGAGAAAACATGTTTGCCTCATGAGGAAGAAGGTGAGAGGAAAAAAGTTAGGTGGGGAGGCAGAGTGAGAGGGTAGTGTTGAGTGTTTTGGGCAACCACGCCAGGCTCATCCCAAACTGTGAGTAAAAATTCAACAAATTCAGCTATTACTCAGCACTGGAAAGGGGAAGGAAGAAATAGGAAGGACCAAGTAGGAGATGGTACAAGAAGAAGGGCTTGGGGAAAGGGTATCAATGTAGAAACTGAGAGTCTCAACACAAATAGTAGAAAACATTAGAAAGCTAGATACCTCTGTTCTCACAATCACGTTCACAAATTCATTTTCTAGTACCTTCAAGATAGCAATAGACAAATCTTTATTGTATTTTCTTAACCCTGGGAGGGGGATCTTGACAATTTTCCACAGATAATGCTGAATATGGACAAGACTGAGCTATGAAGAGCTCTTTAAGTTTCTCACTCTAGTTTTTAGTGATGGTTGTTCGTTTTTCAGTCATATCCAACTCTTTGTGACTCCATGTGGGATTTTCTTGACAGAGATATCATAGTGGTTTGCCACTTTCTTCTCCAGCTCATTTTACAGATGAAGAAACTGAGGCAAACAGGGTTAAGTGATTTAGCCAGAGTTATATAGCTATTAAGTATCTGAGGTCAGATTTGAACTAGAACCTTCCCGACAACAGACCAGCTGCCTTGTTTTAAAAGATCCTCACCGTCAAATGTCTTTTCACTTCTCCTCAATCTTATGGTGGATTTTTCCCTTTGCTTTAGTGTGGAAAGGAGGATAGGAGAGAAAGTCAGTAATAATTAGAAACTACAGGTAAGTATTTGGGATGATAGATTTCCTTGTCTTACTTTGATTTCCAGAGCCTAAAAGAAGAGGGATTGATGCACATAGAGTAACAGATGCCACCTGCCTGAAGCACAAGGATGCTGTGCTCTGAGGTGCTGCCTTAGAACACATCAGAGGACAGAAGGGAAGCTGGCAGAGGGGTTGGGAGCCAGATGTAACTTGTTCAACACAGCTTTCTCAAACACTTGTGCTTTCTATGGTGTGTTGAAAATAGCAAGTCCACAGAACTCCAGCATCCCAGTTTCTCCTACATTTCTCTCCTTCCCAACTCCAGCTGAAACTAACTTCCTCCCATTAAAATAAAAAAGACAAGTCGGGGAAAGTGCATGTTTCTGAGCTTCCTGGAAACACACATTCTTCAGCAATGAAATGAAATGATCCAGGACAAGCTCCAAAAAGGTAGGGCAAACATACAAAAAGGAAATTTCCAAATTGTTTCCTGAAAGAAATATCATTGAAATGGATGGAAGCTTTCCCTCGATAACTCCAAATCGGTTTCCTCTGTATGTTTTTTATATTGGGGACCACAGTCTAGAAATGCGTCTTATATTGAGATCCAACATTAGAATTGGTATCACACAAAGGCAGCCTGCACTCTCACTTAATATGGTATTATTTGAAGGGGCCCAGATGTCCCCTACATCAAAACTTTCCTCCCACTCCCACCTAAAGTTCAACCACGAGAGAGACTATTACTTTTAAGTTAAGGATCCTCTCTTTCTTCTTTCAAAACATGATTGACATGGAAATAAGTTTAACATAATTGTACATTTATGCTATCTTGGGAAGGTAGAAGGGAAGAGAGGAAAGGAGAAAAAAATTCTTTTGTTTTTTTCTCTTTCTCTTTTCAAAATTTATTATTATTTATTTATTTTTTTTAACATTTTTTCTTTTTAAATTTTGAGTTCCAAATTCTTTCTCTCCCATTCCTCACTCCTGAGAAATCAAGCAATATGATTTCAACTGTACATGTGAAATTATGCAAAACATCTTTCCATGATAGATATTTTTTAAAAGCAAGAGAAAGAAAGTGAGAAAATGATTCTTCAATTTGCACTCAGCATTCATCAATTCTCTTCATGGAGAGCATTTTTTCATGATAAATACATTGAAATTGTCTTGGATCATTGTATTGGAGTAGATATATCTTCCATATTTGATCACTGTTACAACATTGCTATTACTGTGCACAATAATTTCCTGGTTCTTCTCACTTCATTTTGCAACAGTCAATATAGATTTTGCCACGATTTTTCAGAAACCATCACCCTTATCATTTGTTATAGCACAATAATACTCCATCACAATCATATATGACAAAATTGTCTTGTCATTCCCCAACTGATGAACATCCCCTCGATTTCCAATTTTTCCCTCTTTTTAAAAAAAATTTTAATTGAAGCTTTTTATTTTCAAAATATATGCAAGAATAATTTTTTAACATTCTCTCTTGCAAAACTTGTGTTCCAGTTTCCCCCCTTTCCCCACTCCCTCCCCTAGATGGCAAGTAATCTATATGTTAAATATGATAAAAATATATAAATCCAATATAGGCATATGCATTTATACAATTATCTTGCTGCACAAGAAAAATCAGATCCAAAAGGGAAAAATGTGAAAAAATAAAATTCAAGCAAACAACAACAAAAGAAGTAAAAATGCTATGTTGTGATCCACACTCTGTTTCCACAGTCCTCTCTCTGGGTGTAGATGACTAATTATTACAAAGATCATTGGAACTGTCTCGAATCATCTCATTGCTGAGAAGAGCCACAACCATCAGAAGTGATCATCATTCTTGCTGTTGCCATGTACAATGATGTCCTGGTTCTGCTCATTTCATTTAACATCAGTTCATGTAAGTCTCTCCAGGCCTCTCTGAAATCATCCTGCTGACTATTTCTTATAAAACAATAATATTCCATAAGATTTATATACTATAACTTATTCAGCCATTATCCAACTGATGGGTATTCACAGTATCTTGCCACTACAGAAAGGGTTTCCACAAACATTTTTGCACATGTGGGTCCTTTTCCGTGAAGGAGAAAAATTTTGAGCTAAAATTTTTATATGTATGATTGTTGAAAACTATTTTTACATGTAACTTGGGAAAACATAAAATATTATTGAGGGGAAAAAAGAATTTCTCTTTCCCTAAAGTCATCTCTTTTCAATATATTTACCAGGAGCAGTCAGCCTCTTAAGTCACTAATAATTTAGCATGAATTTTATGTCCCATCCCTTAATTTTTTTGGTGCCAGCCAGGCAGTACCTACTGAGTACCTAGAGGAGGCAAAAGAGATAGAAGGGAGGGCCACACTAAAGACTTCAATTTTGTCTTTATACCCAGAACATATCATAGTGCTTGACATATAGTAGGTATTTAATCAATGGTTTTTAACCAAAGATACAATTCACTTCTATCCATTTTTTATTTCCTACTCTTGCAGGCATATCTTCCTGCTTCCTTTGAAGCTGAAGTTATAAATGGAATAACCAAGTTATAAGTGGAATAACCAAGTAAGACATATCCATAATATTTTTTGTCACTTGCTCCTATGGATTGGAAGTCCAACATTCACATCAAGTTTGATCTTGTGAGATTTTAAATTGATTGCTTTTAATTTTTCTGAATGAAACTGAAACTTTTAAAAATTAAATTTATCACTCATTTGCTATCTCCATTAACCCATTAATAATTTCATAGTTTCTTCTTCTGTATGATTTTCTCCCAAAGCCTTCATCTCAAGGATGATTATTCTTATCTCAGTCATCCCCTCCCCAAGTTTTAGGTTCTTGCTTTCTGATGGGAAAAGGAGATGGGCCTTGATTTTATAGAAATGTTGGATCACTAATACTGGTGCTTGAGGATGGCAGTACATAATAAAAGTAACAGTATTTCAATAAGATTAATCCATACAGGATAGTTTCCACTGGGAAAGAGAGAGATCATTTGGGAATCCAGTTCAATTATCTAGCCATAAAGTATAATGGATCTCTCCTGATTTTGTTGCAGGAGAAAAGAGGGACAAGAGAAAATATGCTGCCATTAAGCTCACAGATGCCCATCAAAAGAGGTTTTCCAACAAAAATATCTTTCTTCCTGTAATTGGTTCAGCCTATACTAGAGTTTTTGGTGTCTTTACCCTATGGCAATGAATACTGTGCAAAATATCCTGTACGTACTCTCAGGAAAAACTGCAGAGAGAATACATGACAGTTGTGTGTGGTTTAGTAGATTTTTTTAGAAAGGGTAGTTCCCAGGGGGTGGACTGGATAAACGAAGACTTGAGTGAGAGATAAGAGCTGCAGTTAAAACTGGGGAAGAGGAACAAGGGATAGAAATGATTGATTCTAACTCCCAGGACCTTTCCATCAAGCTAAAAAGAGACTAAAGTGCCTTTTCACAGTCATCTTCTTCCTTCCCTTCTTGCATTCAAAGGCCTGCGTACTCCCCACTCTTCCCAACTTCCCAAACTCCAGTTCAGCTAACCCAGCCAAAAAGTAAATTTGGGTAGCTTTGGTCTGGATTTGGATTTTTGTTGGTTTGTTTTGTTTTGTTGCTTATTTGTGTTTGTTTTTTGACTCCCCGCCCCCCCAAGGTCTATACCAAGAGGTTTTTCTGTCTTATGTGAACATTGATTTAGCCAAGGAGGCACAGAGCCCATGTTGAGACTGGATGGGAAAAAATCTCTTTTCCCCTCCCTCCATTGATTTGGGGCCTTTCTTCATCATAAGGGGTGATGGGTGGTAGAGGAGCAGGGAGGGCAACACTTGCTTCTAAATTCCACCTCTTCTGCCTATGAGAACTTTCAGGGAGGTTGAGCTGTAGGAGCTTCTGCCAAGAACTTTGTTTATTTATCTGTGTTTGTCATTCTTCTCCAATAGTCCTAATGAGGACTTCAGTCTCTCTCCTCCTCTGAGGCAGGCAGTAGTCTGCAAGTAAAAGAGACTTTTAGTCTCTTTACTACTGAACCTAAACTGGTCTTTGGAATGATTGTGCTGACAGGAGAGGGAAATGGAGGAGAGGAGATGAAATATTGATGTAGCCGAGGCAGATACCTCCGGGATGGATTTCTGATGTTCCTGTGAGCTTTATTTGCATGCCTCTTCATTTATCTTCTCCTGTATTATATTTGTCCTTGTGGGAGTCTTGTGTGTTGGGGTGTGTGGCAAACTGCCTACAGCATTGGGTACAGAAGACACTGAAGGTAGGGATAATGACTCTTTTTCCATAAGACTACTAAAATTCCATCCTTGATTAAACCTTCTGAGCCCTTCCATATTCTTATGGGTCTTCCTCAAGGTCTCAGAGCACTGGCAGTCAGAGATTATGGGCATTTAATACTTCCTGTCAATCAGCACTTTCATGTGTGAGCTTCAGCCCTCAAGCTGTGAGAGTTTGACAGGATGTTTGCTGGTAGTGAGTTCTTATTCAAAAGGAGAGAAGAGGGACTACACAAGTATAAAGCACAAACACCCACTCAGCAAATGGCAAGAGATCAAGAAATGGATATGCTGGAGGAATATTAAATTTAAACAACTACATAATTGGTATCTTGGTTCTGGATGTCCTACAAAAGAGCTCCTCAGGCAGCCAAATGGTACAATGGATAGAATACTGGGCCTGGAGTCAAGAAGTCCTGAATTCAAATCCAGCCTTAGACACAAACTGTGTGACCCTGGACAAATTACTTAACCTCAATTTGCTTTTGTTTCCTCCTACATAAAATGAGGATAATAATATCACTCACTTTCCAGGATTGTTGTTTGGATGAAGTAAGATAATATTTGTAAAGTGTTCTATCTAGTACTTTATAAATTCCCCTCTTCCTCTCTCCCTTTCTTTCTCTTTCTCCCTTTCCTTCCTTCCTCTGTCTCTTTGTACTCTTTCCCTTCCCTTCCCTTTTTTCTTTCCTTCCACTCTTCCTTTTTTCCTTTTCTTCATGTCTTTCCTTTCCTTCCTTCCTTCACTCATTTTTCCTTTCCTTTCTTCTTTTCCTTTTCTTCCTGTCTTCTTTTCTTTCCCTTCCTTCTTTCTTTCCTTCCTTCTCTCTTCCCTTCCTTCTTTCTTTCCTTCCTTCTTTTCTGTTTTCCTTTCTTTCCTTTCGTTTTCCTTCCTTCCCTGCTTCCTTCCTTCTTTGCTTCTCTCCCTCTCTCCCTCCCTTCTTTACCTGACTGTCTTCCTTTCTCTACCCTAATCCTGTGGCATATTCCCTCTCAATACTACATCTCTTCCCTTATCTGTCAATAATTGGTTAAGAAAATACCAACAAACAAAAGACTGTTTCAAAGTTTAGGCCTGAGGCAATGTTGCTTTCAATGCACTAAGAAGAGGCTGGTTTTCACTCCACAGAACACCTTGGGAGTTCTTAAAGTGTGTATGTGTCGAACATAGAAATAGCTCATGTTGCCTATTTGAATCCAGAATTGCTGTGAAATGAGAAATGTAGTTCCTTTTCATTCATACCATATTTTCTTCTGCTGTGAGTAATAGCAGAAGATTAGGGAATTAAAACCTTAACCAGGCAGTTATTGTGTTCTGTGTGTCAGGACTGTGCTAGATACTTGATGATATTAAAACAAAAAAATGACAGTTCCTGCCCTCAATGAGATTACATTAATAACAACAATAATAGCTTGCCTTTATATAGCACTTGAAGGTTTGCAAATGCTATTTCGTGTTATTCTCACAACAATACTGGAAGATAGGTGCTATTAATATTTCCATTTTGTAGATGAGGAAAATGGTGCAAAGATTAAGTATTAAGTCCACAGTTACACAGAGGGTAAGTGACTGAGCCTGGATTTGTATTCAGATCTTCTTAATTCTTATGTCTAATTCTCTAGCTGTTGTATGACTTAGCTATGTCTAATAGAAATGGGAGAGCAGTATTTGTATAAATATAAGTACATGCAAAATAAACACTGGGCAATTTATTACTCCATTCCAAGAGGATTTTGCACTTCATCTCAAAGACAAGAGGCACATATAAATTGAGGGATATGGAAAGATCTCATGTTAGAGGCAGCATTCGAGTTGAGTTTAGAGGGAAAGTAACAATTGCAAGAAGCAGATTGGGGTGGGATATATCACAAACCCCAGTGAATAGCTATGCAAAGGAAGGCAGCAGGAGACTGTATAAGGGAGGCAGACAGGAGAGGGAATGTTCTATTTGAGAAACAGCAAGAAGGATAATACAGCTAGACTACCAAATTTGTAAAACAAAAACAAAAACAAAATCCAAAAACAAACAAACAACAACAACAACAACAAAAACAAACAAACAAACAAAAAACTGTGTAATTTGTGTAATAAGCCTAGGAAGGTAAGTTGGAGTAAAGTATTTTAAATGCCCAACAGAAATGATCTTGGGGATAGAGCCAGATTTCTACTCAGTAAGACCCAAGTTCAAATCTAGCTTCAGACACTAGCTGTGTAACTCTGAATAAGTCACAGCCTTTGTTTGCTTCAGTTTCTTAATCAATAAAATGGAAACAATAGCATTTATGTCCCAGGGTTGTGTGAAAATCAAATGAGATAGAAATTGTAAAGTATTTAACTCCAATGTATTTAGATACGATGTTAGTTATGAGTATTTGCATCTGATCCTAGAGAATAGAGAAAGTATGACTGGAATTTATTAATCATGGGAGTTTCATGGTCAAATCTCTACTTTATGAATATCCCTTTGTTAGTTGTGTGAAGGACAGAGATGGAAAAGGCGATATAGAGACAGGGAGATTATGTAAGAGACTGCTATAGTAACCCAAAGTAAAGGGAGATGCAGAGCCCAATCAGGCTGGCAGCCAGGTCTGAAGACTACTGCAGGTGGTTATCTCAGGTGACTCTGTCTGCAATTGCAGGGGACTTGGTCTGTTTGTAGACCAAGTACCAGTATGCCTGCAAACTGTCCAATGTGTAGTTGTTTGCTTTCAGGGAGAGCTGCATAGCAGGAATATAAATAGCAGGAGCCAGGTGAGATTTCTGAAAATAACATTTTAGCATAGCATTAGTAGCTCAGGTCTCATGGGGGTTTTCACCTTTTGTCTTTGAGTAGATATGTATGCATTTGGTCATGGATCCTCTAGAAGAGATGGGCGGATTTGCAAGTGGCACTTACCAACTTGTTTGCATGGATCTGTGGCTATGTAGTAATG
Source organism: Sarcophilus harrisii (assembly GCF_902635505.1). NCBI lineage: Eukaryota > Metazoa > Chordata > Mammalia > Dasyuromorphia > Dasyuridae > Sarcophilus > Sarcophilus harrisii. The sequence goes on from NC_045429.1 coordinate 103,668,432, forward strand.
TTGCTTCTGAACATGGGCATCTCTCTTAAGAATGGTGTCAAATACTCAGTCAGCAACATTCCCTAGTAGGACTCTAATAAGATTAAAATCTAATTGGGAAATATTTAAGAAAATAAATTTTAAAAATACAATAAGACATAGAGAATGCATGTTCATGGTTTTCTAAGGTAATATGCAGTATAAAATGAATTCTGTACTTCAGTCTAGTAACAAGGACCTTCTAGCTGTACCACACACAAGGCACTCCATAGTGTAGCTCTGGCCTTTTTTTCACTGTCTCTCATGACTGGAATGTTCTTCCTTGTCCAGTTTGACTTTATAACTGAAATCTTATCTTCTATAGTAAACCTTCTCTAAACCATTTATAATCCAGTGCTTTCCTTCTTTTAATTATTTTCCTTTTTCTTGGATATACCTTGCTTTGTACACACACATGTATATATGTATGTGCATATATATATATAAATTTATATATATATAAATTTATATATATATATTTGCATATTGTCTCTCCTATTGGATTGTAAGATCCTTGAGGGCAGGAACTGTCTTCTGTCTCTTTTTGTATCCCTGACATACAGACATCTATTAATAAATGCTTGCTAAATTGAAGAATTACATACAGTTTAGTGGCTCCCATTACTGTTTCAATTTGCCCTCTAACATCAAGAGCAATGCACAAAAACTGTCTTGAATTTGGCCTAAGGCTTCATATGTGATTTTGCCAATTGAGTTCATTCCTGTATCTTTGAAAAAAATGGTCATGTTAGGGGAGAGAGATTATAATAACATCAGAGATGTAGTGGAATAAGAGAGCTCTGGATTGGAGTCACAAAAATCTAAGTTCAAATCCAGCTTCAGTTACTTTCTAGATAAATCATTTAACTGCTTTCTCCCTCAGTTTCATCATCTGTAAAATAGGAAAAATAAGCTTCAATGTACTATATAAACACTAGCTGTAAATTAGTTATTATATAGTGCTTTGAAGTTTGCAAAGCACATTACAAATATTACCTAATTTGATCCTTATAACAACGTTGGGAAGTAGGTACTATTATTATTATTCCCATTTTACAGATGAAGAAACTGAGGCAGACAGAGGTTAACTGTTAAGTGACAACCAGAGTCACATAGCTAATATGTGAGGCTGACTTTGAACTCAAGTCTTCCTGACTGTAAGTACATTGTTCTGTCTAATGTGCTATCTACCTTCCTCAATAAATGAAATATAACACTTAGATAAAAAAAAGTCTAAGTGCTTTAGTGTCATCCTTTAGAATCACTGACTCTCAGACTTGCAAGGAATCATAAGAGAGCATCTTTCTAGCCTATTTCTGACCAGAAATCTTCTTTGTAAAATGCTCTATAAAAGGGGTCATTTAACCTCCAATAAAAATTTCCTAAGCTTGTCTCAGGAATTCATAGAACTATTCCTTTCCAAAGGGTATAGGATTAACTCCCCCATCAGTTTCTTTCATATACGCATCATCCAGAGAGAACTTCTCAGACTCCTACTGATGAGCCAGAAACACTAGGGAAATAAGTGTATACATACACACATGTACCTGCACAAGTCACTTAACCTTGTTTATCTCAGTTTCTTCATCTGTAAAATGAACTGGAGAAGGAGGTGACAAATGATTCCAGCATCTTTACTAAAAAAAAAAAAAATCTGAATGGGTTCTTAAAGAGTTGGATATGACTTGGAAAAAAAAACAACAACAACAACTGAACAGCAATAAACACATACATATGCATACATACACATATGCATATATAATATACATATCCATGCATAATATACATGTGCATATACATACCAGTATATATACATACATATGTACATCAGAGTAGCATAGTTGGAAGAGAACGAGAATACTTGAGTTAAAATCCCAACTCTGACACATATCTATTTTACTTCTCATTGCTTAAAGAAAGTTGCAGAGTAGTTATGAAACTTTATAAATGGAGGGAATGTCATATACTCATATACATTACATACACAGGTCCAACTAATACATTGTTGGTGGAGTTGTGAACTGATCCAACCATTCTGAAAAGCAATATGGAACTATATTCAAAAGGCTATCAAACTTTGACCCAACAGTGAGTGTCTCTACTGGGTCTGTATCCTAAAGAAAACATAAAAAAGAAAAGACTCACATGTGCAAAACTATTTGTGGCAGCCCTTTTTGTAGTGGCAAGGAACTGGAAACTGAATGGATGCCCATCAAATGGAAAATGGCTGAATAAGTTATGATATATGAATGTTATGGAATATTATTGTTCTACAAGAAACAATCAGCAGGATAATTTCAAAAAGGGCAGAAGAGACTTACACAAACTGATGTTAAGTGAAGTGGGTAAAACCAAGAGAACACTATACACAGCAACAAGAAGATTATGTGATTATCAACTCCAATGGACTTGACTCTTTTCAACAGTGAGGTGATTCAGGGTAGTTCCAATGGTTTTGTGGTAGAGAGAGCCATATGCACCCAGAAAGAGGATTGTGGGGACTGAGTGTGGATCATTACATAGCATTCTCACTTTTTTGTCATTGTTTGCTTGCATTTTGTTTTCGTTCTCAATTTTTTTCCTTTTTGATCTGATTTTTCTTGAGTAGCATGATAATTGTGGAAATGTGTATAGGAGAATTGTCCATGTTTAACATTTATTGGATTACTTGCCATCTAGGGGAGGGAGGGAAGAGGAGGGAAAAAGATTTGGAGCACAAGTTTTGCAAGGGTGAATGTTGAAAACTATCTATGTATATATTTTTGAAAATAAAAAAAGCTTAAAAAAAATCACAGGTCCAAATCTTCTATCTCTAGTCATATATGTACATTTTGTTTTCCTAGATGGTAGATTGTGAGCTCCTTTAGGGCAGGGACTCAGTTCCTTTCACACAATAGATGCTTAGTATATGCTGGTTGAATCAATTGAGCTGACTGCTTTTGTCCAATTCAGCATCTACTTGAAACTTAAGCTGTCCTTGTCAGGTTGCTGAGCACGGAGAGAGGCCTCAAGTGTAGTGGATGGATGAGTGTGGCAGGAGGAAACAAAGCTATTTAAAAATGTGACTTGGAATACATTCAGCTGGTTCATTGTGCTTGGAAAAAAGCTGAGTAGAATAAGTGATGAGAAGCACCAAGGAAGGGGAGAGCACAGCAGAAGTGGAATTAAGAAAATGCATCTATCGGCCAGGCTTTCTTGAAGATCTGTAATCTAATTTAGCTCACAGAGCTAATGATTTTAATGATTTGTTGTGATCTCAAAACAACAGTTAGGAGATAAATCTACATCATTAAGCCTATTATAGTGTTTTGCTTCATTTAGCAAATGGTAGCAGATTATGGAGTTTGGGGTCCCCCCCACAACTTATTCTGAAGATGCCCACATTTAAATAAACAAAGATGAGCTTCCTGACCAGGAGAGCAACTAAGTCCCCCAAGTCCTTTCTAGACAATGATGGAAAGCTATTCATGGGAAAATGAGCTTGTGATAAGCCTTCCAGGGAGTCCAAATGATGGTATAAGCCAGAAGTCTGTTCAAAAGACTTTTTTAAATACTATATACTATGGGAAGACGTCTCATTCTAAGGGCATTGGAGATGCTAGTTTCCTACATCTTGACTTGAGGCTTAGTCAGGGAAAAGAATAGCTCTCTGATTTCAGGGGTGCTGATAACCTAAGGTGGTTTTGTTTCTGTAATAAGTTCACTTGGTTTTGGTTCCCTATTGGTCCGAAGTAGAGCTCATAGCTGGACCTTGATTTCCTTGGTTTTCTAGTACAAATATTGAAACAAATGATGGTGCTTCCAGGGAAGATAATTCTTATGCTTATGAATAAAGAAAGTCAAGGTCCTGTGTTTCAATAATAGTAAACTTCATTAAGTCCCAGAGTAGTCAAAATAATATCACTTTGATCAGATCTTTTTACTTCCTTTCTCAGCAATTCCAACATTTGACCCACAGTTGTTCATCCATCCCACCTTCTTTGAGGAATTCAACAATCATTTTCATGATATTCCTAATACTCTGATAATAGTTGATCAAGCTCAATTCCTGTAACCTCAATTTCCACTCTCATTACTCACAACTAAACTCATACCTTAAATCTCAGAATTACCTCAAACTTTACCTCAAATTTTAATCCCCTATAATACTGAATTTCATCGTCACTGTGACATTTGATGCCTCATCCCTCCTTTCCCCTCACTTTTCTTCTGCCCTTTTTTAATTCTTCTTTCCCCACTTTTACAGTCTTGGATCCATAGTTGACCAGTTTATGAAAGCACCATTCTTTGGCCTTGAATCTCTTGCTTCTTTATCCTTCCTTAACCCTACAAAACCTTTGATGTTTAACTTTATGCTCTCACACCTGAATTGACAAATCCTACAGGAGCAAGTAAAGAAAAATGCTAATTGAGTTACTGCATATTTATTATGCTCTTATGTCCATAGTTTGGTAAAGCAAAAGACAATGGCATTCAAATTATTAGACCTAAGAGAATTTCCTACTCCAGCAGTAACTTTTTGTATGATTTTGGGCAAATTATTCTCTCTCAGAAACTTAGTTTCGTATCTGCAAAATGAGTCCTCTAGGTGGGTTACTAGGAAAAATAACAAAATATTGCAGATTACTTCCAGAAAATATGAAAGCCAGGAATAATTTTCACAATGTTCTGTACATTTTATACAATGTTAGTGTTTCTATCTCAGTCAAATTACTGAAATCTATGGTTCACATGAGAGTCAGTATTTATTCTACCAAAAAATGGTAAGGAGCTTCAGGGAACTTCTTTATATTCTCTAAGTTCTCAAGGAGAAAAAAAAATGTTTCTTTAAAACAAATGGACTATAGACTTCAATGGAAAGCAAAGAAGGATCTGAAAAAATGAGGAACTCTTGGTGTATGTAAGAAGATGAGTGAGTAGAAGGATATAGTGCAAAGTAGAAAAGGATTTAGAATGACTCACTACACACAGAACCCAAAAAGAAATATGAGATTCTTTTCAAGGAATTCGGAAATGAATTTTCTTAATAAGTAGTAAATCCATAGATGCTATGAGAAAAGAGATAATCCAGTGAATACCAGAAAAAGAAGAGATAAGCAATGGTGAGAGATACTGAGGCAATTATTGATCAACAGCCTGATAAAAAAAATGGAGAGAATTTTTTTTTCTTCCTGGAGCGTATATCTAATGAAACAGAGTTTGTCTTGGATAACTACTATCAATTTCTAGTGATTCACAAGAGCATAAATGATGCTGCCAGCAGGAATCTAGAAATCATTGCTAAAGATTATGAAATCTTGGCCTAGAAACTTTTATCACATAGTTGGTATGTTCATCCTTTCTGTTGATTGAAGGCACAGACTTAAAAGGGAAAGCAGCAGGTATCTAGTAGACTAGAGGGTACCTGAGAATAATGGGCTCTAGATTTCTGTAACAATGCTGAAAATATAAGAATATCATCCTGGTCAGGGCAGGAGAATACCTAACAAGAACTGATATGAATGTATTTACCTGCAGTCTTTCAAATTTAATTTTTAAAGGAAGTAAACTTGAAAGGTGATGAATGAGGAGAAGGAAAAATGATGTCTATTCACCAAGATAAAAAACTTTAGAGAAAAAGGTATGTCACAGAATGAAAACAAGCAATTGAAATGCCCACATATAGTCACAAATGACAAATCCCAATACCCATGATCTGAGATGTCTACTCACAAATGCCCACCCTATTATTAATAAGCCATATAGAGATCTTAAAGAAAAAAAAGACAATTTGATCTCATAGATATTTCTGAATTTTCAGATGGGAGCTATGATCATACTAAGACTTTTAAAGGATACCCCTTAATTGAAAGGAACAAGTTAGGTGAACCATGAGAATAGGGTAACATTGACCATTAGGAATATATACTCATATGAAGGATTCCAGAAACCAGAAGTATTGACACACAGTGGAGAGATTTAAGCAAAGATTAATGGAGGCAGAAAAAAGTGATACTCTTATTCAGAATATGCTATTGACCACTTGGTCAGAAAAGGAAATAGACTTCAAGAAATAAATCATATATCTGGCATGGAGGCAAGAGACAGTAGTGATGGATGTCTTCAACTTCTCCCTTTCTTAAAAGATCAGCTAATAATTTCTTGACTTGCCTTCAGGATAATTTCATCCTTCTAAAGGCAAAGGAAATAATAAGGGTGAATTCTAGTCTGTATATGATTTGTCCCAGTAAGGAAGAACTGGCTGCTGAAGTGGTAAGTTGTGATGAGAACATTATGAAAACTAACTACTTTCTCTTAGAATTGGTGATAGTGGAGTTGGTGAGAGTTAGTTAAAATTTCATCTGCACCCAGATTTATAGAAGCTAGGTTTGAAAGAATTCAGGCAGAGTATTGATAGGATTTTATACTATGAAATTCTACACAGCAAATTAGTACACAAAAAATGGGAATCTTTCCTCAAGAATGAAATTTTGAAGACACAAAGGAAAATAATTTTAGAGAGGAGGAAAACAGTATAGTTAAAAAAAAATGAAGTTGTATAGGAAACTCATCATACAAATTTGAAAAAAAAATGTACAAAAGATAAAAGCAAATGAAGATAACAGTAGATGAATACAAAGATGCAGTTGACATTATACAAATCACGTCTGCAATGCTAATGCTTATAATGAGCTTAAATAGTAAGGAACAAAAAAATGTTTTTTGTTATGTCAGAGGAAGCTGGTTTATTCCCTACTAACACTATCAAGGAGGCCTTTGATTCATGAATACATGACGCATAGATAGATGATTCATATTTTAAAAAATAATTTTATTGATATATTTTGTTTTGACATTATCTAAATTCCCCCCTTTATGTTTTCTCTTTTCCCCCCTCCCAGTTTCATCAAAATTTTATATAGATGGAAGATTAGGTATACTTTTATTAACAGTATTTGATGTTCTTTCAGTCAGAAATTTTTTGGTATTAATAGAGTCTGAGGTTTTTTTTTTCTACACTGTTGGTATCTTGCCCTCTTTTCAATGCCTTCAATCCCCTCCTGATTATCATCTTCAAGAAAATCTCTTCTATATACAAGGCAGTGAAAGGCTGTACATAAGATGTTTCTTCCTATATTTATTCTTTATTAGTCCCATTTCTACCTTCTCCATATGTACATGACTCCCTAGTGCCCCAAGTTTCCTGTGAAAGCAAAGAGCCATCTATTTTATTACCACCATTCTGCTAATATTGGTTCGTTTCTGTCCCTCATGCTGGAAGAGGATAAAAATGCTATCACTATGGGGTCAAGGTTGTGTGTCAATTGTGACTGATCAGAACAATGTGAACTCAGAAGACTATGCTACAAGTTGAGTATTTAATAGTTTATATGAAGCTCCAATTGATGAAAAAGCTGCTACAAATATCAACAAACTTTGAAAGATAGTGGAGAGAAGATACAGAATGATAGGATGGGAAAATAGCAAAAGTCCTAACTTCAACCAAAGGAAAAGAATGGATTCTGAAAACTACAGGCCAGTGAGCATAGCTCTGATTTCTGTCAAAACTCTAGACTGCTTTAACAAAAGTATGGTTAGCTAACTTATAGAGGGGAAAAGGTGATGACTGCAAAGTCCCTTTAATGACTTCATCAAGAATAGTAGTTCCATTGGACTATCTGCTATCTAAAGGAGGGGTGGAGCAAAGGAGGGGATAATTTGGAACAGAAGACTTTGCAAGGGTCAGTGTTGAAAAATTACCCATGCATATGTTTTGTAAATAAAAAGCTTTAATAAAAAATAAAAAAATACAATCGTGGGGGGGGGGAGGAAAAAAAGAATACAAGTTCCAAAAAATGTTATGTCCAGATGTCATCTAATTTTCTTTCTGTATAAAATTATTCGATTGATAAATCAGGAAAATGATTTAGACTTCCTCATAGTTTACCTGTATTTTTTAAGCAAAGATTCTCATGCTAATCTTGTTAAAATTATACAGAAGCAAATTAGACAATATATAGAGCTTATTGAATGACTAGAAATGAAGAGTAATCCTCAATGGTTTAATGTCAACTTGGAAGGAGATTTATAATGAAGTATCATAGATCTGTTCCTAGTCCTATTCTGTTGAATATTTTGGTCAATAAGTTTGATATGATTGTAAAGGGAGTGTTTATCAGATGTGCAAATAACACAAAGTTGGGAGGGAAAACTAACATGTATAAGAAAACTATGATGAAAAAAGGTATTGAGAAAGTACAATGTTGGTCTAAAGATATTAAGTTAAAATCATGTTACCTGTGATTTTGTCAGTATGGAAACACTCCACCAAGAGATATCACCACTTATCTGTAATGGTTTAGAGTGTTGTCTGAGTCTCTGAGAGACTAAGTGAATTATGGATGCTTTTTAGTGACCCTGTGTCTAACACATACCTGAAAGGAATCTCTTATGTATCTGACAAATGAGCATTTATCCTCTGCTTGAAGAGCTTCAAGGAACTGAAAATTTTTGTTTCATATGTGTTAAACTAGATGATCACCTAAATCCCTTCAAAAACTATAATCCTATGACTATAATCATTAAAGCTACTTGCAGCTCAAAACTGATGATCCTAAGATCTCCAGATTCTTGTAACAAGCCTCAAATTTTCCTCTGAGCTTCTATACCTCATATCTAGTCGCTTGCTAAACATCTCTTCCTGTTTTCCTCCACCAATAACTTCAAACTCATTATACACAAAATTGAACTTTTTATCTTCCTTCCAAATTTCTCAATTACTCCAACTACAATATTAATACTGCCATTCTTCTGGTCACCCAGTTTTGAAAACTTGGATTTATCTTTAATTATTTTTTCTCTCATAGTTCAAATGCAAATGTTGCTAATTGAATAGAAAGGGGAGAAAAGAGGGAAAAATAAAAGTGTGGAAAGAAAAAGAGTGAGAGGAAGGAAAGAAGAGAAAGCCAGGGAGAAAAAAAGGAAGGAGAACAAATCAATTCTACTTCGATGACATCTACTTTACTTCTTCCAAATAGACTAAACATTGTTAGTTCTTTTGCCTAATTCTTATATGGCATGTACAGAACAGCTTTCTCTGTTCTGTTTGCCCAACTTTGTATGGCCTCTAGTTTTTTTAAATATCGTTCCAAAATTATGGAATCCTGATCTGTATATAATACTCCAGTGTTCTCACTAGAGCAGTATATCGCTTTTGTCATTCTGGATATCTTAATCTAGAATCACATTTTTTTTTTGGGGGGGGGGTTGGAATATAACATAACTCATATTGAGCATGCTGTCCACTAATATTTCCAGACCTTTTGGATAACTAAAGTTTAGTTATATATTCTCTATCTTGAAATTATGAAATTGATTTTTTAACTCAAGCATAAGATTTTACATTTGTCCTTGTTATGCTATGCAATCATTTAAGAATAAGTTGGCAAACACTACCTAGGGAGGTTGAAGAAACTAACTACAAGAGATATTTCAAAGAAAAAAATAGATAGGAAAAAATTAAATAAGATTTAGCCACTGATCAAACTTGAGGAATTTTTCTTTAGAAGGATGAATTCAAGATTATTCCAAAGTTTTGAGTGTCATTGACTAGGAGAAAAATGGTGGCAAAGAGAAAGAAGGTACAGGAGTAAGAGCTCGTGTTTTTGTAAGAAAATGATAGTATTAGTTTTGAGATAATTCAAGATACTTATAAAATCAACACATTGATTTGTGCAATGTATGCTTTATTGAATTCTAAATTCCCTGAACTTTGGAGTTGAAGTCATATTATTTATTGATAATAGAAGTATACATTGTTATTGTTGAGAAAACATTTAGTTAACTAGAAATTTAGTTAACTGATTAATAGATGATCTAGGGAATAGAAAGCTATCCTCAAAACCTGGAATCAAGTCCTGCCTTTGATAAATATCAACAGTGTGATTCTAAGCCAGTTACTGAACATCTCAGTTTTCAAGCATCTCCATGACTATAAACTATCCCATAAGGGCAACTAGGTGCTCTAGTAGATAGAGCACTGGGTTGACATCAGAAAGACCCGAATTCAAATGCAATCTCAGCAATATACTAGCTGTTTAGGTAAGTCACTTAATCTTTTTATCTTAGTTTCCTCATCTTTAAAATTAGCTGGAGAAGGAAATGGTAAGTTACTCTAATATCTCTGCCAAGAAAACTCCAAATAGTATAATGAAGAGAAATGACTGAACATGATAAACAAGATGTTCTCAGAAAAACATGGAAAGTCTTTCAAGCAAAGTGAAATGTACTCTGTACAAAGTAATAGCAATGTTGTAGAATGATCAGCTGTGAAGGACTTTGATAGTCTCAGCAATACAATGATCCAGGCTACCCTGAAGGACTTATGCTGGAAAAAAAAAACAAAAAAACAAAAAAACAACTGATTGTATCTGAATACAGACTGAAATATACTTTATTTTTTTTTTCTTGAAGTTTTTTTTGTGGGGGTGGGAGATCTATGTTTTCTTTCACAACATGACTTTTATGGAAATGTTTTGCATTACTTCACATGTGCTTTCTCAATGGTGGGAAGAAAGGAAGAGAGTGTGGAACTCAAAGTTTTAAAAACAAATGTAAAAAATTGTTTTACATGTAATTGGAGAAACAAAAATGTTAAATAAAGCACATAAACAAAAAGAAATGACTGAACCACCATGACTATAAATTGCAAAGAGGATACTAGACCTACAGAAGGTATATCTCATCCAAGAATTCCCTCTATCAATAGAATTACTGATTCATTCACTATCCCTTATGCTGGGATAGTGATAATTCCCTAATTATGCTGGATAACAGAAAGGGTAGGGTCATTCCACTTTGGATTTTTTTAGTAGTGCCTTGCTTCCAACAAATTCATAAAGCTCCCTATACGTTCTAATATTTTTCCTCATGGCATTCTTAGTGGAGTAAGAAGTTAGATATAAATCCCACTGTAAAAACTAAAGACCCCAAGTCTCAGAGTAATCAAACAAGGTCAAACAAGATGTCAATGAGAAAACTGGGCCAGAGTCAAAGATGTCCAATTTTCTTTTGCTATTATTTTTACTAAACTACACTGCATGACAACAAACTGATATCTTTATATGCTGGTAGCATCCTATTTTATAGCAGGAAAAGATTTAGAAAGGATTTGTTGACATTTGTAAGGTATAAGTTTTATTATTATTCCCATTCAATGAATGAGGAAAATGTATCTCAAAAGAATTAAGTGATCTGTATATACATGAGCTACCTGATTAGCAGGTATCACCCCCATTTAGATCCATCTCTGCTACAACATATATCTATATCTATCTAGCTATTTATCTACTTATCTATCTACTTTCTATCATCTATCTTTATGTACACTACTGCAGTAGAAGGGATTCAAATTTGTTACTCTAAGTACCTAAGTTTCTATACCAACTCGGCTACTTACTATCTATATGAATTGGCAAAAGTCTTTTAACCTCTCTGGATCTCAGTTTCCTTATATGTAAAATGAAGGGATATTTGGAAAATGTAAGGTTTTTTTGAAAGCTCTAAATCTATTATCTTATTATTATTATATTACCTCATTTGATCCTTACATTATCTATATGAGTGTCCCTCCTTTATGGTTTTTACTTAGAACTCGTTGAGTACCCATTTTACAAATGAGGAAAATGAGGCAAAAAAGATGAAAAAATTTGCCTCGGATCATACAACTCCTGAGTTACTTAAGCTAGAATTGAACATAGGGCTTATTATTCTATAAATGGCTGCTTCTATCATACCATTGGTATTAGCATTATAGTAGAAATCATTTTTCACTAAAATTAAATTTTATTTTATATTGTGTATAAGTTTTTATTATTGTTTTAGTTGACCAGGCCTGGAATTTCTTTCATATGGGAACTTCCAGGAGAAGAACTTCCTCTATCAGTATACCTTCTATAGGCTTCTTCATTTCAGCTTAAAATCTTAGATAATCATCCAAAGGTAATAAGAGAAGTGACTTATCCTGGAGTCACACAATGAAAATATAGCAAAAGTAGCATTTGAAGCCAGGTCTTTGTCAAAGATTTTGATACCAGTTTACATTGCCTCTTTAATATTTTTATTTATACTTAAACTAAATATTTCAGATTATGAGCACAGCTTAATCAATGGGGCATGCACTTATTTTTTAATGTTGTTAATCATATTTTGCTGGTGAAAATGCTCATGTTCCTTTATACACAAGGTGTATTCTTCTCTCATGAACAACCCATTAGATTCATTGACTTATTTGCATGAAGAATATGCAGACATTGTCAGTCTTCAATTCCTATTTATTACTATGAGTATCAGTTTGGCTTGGTGACTGTAGTAGATTGAAACCCAGAAAGAGCCAGAGTTGGCTCCTACTTCTGCCAGCTGCTAAGCAGGTAGCACTGTAGATACAGATCACTTAATGACTCTGAGCCTTACTTTCCTCAGCTATAGAATGAAAATATTAATAATAATAATAAATACTTGTAGTACCTACCTTACAAATGTGGGATCAGGATTCTAGGTTATTTCATTTTGTTATTTGTCCTGAATCTGGAGTCAGGAAGATCTGAGTTAAGACCCTAGACAAGTCACTTCTCAGCATTTTCTGTAAAATGGGGATAATAATAGGACTGACCTCCCCGGGTTGTTATGAAGATAAAAAGATGATATTTGTAATGTGTCTTGCAAACTTTAAAGTGCTAAATGCTAGCTATTTTTGCTTCTTGTCATTGTGCTTTTAGAGCTTGAAATTGTTACTGAGAACTTTAATAGAGATACTGTTGTATTTAACAATTATGGGAATTATGGGAAATAATTTTTCCCTTCCATGAGAAATCTTGCTGCCTTGAGGCAGAAAAATGGAAAGCAATCATTCAGCTTCTTTCAAACATATGCTGTTAACATATTGTTTTTTTGGAATGTTCTAACCACACCCAACTAGATAATAGCCTCATTTGTCTTCCAACTCTGTACCACCCTCATTTATCCTTTTATTTTTTCAGTCCAGTATGAAATACTATATATAAATGAATGCCTCTTACTCATCTCAGAGAAAAACTCAGGCACTATATTGATTGAATAGACTTCATTCCCTCTCATACTAGCCACTCAGTTCCTCAACCTTTTCACTTTCTTTAATATAACTCCATCTTATCATAGCCAAATACAAATACATACTTTTCATCTTGCCATCATTCACAAATGTCCCATGTTTAAGAATTCTAAAATCCTAATCCATTGATTTTCCAACTTTCTTCTTGTCTTTCTTTACCTCCACTGTAACCTCCAATCCCTTCCCCCACTCAGTTTTCTCTGAGGCCATCATCCCTGTACTATCTATTCTCTTTGCTTTTTCTGTCTTGATCCATTGGTACATTAAATCCACATTTTCCCCTTCTCTTGAGTCTTTAGCTCCCTTATCATATCATTAACTGTACCCTAACAAGCCTTAGCCTTGGATCATTCCTAATATCTGCCACCTTCACTCTCACTTATATGCTGCTGAACAAAGTTGGAGAAAATCATATATATTCATTCTTACTGGATTCACTACAAATTTATGTTATACAACCTCAACTGGGCCTTCACTGTTGCTAGGCTATTATTGCATGTCTTTTATCAACTCACTCTCCCATTTTCTACACCAGTTCTTCCAAATATTTTCATCCTACCTCAAACTTCCCAAGGCTCTCTTTCCACTCATCCTCTTAGCTGAAAACTTTGCCTCACTTTTTTTTCTATGTAAGTCATGCTGCAAAAGAAAACAAAGATCTCAACCCAAAAAAGAACCCTCAAAAAAGTTAGAAATAATATGCTTCAATCTGTATTTAGATACAATTAATTCTTTCTCTGAGTATGAATAGCATTTTTCATCTTAAATCCTTTAGAGTAGTCTTGGATCACTGTATTGCTGAAAATAGCAGTCTTTCACAACTGATCATCCCACAACTTTCTTTTAGTATGTACACAATACATTTCACTTTGCTTTAGCTCATGGAAGATTTTCCAGGCTTTTCTGAGAACATCCTCCTCATTTTTTATATTCTTTCATAATCACATATCACAATTTATTCAGCCATTCCCCAATTGATGGGCATCTTCTCAATTTCCAGGTTTTTGGCCTGAGAAAAGATCTGCTAAAATATTTTTATACATATAGGTTCTTTTCCTTTTAAAAAAAATCTCTTTTGATATTGATGTCTAGTGGTGGCATTGTTAGGTCAAGGGGTATACATGATTTTATAACCCTTTGGGCATAGATCATATCTTTTGATCATTTATCCATTAGGAAATGACTCTTACTTTTTTATAAATTTGCTTCAGTTTCCCATACATTTGAGAAATGTACCTCATATTTTGTAGAAAAAAATTAAGGTCATTCAGTGTGAGCTCCTTCTTCTCCCCTCTTCTTTATTTCATAACACTCAGCTTCTCTTTTACCTCTGTCTCATGTTAAGAAGTGACCTTATTCCTTACTGGTGCCTGTAGAAGTGATTTCCACCCCATCCTATCCCATCTGTATGCTCGTCATCTCCACTTTATCACTTATTTTTCCATCTCTCTCTCTCTCTCTTTCTCTCTCTCTCTCTCTCTCTCTCTCTCTCTCTCTCTCTCTCTCTCTCTCTCTTTTTCTCCTTCTCTCTCTCTCTGTCCTGGCTCATTTCTTACTATCTACAAACATTCCCATGTCTCCTTCATCCTGAAAAAATCCTCACTTGATCTTTCCATCTTTCCATCCCCCACTAAGTATCATCCCGGTACCTCTTCTGCCCTTTAAAACTAAATACCTCAAAAAGGCCATCTTTTCTGGATCCCTTCACTTTCTCTCCTCCCATACCTTTCTTAATGCCTTATAATTTGACTTCTGACATCATAATTCCACTGATGCTGCACTTTCAAAAGTACCGATGATCTCTTAATTGTCAGATCCAATGGTCTTTTCTTATCTCTTTTTCTTTAGATTCTCTGCAGCCTTTGACACTCTTGATTAGACATTCTTCTCTCTAGTTTTTTGGAATACTATTCTCTCCTGATTTTCCTCTTACCTATCAGTTCTTTCTTCATTCTTTGCTGGGTTCTCATCCATATCATGATCTTTAACAGAAGGTATCTCATAGGGGGTTCTGTTCTGGGCCCTTCTCCTTTTACTAATTTACTTTATGATCTCATTAGCTCCCATGGCTTTAATTTCCATCTTTATGATCATGATTCTGGAATCCATCATTATCTGCCTCCCTGTTGACCTCACATGTCACATGTCACAATCCCTCATGTCTACCTTTTTTCCAAGCATCTTGGAACTGCATGTCCAAAAGACAATTTAAATTGAACATGTCTAAAATAGAACCTGTTATGCTTTCCCTTAAATCCATCCTCCTCCTACTTTCCCTTTTACTGTTGAGCACAAGTTCACAAACTATATGTCATTCTCAACTCCTCATTATCTCCCTTACCTCCCCACTCATCATAATCAACTGGTTGGCAAAACCTGTAGATTTCACTTTCACATCTTTTGAATTCACATAGCCCCTCTTCTCCTCTGATGCTGCTACCTTGGTTACAAGTCCTAATATCCTCATGCTTAGACTATTGCAATAGGCTAAGAATGAGTCTACACGAATCAAGTCTCTCCTCACTTTGTTCTCTCCTCCATTCAGCCAACAAAATGATTTCCCCAAAACAGAGCTGCTTAAACTTTTTCCATTTGTAACTCCTTTTTGCCAGAGAAATTTTTATAGGACCCTGGATATAGAGGTAGATAAAATAGGCAAAAAATGAAAAAATATTAATAATAAATCATAAAATGTTAAAAAAACAATTTTTGGCATACATATAATATTTCTATTTATTAAAGATGAAAGCAAATTTGCATATTAATGAAATGGATGTGCTTACTTATTTTTACATAAAGAATTAAATCTTGGCAGAATATTTTACTGTTGGCAAATTTTTTTGTGACCCTTACCATTCAGTTACATGACTCCAGAGGGGGTCCTGACCCACAGGTTTCCTATGGGAAGCTCTGTCCTAAGTATAGGTCCAATGAAATATCTGGTCAAAGATGAGTCTGATGAGACCCACGAACTATGTTAAATCTTCATTAAAAACAAATAAACAACTCCCTCCTCTGATACAGAGTGACAATTCCTCTAATGTATAGATTTACAAAGTTATTCAGTATAGGGATAGATTAAAAGACATGTTCATGGTTACTTAGCTACTGTATCATGTATCAGAATTAGGACTTCAATCTAAATCCTCTTGATTTAAACAAAGACTCCCTGTATAACATATCACACTGTCAAAACTGATGCTTAGAACCATAAAAGTATAGATGAAAACTTAAAATTCAATTAATTAAAATTAAAAGATTTTAGAGATCCTATAGATTATGATCTACAAAAATCCCCAACAACCATCCAGTCTCTATTTGAAGACCTCCAGTGATGGGAAACTCTATATAACCAAATTTTGGGTTTGGATAGCTATAATCATTAGGAAGTTTTTCTTTGTGTTGAGCAGATAGCTATAGGCTGTAATTGCCTCTTCCTGTGAATCATTTACCACTGTGAAAGTTGTCTCTTCTATAACCTTAGAAAGGATTATACACATAATAGAAAAACTAGGTAAGCAGTGATAGAGTAGGGGAGAGAAGGAATAAATGAATGAGGAATCTTCAATGTAGATTATGGTAATATCTTCTTCCCCTCGCTTCCAGTTATGGAGACTGTGATTTTCTGAACCCATAATTATCACCCAACTCATGTTTCAAGAGCAGTGGAATCTTGCACTCTCTTTCTTAGTCATTACGAGTTGGTCTTATATAGCTCTCCATGTACTTTTGTGATCTACCTTCTAAGCATAGTTATTATTGGGGGGAAAAACAAATTGGATTTGGTTGTTCCTGTCTGTGAAACATGATAGGAACCTTTTACTTAGAAGCTAAAGGTATCATAAGCACTACAAGAAGACCAACATTTGTATTTGGTAGGTATAGTAGAAGAGCAAGAGGGGAAAAGACTGGGGCAAAAAATGCTTGATATAAGCAACCATGATACATCTGCTACTGTGTTGGATATAGGCCAGAAAGGCCACTCTTCAGTCAAATATTTCAATGAATTCCATTAACCATGAGTCACCTTGGACTGGCTGAGAATTTAGTTGGGAACTGCAGGCCAATTGGCAGGACTTTTTTCCCCCCACCTTGTGCTTTTATTTTGCTTAAAGAGAAAGAACTCTACTTATTTGGTTATTACAGAATATTTTAACCCTTGAATAGACATTTAATGATCAGGTCTGGGAAAGCAAGTAAGTCTGGATTTGGGTTTATATCCATATTCACTGCTGTTTGATTTTTGGGAGTGACTTTATCTCTCTGAGTCTGAATTATTTCATCTCTAAAATAGAAGACAGAGATTGGACTAAATAGCCTTTCTATCTTATGATCTATGATAAACATAGCAGGCTTTATTGTGGTGGCATGGAAATGAAGAAAAGATAGTCAAATTTTTGGCCCTTATTGTTCCCCTCTATGTGAATGTGTAGGGAAGAATGGGAGGAAAATAGATGTTAGAGGTAGGGATAGGGCTGTTGCTATAGATAACCTAGCAAAGAACAGAGTACAGTAGGAGAGAAAAAGATAAGGACAGAAAAGTGTTTCTGTTTGGGCAAAGGGATGGCTAAGGTGTTTGCTCTCCCACAAGGGCTGCCAGTGCCTGGTGTGTTTAAGGAAGAAGCTTTGTAACACTTGCTGGTTCCTGTGAAACTACTCTTTGCCACACTACAGATGTGGAGCAACAGGGGAGAGGAGGAGGAAAGAAAAAGAGTCAGGTGAAATCTCACTTTGGGGAAACAATGTAGCTATGGTAATCTCAGACTTTGGAGGCATTGGAGGCATTGGAGGCATTTTCCCATGTATGTGAATTATTGTGTTCATGGGAAATTTATGGGACTTATCATGGACTCAGAAGCTCATTGATTTAGAACTGGAAATAATCTTAAAGGCCATTTTATCCATCTCTCCCATTTGGATAAAGAAACTTAGACTCTGGGAGTTAAAAGCATAGTGTTAGTGAAATTTTCACAAGTAGGGGAGTATCAGAACTGAGATTTGATTTTTAGCTCCTTCGGTTTCAGAGAAACCCTTTCCCCCTTCTACCATATTACCTCTCTAGGAAGGGACACCAGCAGAGCATTCCTTTCTTTAAGTTATATGTGCAGGAACAATGTAGATCAGTCTGCTCATGCCTGTACCATCAAGTATCAGGTCCATGCCACAAAGTCAGGCTACTCTGTGCCCTTAGTATTCTATAAGACCATTCCCTCTCCATAAAGGGCAGGGATTTAGCAGAACATAAAAATCCCAGAAAGTAACATCATCTTTTAAAATTCAGCATCCCTTGTATAGTCCCTTAGACTTTCTCCACCCTATAGAGGACTGACATCTTGTATCCAATATAGAAAAGCACTTGAGAAGACCCTGGGCTTGGAGGAAGGTCTCTCACAACCCTGGGAGTTAATTCTCTTAATCCAGCTCCAAATCTTCTCCAAATTCTTGGGTCAGCCTATTTGAACTTTAATCATGAAACACTGACCCTTGACTTTCCACTACATTCTCAAGCCCCCAATATCAAGGAGATATTTCTCCAACTTTGGTCTTGTTGGAGCTCTAAAATTGTTAAGCACTGACTGTGTACCAAGGACTGTGCTAACTTTTATGTTCTGTTGGTTTGCTTTCCTCATTTTGTCCAGACCCAGTCATGACAACCAGCCTTCAGCAACTATTGGAAGATGGGAAATGGAAAACTTGATTTGCTTCTGGCTTGATATGGAGCAATAAGTTTGAGAATGTCTAGCTCTATGTGTTTTCTGGGCTATGCTGGGGATGACTTGGGTATGCATAGGTAAGTAGCATTCAGCAAATTGCAAACCCAGCTCCAACTACAAAGGCATCGTCCATGTTGTCTCTGCCCTAGGCAGACTGACTTATTTCATTTCTTCAGACATCATTCAGAAATTGCCAGAGTGGTTTCCCACTGTCAGCCAGCAGTGTACTTGTCCTTGCTACAAAGGGATGATGAGACAGAGACAAAGCGAGAAATAGATTTGCTGTGCTGGGGATGTTAGGTACACACTGAGTTGGAATTTCATTTTCAGTGAATTAGAAGCTCTCTCTCAGCATGGATGGCATGGTGGTGCACCTTTAATAAGACAAAGTAAATAAAACACAGATTTTTCCCCCTGTTTGCTTGGGGTAGGAGGAATGGGAAGTTTGTGTATATATACTCCCTATTATTACTTCCATGGTCCCTCAAGCTTCCAGAACTGTCCTTGCCTTCAAATAAAGTTATAATGCAGACAAATGTCTTGAGAGCAAATCCCAGAGGAATTCCAGGGAGCCTCCTGCTTTATTAATTCCCTAGGCCCTAGAAAGACAGGGGATAAGAATAGCCAGATTTATATAGTATGCTTTAAAATGTAAAAACTGTTTTCCTCACAATCACTCTATGTGGTAACTAGGTAGTACAAATATCAATATTCCCATTTTACACATAAAGAAAACTGAGAGTCAGATATCAGGTGATTTGGCTCTGGTCATATAACTAGTAAATGTCAGAACTGGGGTTTGAATATAGGACTCCTGAATCTAACTTTGGCACTCTTTTACTAAATCTTACTTCCTTTTAAACCAAACTGCCGTAGCTTTATTTGTTTCTCTATCTGTTCCTTCAGTGCTATCCACTTTCTAAAAAAAAAAAAAAAAAAAAAAAAAAAATGCCTGTCTTTAAAAGGATAATATAGTATCCAGGCTGGATGACTGCCTCCCTTAGTTCTCTGAGCTCCACACTGAGAAAGCTTCTGTTAAGGGCAAAGCCTACTTGGGACCATGGGACCATCTCCCACATCAAGATTTCTTTCGCATCTTGCCCTCTGTCCAATAGTCCCAGTGCAGTTATCACTCTGCAGGACACCATGTACACTTTTGACAACCAGCAAAGAGAAGCATATTTTTTTTTCCCAAGGCTCTGGAGAGAGTAGTACTTTATGTAAAGGGGCCAGACTGAATTTTTTTTTTTGCAAACATGTTATCAATGTAAAAAGCTTTGTAGATAAGAGAAGAAAGGAAAAAGAAGAAGAAAAGAAGAACAAGGAAAACAAGAAGAAGGAGGAAGAGAAAGAGAAGGAGGAGGAAGAGGAGAAGGTGAAGAAGAAGGAGAAGGAGAAGGAAAAGGAGAAGGAGAAGGAGAAGGAGAAGGAGAAGGAGAAGGAGAAGGAGAAGGAGAAGGAGAAGGAGAAGGAGAAGGAGAAGGAAAAGGAGAAGGAGAAGGAGAAGGAGAAGGAGAAAAAGAAGAACCAGCTCCAGTCATATTTCCCATTCTGTCATATTTAAATTAATCATACTCACACTGACCAATCTGTCTCCTGCCTTCACCATTCTTCTCCCCCTATTTGTCCCCTAAGTTAAGACAACACATTATCTCCCTATAGCAAATAAATGGAAACAAGCTCAACCTGGTAAAAATGAGTCCAGTGATATCTGAATGATCCTGGCCAGAGCAAACTTTTTTTTTCTGAATCATGTTGACAATTGCATTAATTGCTGTCTTCACTTTGCTAAAGAGACTTGGTTTCAGATTTTTCCCTATATATAAATTCCCATGAAAATGGACTGGCTGGATTTCTTTTAGGCCAGCCTGATTTCTTTTACACCAGAGTAAAAGTGAGATATCATACAAAGCTTTATGTTTTACAAGGTATTTTAGATATGTAATGGCACATACTCAGACCAATCAAGATGGATACATCTATGTGGAAAAAACCAAAGCCCTGTTTCTGGGAAAAGACATTTGGTTTTCCTCTACCATGTGGGTGAATGCAGTGCCTTCTCATTGGTCATATTACCTGCATCTTGAAATACTACTAGATTGGGACAATCTCTTGAACACTTTTCCTGTTGGCTTCCAAGGGCAAAGTTGTCCTTCATTTACACCATGGACACCAAACTGGGCAGGGAAAGACATTTTTCTCTCCAATTAGGCTCCGTGGTCCTAAGAAATAGGCTTGGGATTTGTCTATTTTATTTATTCTCTTCAGTTCTAGGTATAAGATATAAGGAGCAAAGTCCAAGAAGTAAAAGGTCATGTCACTGTGACATTGGAGCCAAAAATCTGAGTGAGATATCATCACCCCAGAGGGGTGGCTAGATGGTGCAGTGGATAGAGTACTTGGTCCGAAGTCAGGAAGACATCTCCCTGAAGTTAAATCTGTCTTCAGATATTTATTAGCTGCATGATCTTGGGCAAGTCATTTAAACCCTATTTGTCTCATAAGAAATATTATCTCACCTATAAAATGAGCTGGAAGAGGAAATAGCAAAACACTTTAATATCTTTGCCTAGAAACCCTAAATGAGGTCACAAAAAAGTCAGACATGACTGAAATATTGCAGCAACAACAACAACAAAAATCATCCCAGGAAGGAAACTCTAAGAATCTTGCGTTCTAGAGCACAAATTCAAGTGGCCTCCAGTTTTGGAACTTGTTTGGACTAATGTTATGCAGAAACTGAAGTAAATTTTACATCTATTCTCCCTTTAATCTTTAGAAACTGAGATAGGAATTATACTTTTCAGGTGTTGGGAAGGAATATTTATGTGTTTTTTTTGTTTTGTCTTATTTGTTATACCTTTTAAATAAGTATTATTTTGTAAAAGCTAATCTGATTCTTAAATGGTTAAATGGAACTGGGCTGCTGGGAAGCCCTAATATTGAGAAAACGCAGTGAGGACTTGAGCCAGTGGCAGAGATGAGAGACATCCATAATTTCCTTGAGGTTACTGAAGATCCCTGGAGGAGGGATGAAAAGTAACAAACGTGGCCTCTAGGCAGTGGAGGCCAGAGTCATCAATGTAACACAGTCATTTCTCATTTGATTCCCAGAATAATTCTGAAAGGTCTAGGTGCTAGCAGAATTATTATCCCATTTTGGGGTAAGAAAATTGAAATTTAAAGAGCTTTATGATTTGCTTATATTCATACCTACAATATATATCACTACTGGGGCTCAAACCCAGATCTCCCTTTGCTTCAAGTTCAGAGCTTTTTCCTATGACACAAGGCTGCAGAAGAGAGATAAAGGAACACTTTCTAATGCACATGTTTCTGTGTGACAGTTCTCTGATGTAGTCATGACCTTGCTTTCTCTCTCTATGTTATATTCCTATATACCTGGAGAACCAACCATATTTGTGCTAGCTGAATTGGTAATGAGTGAGCTGAAGATTATTCTGTCACTAAGAGAAAATCTCTGGATGCTCAGCTGAGCAGTAGACTAACAATTCAACTGTAACCATTTATTAAGCAGCTATCATGTACAAGGCACTCAGAGATTCAAAATGGCATATTATCTAACTTCAAGGAACTATGAATTAAGGACATATACTTATGTGTGTGTATATATATATATATATATATATATACACATATATAATAGAGAGATATATCTGTATTCTATATATTTATTTACATATATGGATAAACATGTTTATATTTGTATGTGCACTTTATATCCATGCATTTGTATTTATATGTACATATATATAATTTTATATTATATATTTGTATATTTGTATATGTATGTATGCATGTACATATTATATCGAGAAGCAGCTAAGTGACTCAGTGAATAGGGAATTGGCCTGGAGTTAGAAAGGCCTGAGTTGAAATTTTGCCTCAGATACATACTAGCTGTGTGTCCCTGGACAAATCACTTAACCTTAATCCATTACAGAAAGAAATAGCAGCCTCACTCTAATATCTTTTCCAAGAAAAGTTCATGGACAGTATGGTCACTGTGAAGGAGAAGGGTCAAACATAACTGAGCAGCAATTTTATATATATATTTATATAGTTATGTATTTTATTTTACATAAATATTTACACTTATATGTTTGCATATATGAATTTGTGTTACAAATTTATATTATATTTATATGTTTGCATTATATTATCTTTGTCATATGTATGTACACATCTATTTTTGTAAACCTATAAGCACAGTGTTTTGAACATATTTGATGCTTAATAAATTCTTAATTTCCTCCCTATTATCCTTTTTCCTTCACTCAAAAAATGGAGGAAATAAAAAGAACAAGTATTTATTAAGTATCAGTTGCATTCTAGATGATGCACTCATACCTTTACAATCATTATCTCATTTTATCTCACAATAACCCTCTGAGGTACTTGTTATCAGTAACCCCATTTTATAGTTGAAAAAACTGAAGCAGAGAGAGATACAAAAGCAATAGCAGTAAAAGTAACAATAACAGTAATAGCAGCAACAGCAGCAGTAGTTGTAGTAGAGGTAGTAATAGTGGTGATGGTGGTACTGGTAGTAGTAGTAGTAGTAGTAGTAGTAGTAGTAGTAATAGTAAACATAGCATTTACTATGTTCATGCTTTATAATTATTATCTCATTTGATCTCCCAACAACCCTCTGAGGTAGTTATTAGTTATCCCATTTTGTAGGGGATCCCTACAAAAAATCCCAGTTTTGAGAAAACTGAAGCAGACAGAAGTTACGATGAGTATCTTAGTCTATAGTTGAACTCAAGTCTTTCTGACTTCAGAGCTAGCACTCTATCCTCTCTATTTATGTAGATGTGAGGAAATATTTAGTTAAATAAAAGGATGGTGGATGGAACATCAAAGTTAAATCTGAGCTCAGGAAGCCCATGATTGCCCAAGGGTAAGTCTGGTATACCAGCTTTGAAGCAGATCCTGAACCATTTGGTGGTTTATGAACCCTATTTTCAAAGACATTATGGGTTTTGGAGACAACCTGATCTCTAGAGAATAACTAACTTTGCTTAGGAGGCTTGTAGAATTATTCTGATTTTAGAGACATCTCCCAAATTAAGATTGAACTATATACTATTTATCTGATTTGTGTATCAAAGGGCACAGCCTTGATAGCTAGAATTCCTCACTTTCCTTCCCTTCAGGAATGGGGTTCATTGACTCATTCCTTTTTAAGTCCCTTTCCCCTCTGAAATTCTTTACCTTCCTTTGTTCAAAAGATGTATAAACTATCCCCATCCATTACTCAGCAGGCTGTCAGCATAGGCTATTAGTCTCCATGCACATGTGTTTTCTCTTGTGTTTAATAATTTTTTATTTTTTTAATTATAGTTTTTATTTTCAAAATTTATACATTAATACTTTTCCACATTTACCCCTACCAAACCCTGTGTTCTAATTTTTTCCCTCCCTTCTTCCCATTCTCTTCCCCAGTTGGCAAGTGATCTAACATGTGTTAAACGTGTGCAATTTCGCTATACATATTTCCACAAATATTATACTGCAAAAGAAAACTCATATCAAAAAGGAAAAAAATGAGAAAGAAAACAAAATGCAAGCAAACAACAACAAAAAGAGTGAAAATACTATGTTGTGGGACACATTCAGTTTCCACCATTTTCTGTCTAGGTGCAGATGGATTTCTTAATTACAAGACTACTGAAGTGGTCTGAATCACTTCATTATTGATGAGAGCCACATCCATTAGAACTGATCATCATATAATCTTGTTATTGCTGTGTATAATGATCTCCTGGTTCTGCTCATTTCACTTAGTATCAGTTCATGTAAGTCTTTTCAGAAGTCTCAGAAATCATTCTGCTGATCATTTCTTGTAGAACAATAATAGTCCATAACACTCATGCACCATAACTTCTTCAGCCACTCCCCAATTGATGGGCATCCATTCAGTTTCCAGTTTTTTGCCACTACAAAAAGGGCTGCCACAAACATTTTTGCACATCTAGGTCCCTTTCCCTCCTTTAAGATCTCTTCAGGATACAAGCCCAGTAGAAACACTGCTGGATCAAAGTGTATGCACAGTTTGATAGCCCTTTGGGTATAGTTCCAAATTGCTTTCCAGAATGGTTGAATCAGTTCACAACTCCACCAACAATGTATTAGTGTCCCAGTTTTCCCACATCTCCTCCAACATTCATCACTGTTTTTTCCTGTCATTTTAGCCAATTCTCAGATTGGTGTGTAGTAGTACCTGAATGTTGTCTTAATTTGCATTTCTCTTAGCAATAATGATTTAGAGCACCTTTTCATATGACTAGAAATGGTTTTAATTTTTTCATCTGACAATTGCCTGTTTATATCCTTAGATCAAATGATCAATTGGAGAATGGCTTGAATTCTTATAAATTCTCTATATATTTGAGAAATGAGCCTTTATCAGAACCCTTGAATGTAATTATCCCCTCTCCCCAGTTTATTGCTTCCTTTCTAATTTTGTCTGCATTGGTTTTCTTTGTACAAAACCTTTTAAACTTAATATAATCATAATTATCCATTTTGCATTCAATAATATACTCAAGTTCTTCTTTGACCATAAATTCCTTCCTTCTCTACAGATATGAGAGGTAAACTATCCTTTTTCTTCTAATTTGCTTATAATATCACTCTTTATGTCTAAATTATTAACCCATTTTGATCTTATCTTGGTATAGAGTGTTAGATGTGTAAAACATTTAAAAAAAATTTATAGACATTATCTTCCTCTGGTTTTCTTCCCTTTATGGAAAAGGAGTTTAAATCTTGAGAAATGGCCTTTGCCATTTTTTTTCTGGGTATCTCCTGCTTTGAGGAAAGAGAGATCATAATTTCCTCTGGACAGTGTTAGAATTGGTTTATAGTTGTCATTTTTTTCTCTAGCTCATTCTACAGATGAGGAAACTGAGAGAAATAGAGTTAAGTGACTTGCCCAGGGTCATATAATTAGTGGGTATCTCAAGACAAATTTGAATTCAGGTCTTCAAGACTCCAGGCCTAGTGCTGTATCTATTGTGTCACCTAGTTAGTTGTCTTTGAGGGTACACACACACACACACACACACACACACACACATGCAAAAAAAAAACAACTATACATTGTTACATGGTTATAATTATAGTTAGTACTTTATGTTTTATATATTACACATACAAAATATTTTTACAATCTATATATGTGTGTATATATGTATATTGTATGATTTTTATATATTCATTTGAATTACTTTACCTTGGTACTTTCTTCCTGAATTTGATATGCTTTTTCTCTTGTAAATAAATATCTAGGCTTAAATCAGGATGACTTAGACTTGGGAAGGGAAAGAAGAAAAAGGCTATAGAACGAAGCACTTAAGACGCTGATCAAGAAAGCAAATAGAAAAAAAGAATAAAAATAATGATTAGATATAGTAAATATTTCACTCAAAGTCAGGCTCAGAACCAACAAGGTCAAGTTCAGTGCTTAGAATCTAGGATTAGAGATCAAGTCCAGAGATTCTTGGATTCACCAGTTGTTTGGAATTCACAGGTGCCAATGGTTATAATCCCATCCCTTTATAGAAGCCAGAGCCATAGCTAGCAATTTTGACCTCAGAACCAAACAGCACAAGGCAGGCCCAGGGCAAGCAGCCTGAAACCATATGACAAGCCAAATCAATTTTGTGATTCATGATGTGTACATAATATAAGTAACTAAGATAAATTCAATTGAGTGTGAGGAAAAATTAGCTGCTATATTTGTTTCTAGCAGCTAGAGGTATACACATGTTCTATTCTTTTGCACCCTTTATATTTCTGTGTCTTGGGAGAATAGCCCATTTAACCTTGCTTTGGGCTCTAACAAAAGCATTAGAAAGGATGAACTGAGGAAAAGAGATCGGGTTGGATTAAATGGATGCTAAAGTGCCTGTATAGAAATCAGAGCCATAAATTGCAGTTCTGGTCCAAGGATGATTGGTCACAAAAGGACCTGGGATATTTGGAGAATGAAGGAAGTTTCTCAAGGCCTGAGGGAGGCTGGATTAGAAGACCATTACAAGATTCCCTCTATAGGATCTACAAATAAGGAACTCATAATATCATCCCCAGCCCCTACCTCAAGGAGCTGAGCCTCAGATATATATAACACTGAGTTTAAATTTTCACAGAAACATTTCTTCTGGCTCTCAGCCTTCTGCTCCTTATTAGATCACCTTTGGTTTGGGATGAAATGTGGCAATAGAAGGAGGGAATGACTTTGGATCATGGGACCAAAGACTTCAACTGGAAGAAGACTAGAGGTGTTTGATTCCTTATTTTATAGATGAGAAAACTTTGAACCAGAGAAATTCATACCTTGCCAATGGAGCAGAACTAGGATTCAAATTCATATCCTTTGATACTAAACCCAGCTCTCCAGCATTGCAAAATACGGCATCCCTGAATTATTAGATTTTATTTGTTTTATAGCAGGAACAATTTTTAAAGGCAGTTTCAAAGAGGAAATTTCAAAACTATGGCAGCTTTCTTGAAAAATTGTGTCTGTTCTCTATACTGAAATTGTCTAAACTCTTCATGTATTAAAATAAAAGAAATGAGAAACAGTTAAGTATCTTTTGTCATCTAATGTAAGAACAGAAATACAAAGGGTTGAGGGGATAGTTATTAAAAGAAATCTGAGTGAGCATATCACTTTTTAAAAATAATAGATATTTAACAAATATTTGTTTCTTTTGACAAAGTCAGAGCTGGTGGAAACCAGGGAAGAGAGGGGGGAACATGACCCAGAGGATGAGACACAATCATGATCAGAGAGAATAGTCTATGCAAAGATAATTCCCATGTGGAGCATTAGGTTTCCTAGTAGATAGACCTGGACTTGATATCAGGAACACCTGGGTTTGAGTCCTACCTCATGTTTACTACCTGTGTGACTCTGACCAAGATTTGACTTATCCAATTTAATGTCCCCCAGTCCCAGTTATTTTCACTTGCAAAATGAGAAAGCTGGGTTGGATGAACTCTAAGGTCCCTTAGAGAATTAAATCTCTAATCCTTTCCACCCTTTGACTAAGGGATCTGGGGAAGGAAGAAGGTATATCCTGAGATGCTGAGGATGGCAGCTGAGAATGATTGTGTCTTGCCTGTTATGGATGAGCTATAAGATGAGGTGTTATTGCAAGGAAAATGTGCTCATCTTCTCCCCCCCCCCCCAAGTATACACATGCCTATCATTTTGCCATTCTGGGACCACAATGGTTCACCTCAGGCCAGTTATGAATCTGATTGTTACCATATAAATTGTTCTTAAGGGATGGGTCTCGATAAAAAAAAAAAAAAAATGGAAAACCAATAAGTGCTAGCTTTGTTAGGTCAGTTAAGCTTCTCAACCCCTGAGCTAATTAGATAACTCAGAAGTATTGAAAAGCTCAGAACAGGTTGTTTTCTATTTAGGATTCTAGGTTTGACCTCCATTCTTATGTAAACCTTTATAACTGGGCCTGTCATTTCTTTTGTGTTGGGAAACTACCCCTCCAGGTAGAACAAATGTTGTTTAATTTGCTTCATGGAAATTTTGTTAAATAAATCATGGATTCCTAGTGGCATAGGAAATTAACAAGTCGCTTTGCCTGGAAGGTTAGACATATTGTACAGTACTTCAAATAAGCAAGAAGACACTTTGCAATTCAAAAGATATATATACTGAGACATGTGAAGGCAAAGCTGCTCAATATGTGTGTGTGTGTGTGTGTGTGTGTGTGTTTCCTTCTTCCCAAGATCCACTAGCACTGACTGTTTCTGTTCACATCAAACTGAATGCCTTTGAATTAGCCCTGGAGACATCTCTTGCAGTAGGAGAGGGCAAGGCTAGCAATCTGTGTTTATTTTCAATACTCCTGGATTTGTACTTCTGACCCCAAATTTCATAATTATAAGTTGGTTTATGTATGTTTTAGGGTGTGGGGAAAGGTGCCCTTCATATTGAACCCTCTTTATCTTCTTTTCCCTACTTAGTGCAGCAGAAAGTAAACCAGATAGAAAGACTCTGATAGAAAGAAATCATTTAATTTCTTATAACCTTGTTTTTACCATTTGCAAAATGATAGGACAGTCCCTGAGGATCTCTAAGGTCATGTCTAATAAGTAAATATTCCAAGATTCTTCCCTGTGATTGCTAATTCTATAGGACAGAAGAACTCACTGTACTGAAGGAAACCACTATTCCACAAGGATTTGGGAGTACAATTTACTTAAAGAAGACTGTAACAAGAGAGGTGAACACACTTAGTATTTCAAGAGTTAGTCTTCAGTGTTTATAGTAAAACCATAGATGGATAATAACACTGGCAATAATAAGAAGAATAGCTACTATTTTTATAGCACTAAAATTCTCAAGGTGCTTTACCTATCTTTTTTGAGTTTCATAAAATTTTATGAGTTAGGGCTATTGTTTTTGCTCTATCATTTCAGTTATATCTACTCTTCATGAATGAGGATTTCTTGGCAAAGATACTGGGGTGGTTTTTCATTTCCTTCTCCAGCTCCTTATACAGATGTGGAAACTAAGGCTCAGGTAGTTTAAGATACTTGTCAAAGACCACACAATAAGCATGTAAACTTGCACTTATATAGCACCTTCAGTTTTGAAACCCTGCTTTATATACCTCATCTCATCTGATCTTCCCAACAACCACATGAGGTACATACTATAATTACCTCAAATTTATAAGAGAAGAAACTGAGACTAAGCTTCCATGACTTGCAGAGATTGCAGTTATTGAGTGGCAGAACCAGAATTTGAACTCAGGTCTTCCTGGGTTTAAGTCCAAAGTTTTATCCAGTAGGCCATGGAGCTTTGAGTCTAACTCCTTTGGAATCGTTTTATGTACCATGTTCCCTCTAGCTCTGAAGAACCAATATTGCTCTAATAGGAAGCTGCTTATTGTATGATCTGGCAAGGGTAATGAGGGGTCACTTTTATGATTTGGGTAGCTGCCATATTGGTATAGTGGGAAGGACTGAGATTTGAATCCAGCTCTGTTGCTGTCTATATTGGACAAAACCACTTCTGGATCATTTATAAAAGGAAAGGATTAGAATTTATCATCTTAAAAGTTTCTGCTATCTTCTTTCCAATTCTATTCCTTATTTTCCAAAGGTCTCCAGTAGCTATTTGTATAGATTAAAACTACCTGAGGCTAAACACTACCCTTAAGCAAGGTAACCTTGCAGGATGAGAATTTCCACTATTATATTACAACCAACCTTTGATTCTCAGTAGGAATCCGCCTCAGGGAAATCCTGTTTAAATGAAATCCTCCAAGAGTCTAAAAGTTCATTTTAGCCAGGAGCTTCACAGAATCACAGAATTTCAGAGTTGGAAAGGACCTCTAGAGCCATCAGATCCAACCTATACTTGAAAAATAAAAATCTCTGAAACTTGCCCAGTAGTCATCTTGCTTTTATTTAGAGACCCGGTGAGGGGAACTCTACCTATGGGAGCAGCCTATTCTATTTTGGACTTTCCTTAATCATTAGGAATTTTTTTTTTTTTTTGAGACATAAATCACAGGGGTAACTCTTTGCTACTTGTACCCCTGGCCATTTTAACCTCTGGAGATTTGCAAAACAAATTTCACTCCTCTTTCAAGTGTTGGCCTTTCAAATATTTAAAGAAAAATAACATTTCTGATTCTTTGACCAGGCTATCAAGTTATTCAGACAACAGGCTTTCAAATTTTCCTTCTTTTTCAAGGAAGGATTACTCAAATCAGAGCAAAAGAAGACTGGTGAGAGATGTAAGATATATAGCAGGAAAAAAAAAAGACCAGGAGAGCACCATCTGATGAGTAGATATGATGTGTTTGTGAAGTATTCAAGAGTCACAGTTCATAGTCAGACTGAAAGAATTCAAGGAGATTCTCTTAAAGACACAAAAGTCTGCCAAAACTGACAAACTAGTCCCTAAGAGAGTCTAGCAATTAGAAAGAGTTTGGGAGAGTTTTTTAATACTTAAAATTTGGGACATAGCTAGCAGGCTAACAACCTACATATGTAGAGCAAGGACAGATAAGGGAGGAGCCAGGATGTCTTTTCATTCAGGTAAAAAGACAGTGATATTGTTTGAGTGGTCTAGATTAGTGGCTATACAGGAGTTGTTAAGAATCCTCTTTAAATTGGCCATAGGTTTTAGGAGTGAAAGAATTCACTCATTCCGGAATTATTAGTTGCAAAATGAAAGTTTATTGTTAGATAGAAATCAGTACCAAGAGACTGACTTCTATAGTGGCAGATATATTGGAAAATGGAGTTTTGCATGGAGAATGCAGTTCTCAGTGGACAGAAGGTCCTGGCAACAAAGGAGCTTCCAAGGTCCATCTCCAAAAGACCTTCCTTGAAGGAAGCTATTATATTGGGACTTAGTGGGGTTTGGGACAGCACAAGTTGGCTCATTTACAAGCTGGGTTTCAGCTTGAGCTAGAATTTGAATTGAATGAGTTTAAAGACTCAATCAGCCCCACCTAGATAACAGAATGAAACTGTCTTATTTCCCTCTGGCAGGGTCCCTCACTGGGGCAGAGTTGAAGGAGATTTTCTCCTTCAAGGATTTTTATAGTTTCAGGGTCCCTTCTTCAATAAGATGTCTTTTAGCAAGCTATTGTCTGTCAGGATGATTTTTTTTTTTTTTTTTTTTTTGCAGGAGACAACTAAGAAGTAACAGATAAAAAAAAGGTTTATTGCTCCACATTTCTTATCTAGATATGCAGATTTGAATAGACCCTCTGTTCTGACCCATCATCTCCCCCTTTTCTGTCTTTTGGTGGGAGGAAACTGGAGACCTATCACTGCAAACTCTTTTAGTTTCAGTATCTCTGGAAATCCAATGGCCTGCTTATTAAAACTTGACTTTCTTTGATATGGAGTTAGCTCCTACCTTGTTTTATTTCCATAGTGGTTTTTTTAATTACTTACAGTTTTAGTTCTTCTCCTAGAAGCTTTTGCCACTAAAGTATACATGTGGGAAATCAATGTTTTGAGTAACATTCTAATACCCATTGGGGAAGAGAAATGTAATAATAGTGGAACAATGAAGAACTGAATGCTTTCCATTCTCTTAGAAAACTTTTTACTCTGGCAGTGATCCTAGGGTCTTCCCAGAGGCAGGAGTCTTTCCTTGGCTTAAGCATGTGACTAGCTTCTAGTTAGAGTGATGCCCTGTATGATCACATTTTTGTAACACTTTCTTGTGAGCATGTTTTCTATCAGACCTTTGACGCCCCTGTCTTCCCTTACACAGATCTGGTAATTGGTGCTGGTGCTCAATCACTGAACTATTACCACAGCACTCTGAAAATGGGAGTTGTTATGGGAGTGGGGAGGGAAGAAGGCAGGCTCGAGCCTCATCTAAAGTTTTTATTTCCCTGTCTCTCACAGATCTTTGCCCGTGTTTGTTGCTTCCTGATTCTTACTTACTAACTTTAGAGCCAGAACTCAATAGCTCAATTTCTCATTCCACAGATGAGGAAACTGAAGCTTAGAGAGATGAGATGACTAAATATTGAATAAATGTTCACCTGCAGACTCCCCAAATGTCAATTTGAAGAAGGGACTCCGAAACTCTAAAACTCTGTCTCAGTCAGGGACCCCACCCTAGGGAAACAAGACAAACAGTTTTATTCTGTTATCTAGGTGGGATTGGTTCAGTCCTGAGCAAACCCAATTTATTGAATTAAAGAAACTCATTCAATTCTATTCAAATTCCAGCTCAAGCTGAAACCCAGCTTGTAGATGAGCCAACTTGGACTGTCCCGGCCCCCACTAAGACCCAATATAATAGCTTCCTTCAAGGAAGGTCTTTTGCAAATGGATCTCGGTAGCTCACTCAGCTGCCAGGACTTTCTGTCCACTGAAAACTGCATTCTCCATGCAAAACTTTATTTTCCAATAGATCTGCCACTATAGAAGTCAGTCTTCTGGTAAACTGATTTCTATCTAACAATAAACTTTCATTTTTCAACTAATAATTCGGGAATTAATGAATTCTTTCACTCCTAAAACCTGTGGCTGATTTAAAGGGGAGTCTAAATAACTATCTTATAGCCATTAATCTAGACCACTCAAACAGCATCCTATTCTTTGTTTTTTGTTTTTTTTTAATAGGAAGCTGAGTTGTGATTGGGGAAATCTATTGCCATGCCTGAGTCAGGGATACCAATTCTGATCTAGGCTCATTTTTAATTTATTTTTTAAACCAATCCCCTATGGCCTAATTCATAAGAAATAACACATAGCAAGTAGAAAATTCATTGCTTTTGGAGAAAGAGGAACTGGAATCAAATTATGTTTCCATCACTTGCCAACCATGTGACTTGGACAAGAAGTTCTCTGGGAGAGAAAAAAAAGGAGGCATTGAGAAACATAGGGTTGCAAAAACAAAGGATTGTAGCAATGCAATTTGTTTTTCAAAAGTACTTATTAAATATTTATATAAGTGGAACACTGCAGGAAATGAGGGCCATTATGATTCTACATGTGCTTAAAAATATAGTCACTATAAGCAGTCCAATATTAATGGTATTTATAAAAAGCTACAATACTTATATGGATCTATGATCACAATGGTGAAATGTAGGGATTCCCTTAACTGGTGCGGCCTGCAGCCTTTCTATAGCTTTTTGCCTATGTGGCTCTTGTATACTATATCTTTCTGTGATATCACCAATGTGCCATAGATTTTCTTCTTGTTCTCTTAAAATTTGTGAATTCCTACTTAGTTATTGGGTTTGCATCAGCAGGTTCCCTTACATTGTTATCCAACTGGCCATATCATTAATGAATACTTTCATGATCTTTCTCCTGAGCAAATTATTATTGATATTATGGCATCATCTTCCTATACCTAACCTGCCTTTTTTTATTGTCCTTTGGGTCACTTGCAATTTCAACCCATTTAAGCTGAACTGTTATATGATTCATAGATGAGCATGATATCAGAGGAAAAATATTGGTGTTTGAATTATGGGCTTTGGGAACGCCGGGTAGCTTGAGATCATTGAAAGGCCTATATTATTATCCTAGTACCAATTAGCTCAATCTCCTCCTCTTCCATTCTAGCTCAAGATCATTGTCATTTGCTACACTTGTCTATGATGGATAGATGGTTCATTTAAATAAGAGCATGATACAATATGACAACATATGCTTATGTATTTCTCATTGATTGAGTTTTCCCAGTAAAGATGATTAAATTAATTTATTTAAACATAAATATGCACAAAATAAAAATTCATATTTACAAATATACATAAAATAAGCTTGGAGAGGACTTTTTTTGGATCTGGCTTGTGGTTTCCTCAGCATAGAGAATCCTTATGAGGAAGAAGTCTCTGTCAATTCAGATCAGTAATTTCTCTGTAACTTACTTGCTAGGGGCTATGAGAGATTCAGTATTTATCCAGAATCACAAGTAAGCATATATCAGAAGTGAATCTTGGAAAAATCAGAGATTCTTAGACAGGTGAAAAGGGATTCCAAACAAGAGATTATGGAAAACCAATACAAAAGAATGCGTATGGGAGGTAACTGGAAGGGGAGTAAAATATATCAAGACTGGAAAATAGGTTCACATAGATTGTGAAGGGTTTTATCCCACAAACAGAGACATTACATTTGATTCCAGAAGTAATAGGGAGCTATGGGAGCTTTTGTTTTGTTTTGTTTTGTTTTGTTTTTTAGATGGAGACTGATACAATCAAATTTATCCTTTAGGGGTAAAAGATCACTTTAACTTCTTAAAAGAGAATATATTAACAAGGGATAGATGAGGGCTCATTAGACTGATATTGTAATAGTCCAAATAAGAAAAAAACAAGGGCCTAAACTAAAATTCTGACTCTGTGAATAGAGAGAAGGATATTGATATGAAAGATATTGTGAAGGTAAAATTTCATTGATTGACTTTGTGGGGTGAAGGAAAATGGGGAATTGAGGATGACTGAAAATGCAAATCTGTATTATTGGAAGAATGGGGATGCCATGAACAGAAATAAGGAAGTTGGTAAAAGAGGTAGGTTTGAGTGGGTAGAGATGTTCTGTTTTATTTTATTTATTTATTTATATTGTTTCTTTATTATTATTGCATTAGTTGGCACAGTGATATTGGCTGTTGGTAATGTAAGATTGGAATTCAGAAAAAAGACAAGGATTGAATGTGCAGATAAATCTGATTTTGTCTAATACTCTCCTCCTCAATAAACTTCAAAAGCTCCCTGTTCAACTGTGTAGAGATTGTGATTAAAATCATAGGAACTAATAAAGAAAAGGAACAAGTCTTATTTATTTTTGTATTTTCCCAAGTCAAGAACATCATAGGTACAAGAATGTAGGTTCCTCCAGAGCAGGAATTTTTTTCTATTCCATCTCTGAACATACATTTCTGATAAATCAAACTAAATAGGATTTTAATATGGTTCTTGTTGCTTCTCCTTCATTCTCAAAGAGGACCATGACATCAGGGAGGTGAAGCTGAATTGAATTGGAATAATTGTCAAGCTCCAAAAATTAAACTGATATAGAAAAACTTTTGGAACCAAGCCATTATAAGGTAGGAACTTCCTGTACATTTCTCAGAAATTATCTGTGATTTAAATTTTTCATTCTATTTCATTAACATTTATTAAGTTTTAACTTTATTGTACAGCAGTAGTAGTTATATGAGCTAAACACATTTCTGGTCTTCAGGAAGCATAAACTCTGGTAATTGATAGATCGGTTTCCACAGAATGATAACATATAACATAGAATGATTCATAGATATTGAAGTTTCTTTAACTAAAGATGGTTATGTTCAAAAACCATTTTCATAGTTCATGCAAATCAATATTAATGCCTCACAGGGTCTTAGCAATGTTTCCTAAGTTACCCTTGGATTTAACCATATTCAATACACCATGTCTACACATAAAGGGCTTCCTTTTTTTCTATACAGCATACTGGTTCTGTATCCTGGGTCTAGATCCTAAAGAGATAATAAAAGATGGGAAAAGATTCATATACACAAAGATTTTTTTAGTAACTCTTTGTAGTGGCAAAGAATTGGAAATTGAGGGGATGCCCATCAGTTGGGGAATAGCTGAATAAGCTATGGTATATGATTGTAATGGAATATAACTGCTCTATAAGAAATAATGAGCAGCCTGCTTTTAGTAACATCTGAAAAATCTTATATGAACTGATATTAAGTGAAGTGAGCAGAACCAAAAGAACATTGCTAACAGTAACAACAAGATTATGTGATGATCAACTGTGATGAACTTGGCTCTTCTCACCAATAGACTTGGAATAGAAAATGCCATTCTATTCAGAGAGAGAACTATGAAGATTGAATGTGGATCTAATCATAGTATTTTCAACTTTTTGTTTGTTTTTTCTCATGATTTTTTCTGCTCTGATTTTTCTTATACAACATGACTAATATGTTTAAAGGTATATATATATATATATATATATATATATATCATCAGATTGCTTGCTGTCAGGCAGGGAAGGAGGTAAGAGAGGAGGGAGAAAACTTGGAACACAAAATCCTATAAAAATGAATGTCAAAAACTATCTTTAAATGTTTTTTGAAAAAACAAAATGTCATTGGGAGGGGGAAAAAGAAGTACTAGTACATAGGCTGATCCATAGAAAAACTGTAAGTTGCTTTTAGGCATTATAAACTAGTCAATTCATGTAATATAAGGGACTTAGAAATATTTTCATAGGATCCTCATTAATGAGTTGAGGAAACTGATATCTTGAGAGGTTAAAGGATGGATTTCAAGTTTTACAGGTAATACATATCAGAGAAAGATATTTAAACTCAGATATTCAATGAAAAGTTCATTGTTCTTTCCACCAAAACCCACTGACATTTCATCAGCTGCCTAGTCCCACCTTATTAATCTAATTTTATCTCATTATTTCTTGACAAGGATTCTTTAGCCCAGAACATCAGTCTCTTAACCTCCTATTCCTTTCTTTACATGTCCCTTTTCTCTAAAAAGAGAGTTTTTTTCCATTTAGCAGTTTTCTTGTCAAGGACAGAATTGGATGGTAGAAACAATGATAGATTTACAATCATGTTTATCACTAATCAGTTGTTTCAGTCATGTCCAACTCTTCACAATCCCATTTGGGGTTTTCTTGGTAAAGATACTGGAATGGTTTGCTATTTCCTTCTCCAGCTTATTTTATAAATGAAAAACTGAAGCAAATTGGGCTAAGGGATTTACATGGGGTCACATAGTTAATAAATATCTGAGGCCAAATTTGAACTAAGGAAGGTGAGTCCTGACTCCAGCCCAGTATTCTATACACTATGACACCACCTGGCTGCCCCCAGTTAAGACAGTCAGGGTTTGAATTTCTGCTGTATTTTTTACTACCTATGTGACCTTGCCAAATTAGTTTTCTTATCTGCCAAATGAAGAGGCTGGACTAATTGGTGCCTAGGGATTTGGTTAGGGTCCTTCCAATTGTAAATCTATGGTTTATGATGTCTGAGGCACCTTTTAGTTCTAAATCTTAGGAGTATCAGTAATTTCACTTTTTTGTTGGTTACATGTTAGTCTGTTTAAATTGAGGTGTTATTTCAGCCAGACATTGACATTTTAAAGTTTAAATTTAGTTGTTGATTTAATAGTTTTATCCTTTGTTAAGGGAATGTTGGGTATCCACAAATAGGGGTTAGGGGTGGGAGTCGGTGAGGGACCTAGTGGTGACTTTTTTGAGATAAGATCTTATAGCAGGGGATCTTAATCTTTTTTTGAGTCTTGGACCCTTTTAGCAGTCTAGTAAAATCTTCAAATAATATTTTAAATGAATGAAATAAAATACATAAAGATTATAGAGGCAACAGGTTAGTGAAAGTGAAGATGACTTTTCTCTAAATTGGACCCCTTAAAATCTGGATCTCTGGACCCCAAGTTAAGGACCCCTGGATTAGAATTAATTCTTTATGGTTTACTTAGCATTTTCTGTCTATATTACCCCTCTTGATCATCATGGCCGGCTTGCAAAGAAGTCAGTAGAGGCATAATTATACCCATTTTACAGAGGAGGAAACTGAGTTACAGAGAGGATACATGAATTTTGTAAAGTTAAACAACTAGTAAGTGTCCAAGGTGGGAAACAGACTTATCTTGCTTCCACATAAATGCTCTATCTACTGTACAACAGGCATTATTTGGAAGATAGGGACTCTAAAATCATATATAATTTACCATGCTCATGAGGAAATTAATTTAGCCATTTTGAGGTGGTTAAAAAAGACACATAATTAAACTGAGATAGTTCTATATTTTCCCTTCTGCTATGAAGATCTCTACTGCTATTAGAAGGAGAAATGGAGATTAATCTGCCCACGCTTGATGGATGTAACCTTGGAAGCTGTAAATAGAGAAAGTAGTTACCAATTTTTTCCAGTACCTGCACCCTGTGTACCACCTAAGCAGCACAGAGGTATGTAGTCTTCCTCATATTACCTGCAGTTCCTTCTTTGAATACAGGAAAAATCCCTTCCCTTTCCTCTGTATGTTTAACAATCTTTCTCTACTCTCTCCTTTGTTTTCTGGATCTTTTGAAATTGTATTGTGCTATGGAGAAAGAATCCTGAATTTGAGGTCAGAGGACTAAGGTATTTCTCAGCTCTGCTATTTGACTGATTTCTGCCAATAAATAAATAAATAAATAAATAAAATCTTCTCTGAACTTTGTTCTGTTCCTCATGGGCACCAGGGAAAGTGGAAGGCTTTAAAACGCCATGATACTTTAATATTTTTACACCATCACCTTCCTGCATA
The DNA here is from genome assembly GCF_902635505.1 of Sarcophilus harrisii. Classification (NCBI taxonomy): domain Eukaryota; kingdom Metazoa; phylum Chordata; class Mammalia; order Dasyuromorphia; family Dasyuridae; genus Sarcophilus; species Sarcophilus harrisii. Next base: position 103,707,143 of record NC_045429.1, read on the forward strand.
AAAATTCACGTCTATCTTTCTTTTACCTCCCAAAGAGCTTTTTGATAATGTGCCATTTCTGGGAAGTTGTCTTCTCATTAATTTTCATTAATATGTTTAACAACACAAATTCTCCTCTGCCATCTAAGTTTGTGTTTGTTTGTCAAACATATTCTTCAGTCCCTGGGAACTTTGAAGAACTAAGTGTTCCCAGATCCATTGCTTATATTTAAAATGTTAATTACTGTTTAAAGTAGGATTGTGTTTCCCTATCCTGATCATATTGGATTCTGGGATCAAGTGCCTGGGTTCTCTTCCCTCCATCTATGAGGTCCATCCTCTATCAATCCTTTAATTCTAGGACTCAGTATCTTGCAATCCCTGGCTGAAAGAAGCTATAGAGATACAAAGAATTCTGTCTGATATTATCAGAGGAGTTGGTTCAGATCAGAATATGAGGCAGGATTTTCACTTCTCTCTCTTGACTTCCCTTGCTATCATGGATTAAAATCAGTCCGTTTTAATGTTGCTAAACTGTATTTTGGGGGGAGTGGGAGGATAACTAGACAGGCAATAATGAGAATTTAATTCATTGGATTGTCACGCTGATGATAATGTTGGCTCAATTTTGGAGGTTAGGAACAAGTGAATAGGATGCTAAAGTCTCCTAGTATTGAAGATCTCACAGTGCAATATAATTAAGGGGAAACAGGCTGCCAGACCCAGGGTAGATATCGAAGACAGAAAAGCACCTAAGCAAAACATTATGAAGCTGGACAGTTTGAGAACGGGTGTCAGATAAGGTTGAATTTTGCAGCTTTATCAGTCCTGGATGGATAGGGAAATGAAGAGAGGAGACAGTAAGTCAAATGATTGCAGGAGTATGGATAGCTGCTAGAGGGTAATTCAAAACAAACCAAAGTATTACAACAAGAACTAAACGAGCACCAACCCAGGATTAATTGTCATTCTATTGGCCTGTGAGGCAACTGATACCAAATATAATTGAATTACTTTGTAATTATTTCTTTTGGAGTGTTTAACTGAAGCTGGGATTTGAAGATGGCTCCCCCTCCTCTTTTTTTTTTTTCTTTGCATCGCAAATGGTTTTGCATTAAGGATATTTTCTGCTTTGCTGTATTATCTTGTACAAACTACTCTGGTTTGTTTCCCTCCCTTTTCCTTGCCAATGGGTTTGTTTACTTATCAGAATTAAAGTCAGAAGTGAGTGGTCTCTTGCCAGCAGGACAGAATTTCTAATAAATATGTAAATAATGCATCTCTCAGCTGTTGCCCAGGGCATCTTACTCTCTAGTGTATCCATGTGGAGGCAGTCTGGGATTGACAAGTGTTTTGTGTAGGCAAAAGGTATTCACCAGTTCACAGAGCAGAAATGATGAAGTGGTCTTGCATTTCAACTTTGCCATAAACTGGCCACATGACCTTAACCACATTTGCCTTTTCTTTGGACATCGTTTTTTTTTAATCTGCAAAGGAGGAATAAGATATTTGATCCCAAAGTAAAAGAATACCCCATCCCTCCTAAAGTGTTGTCCTCCTGAGAATGGAGAATATGGGAGTTTCAGAGCTATCCATTTAGATAAGACCATAGATCTCCTTAGGGCCAATTCTCATCTTCAGTTCTTACACCAGACAAACACACTAGTATAGATTAAGAGAAATGAATCTATAAAAGAACTTAATGAGACATCTATTCAAATCTTCTCATTTTTCAAATAAGGAACCTGAGGCAAAAAAAAAAAAAATAATGATTTGCCTTTCATACAGGAGTTAAGTGGTAAGCTAAGAATCAAACATAAGTCATTAGCTTCTAAACCTAGTACTCTACCTTGTAATGAAACTAAATATCTCAGATCCATTCTCTCAAGCATTTCATACTATTGATAGAAATCTACATGACTGCTGGACCTTTATACTACGGGTTCCCAATTTCTTGAAAACATGAAGATAAGACGTGTTTCTATTATCATAAATCCCAGTGCACTGACTCTAAGAGGGACATATAAATTCACACAGAAAACCTATTGGGGGAAAGGTCCAGATATGAAAAGAGAGGATCCTTTTGTTCACATATTTGTTACAGGAGCCACCTACTAGTGGCTGCTGAGGATCTAATTTTGACCAGCAGAATAGATCCCTTCATGTGAGAGGATGATAATGATACAAGGAAACTGACAGGCAATTGTATTCTCTGAACTCTCTCCTCTTCCCTCTTGCCTCCGATTTATTTCATTCCCAATTCACAAGCAACATCTGTGTCAGTAAAGGCTGATTTGCAATTTCTTCAACTGTGTTATAATTCACAGCTGTGGGAGCTTTCAGATAATCAACTTGCCTCTTCACACTTAGGCATGATCCTTAACAATTTCCCATTTTTTGTTTTATGGGAATGTGATTATTTCCCCCCCAACAGCATGGCCAGTAAGTTTGTGCATTGGCTGTTATCTGAGTCTGAGTCTGCAAGCTAAGGTATCTGAGTGCACATACTAAGGAATGCAAATAGCACTATCAAAGTCTTTTCTGTTCTATTCCTCTGGATGGTTGCAAGGTGAGATGCTATAGCAGGTGTTGAGTCTTGTGAGATGTCATGGAGGCAAACTTTCTGACAAATGGAGAAGTAGGATAGTAATCAGAGTAAATATTTTTCATAAGTCCCTCATCAGTCTCCTGGCTTGGCCCTTTTATGTGTTGGCCCATTTTAATTACCCTGACTGAAAAAGTCTTATCCGGTCTCTTCTCCCTTTCCTTCCCCACAGGTTACCAAAGAAACTCTCCTGGGAGAGTCCTACTCACAAACAGTTCTCCAGCACTGCTGCTTCTTTGTTTCTTGTGCCCCACATTGGGCACCATTTGTTAAGTGAGCAACCTGCTAGAGGCTGCTGGGGATCTAATTCCGACCAGCAGAATAGATCCTTTCATGTGAGAGGATGATGATGATATAAAGAGACTAAGAGGCAGTTGCATTATCTGACCTTTCTCCTCTTCCCTCTTGCTTCCAATTTATTTCATTCCCAATTCACAAGCAATATCTGTATCAGTAAAGGCAATTCTTTCAAATGTGTTATGATTTACAGCTGTGGGAGCTTTCAGAATCTAGCTGCCCCTTCACACTTAGGCATGGTCCTTAACACACATTGCTATAAAAGCATGATGGTTGTGAAATCTCATAATGTTTATTTTTCCTGATATTCTGAAATTTACTTAAATTTCCCTGAAATTTTTTACCATCAGCAAACAGAAAAAAAAAAAGTACTCAATCAGATCAAAAATATGAAAAGTAGTATCTTGGGAGAGAAACTGAGGAACAGAAAGAAATGTTACATAACTAGTACAAAATCATGTAGAAAAACAAAATCCAGATTTGCCAATTGCTAGATTGCTAGAGTAGAGTTTTCTTCATTAGCCTCTGTTCACTCCACTGGTAGAGGATAAAAAGAATCTACCTGATGACCAGTTCTGATGGATCAGGCCATCCTCAGCAACGAGATCAACCAAATCATTTCTAATGGAGCAGTAATGAACTGAACTAGCTATGCCCAGAAAAATAACTCTGGGAGATGACTAAAAACCATTACATTAAATTCCCAATCCCTATATTTATGCACACATGCATTTTTGATTTCCTTCACAAGCTAATTGTACAATAATTCAGAGTCTGATTCTTTTTGTACAGCAAAATAATGTTTTGGTCATGTATACTTATTGTGTATCTAAGTTATATTTTAATATATTTAACATCTACTGGTTCATCCTGCCATTTAGGGGAGGGGGTGGGGGGGGGTAGAGGTGAAAAATTGGAACAAGAGGTTTGGCAATTGTTATGTAAAGTTACCCATGTATATATCCTGTAAATAAAAGGCTATTAAATAAAAATAAAAATTAAAAAAAAAAAAAAAAAAAAAAAAAGAATCTACCAAGCAAGATAGTAAGTATCAGGGCTGGGATTTGAATCTGGATTCTTTCCACTCTATCTAAAGTTGCCTTTAGAGGGCATTGTACAAGATCACAGAATCAGAGCAGTAGAGTTGTAAGGGATCTTAAAGGCCATTTATTTCCAGATGAGAAAGCTGAGGCCATCAATCTGCTCAAATCAAATAGGTAGTATCTGAAATGGAATTTGAATGCAAGTCATTTGGCTTCAGTTCAAAGTCTGATGATTCATAAGCATTTTCAACCTTAACTTCATCTGTAAAATGGCAAAAAATTTACTTTAATATCTTACATTTAAAAGTCATTGGAAGGGAAGCTTTTTGTAAGTTGTAGACTACCATCTCACTATGAGCTTGAAAATGGCAGGTGTAGAGCAATGTACAGTAAAAGATCCAGTATATGGGAAATATCTGAATTTCTTAATTCTTAACCATTGACTCCAGACTTTGAATACAGTAACTGCTGTGAATCAGGCATTTAAAAATTTGTTGAATTGAACTTAAACCTCTAGAGTCCATAAATAAAATAGTAGTAGCATCACCAACAACAACAGCAATAGCAACAGTAGTAATAACAATAATAACATTGGTGCTTTGTTTTCAAAGAGAACTAAGGACATAGTGGAGTGATATCTTGACTGGTGAATGAATTAAATTTAAGTGAGGCAGAGTTGCACAAAGTCATTAGTTTCACGCTTTCTTTCAGTCACCAAAGTACAATGGCAGGATGAAAGTCGGCATAACTGGCAATAGTCTAGGAAGTGGATGGTCTCAGTGCCTTCAATGTCCTAAGTGCTCTATAGTTCCTGCTTCAGCCACTTTCATGGTCACTGGAACAAATTTTTCTTATCCACTCATTATGCTGGGTGAAGTGTTCACATGATTGGGGGTAGACAACTCCCAACTCACTGACCGGTTTAAGATTTGTCAGTTATCATCAACTTGCTTTAGCCCATCTGCCAAGATGGCTTACTAGGGTGTGACCATTGTCCATGTTATAGCTTCTTGGAGCCATGGGTGAGAGATGCAAGTGAACACCAAAGGTGTTCTGAATAAGAAGCTCTGAAAAGAGCTCAGCCCTCACACCAGAGCTCCTAGTCTTCCCTGAACAACCTCCTTCAATACCCTGCTAAGTTAACACTTTAAAGTTTGAAAGAAAGATGCAATACTCTGTCAAGAAAAAAGAATGGATGTTCTATTATCTCATCTTAGAGATGTAAAAACTGAGCCTCATTGAGGTAGAACTTATCCTTCCATGATCAAATAGCTATCAAAGTATCAGTTAGGACTCCAATCCAAGTCTCCTGACTCCAAATTCAATTATCTTCCTGATAATTGTTCTGCAAGGAAAATGGAAGCCAGAATATGTCATTGAGTAGATTTTAACCTTTGGGTTAAACCAAGTTCTTTTTGTGAGCAAAAAAAACCAAACAAACAAAACAAAACATGGAAGAATGACTCCCCCATGTCAGTTATCATTATTATTGTACCCTAGGTACTATGTCAACATGAAAAATTTTTAAACAGTATCATGTATAATTTTGTTTGAAGGGGTGGGAAGGAGCAACCCAGCCTGTAATTTTAATGGTGGAGGGAATGGTCCAGTGAGGAAACGACTTCACTAATGCAGATTGGCAATTATTCTATATTTGAAACTTTTGGTTGACTCCAGCTATAAGAAATTAAGTGACTTAGTTATCATTGCTCAGCTAATATGATTGAAAAAAAAAGAATTCGAATCCAGGTGTTCCTGAGTCCTAGTCATACTTTCTATCCACTACAGCACTCTGTCTCTCATCTTGTTTATAATAAGTGCTTAATAAATGTATGTACAATGGAATGAGAAGTAATCAATAGTTTAGTTCCCAAGGAGGAAATTCAGGGGTTGAGTAGAAAGGTTTCATGTTGTGATATGTATTATGAATTTCTTTGTGCAATAAAGGGGAAAAATTAATTAGAACCATAATTTATGTATTGCTAATCACTGTATATTGTAGGAAAGCCAAAAATAAAAGGGTTTTGGATTTTTGAAGGTCAAAATATGTGCTTGTAAATCTTTTAGCAGCTATCTCCCTCATCCAGGGCTTTTCTTTCTTCATTTCCTGTGCAGAAGTGCTCCATGACCTTAACTATATTCAAGTGGCATCATTGGCTTATCCACTAGAAAACCAAGTATGCATTAACTCTGGAGGCATCCATGAGTAAATAATGTTAGAAAATGCTGGGATCATCCAGGAATTGGCTTGTGTCTCCTGGACCAAAGCCACTGGAAAGAAGAAATAAATAATTTTCTATCCTTTATGATTTTTCCCACCAGGTCTAATTAAACAATGATGATAGATAAATCCCTTTCCCCCACCCCACTTGACAAGCAAATGAAAGCTTTCACCTAAAAGGTAGGCAAGAATATAGATTCTCAAATAAAAATGTTGCCAAGCTAGAAAACTCAAAAGGGAAGTAGCAGATGTACTGACCAAGGATAGATCTCAAAAGATTAAGCAGCTTGTCTACATCTTTGCCTAAAGAAAGGTCAGTTAATGGTTGGGAAGAAGGCCATCTTTTCAAGGTGTTTGTCTTATGCCTTACAAATGAACTTCAAGTATGCGTCCACATCATTGGGATTATTTTAGAATGGAAGATGTAAAATGAAAGACAATTGAGTTTCCTTTGACTCAAGTCTGGATCCAAGTGTTTCCTCTGATTACAGACAAACAGGTCTCCTTTCCATTAATAGAACTTCTTATGAGTTGTGCCAATTTCTTTTGGCTATATCTTTGGGGATATTGTTGTTCAGTTGTGTCTGACTCTTTGTGATTCTATTTGAGATTTTCTTGGCCAACATGCTGAAGTGGATTGCCTTTTCCTTCTCCAGTAACATTCACTTCATCTTCAATATTTCTTGCGTTGTTATATCATTGCTATTATTATTGAGAATATTTGCAATATTATTTTTCTTATAATGAGTCTCTCAGTGGTCTGATGACTGTAGAAATCTTATCTATCTTATCTCTTCCTTTTTATCTCCTATTCTTCCTCCTCCTGTATCTCTCACTATTTTCCTCTTTTCTTTCTACATTTTGCCTGTCTGTCTCCTCATCCTTTCTCCCTTTCTATCTATATCCTCATCCTCTTCTGCCTGTCTCTTTCTCTCTTTCCCCTCCTTTCTCTTTCCAAAAAGTGTTGTGGTGAAATGCATTAGATAATCTTTGCCTAAGCATAACCAGTACCTGGTTAGAAATCATCTGATGTTACTCTACAACTCAGGGGTCCTTAAACTATGGCCTGTGGGCCAGTTGCAGCAGCTGAGGACGATTATCCCCCTCACCCAGGGCTATGAAGTTTCTTTATTTAAAGGCCCACAAAACAAAGTTTTTGTTTTTACTATAGTCCGGCCCTCCAACAGTCTGAGAGACAGTGAACTGGCCCCCCATTTAAAAAAGTTTGAGGACCCCTGCTACGTAGTGCTAATGATAACAGACACAGTGATGATAATGATCATGATGATGACAATAGAATGTTGCATCTGTATATTTTACTTTTCCCCAAGTCTTTCCTTATTTTTTTTTACTTTCAACAATGCCATGAAATATACAGGTCAGAATTTTGGGCCATACTTAGGGCTCAAACCAGTTCAATGATTCAGACTCAAGTTTAAAACTCACTGAGATATTCATAAGATACAATAAATCAATTTGTTTAGAATGATAAAAAAAAAGATATGATTCATATTTGTTCCTTTTCAATACGTAGTAGTGAGATGGAGGGAAGGAAAAAAATTTGGACCTGAAATTTTTTTTTTAAGTACATTTCCTGAAACAATTAACTTAAAAATAATAACTGAAAATACTCTTCCTCTCTGATTCTATAGTGATCACAAGTCAGCATGCCTTTTCATGAAAAGTATACCTGCCTAGTAATAGGAATTCCTCTAAACCTTTAACACAAGGCCTCATAGGTTGGTCCTTTTATACCTCAAGATTCAAGGAAATCTAACTGCTTCTCTCATTAAAGGAACAGCTCATGAGAAAGAGATTAAAGGAATAAGAATAGGCAATGAGGAAACCAAATTATCACTCTTTGCTGATGATATGATGGTATACTTAGAGAACCCCAGAGATTCTACTAAAAAGTTATTAGAAATAATCCACAACTTTAGCAAAGTTGCTGGTTATAAAATAAACCCACATAAGTCATCAGCATTTTTATACATCACCAACAAAATCCAACAGTCAGAGTTACAAAGAGAAATCCCATTTAAAGTAACTACTGATAGTATAAAATATTTAGGAATCTATCTGCCAAGGGAAAATCAGAAACTTGATGAGCAAAACTACAAAACACTTTCCACACAAATTAAGTCTGATCTAACCAACTGGAAAAATATTAAATGCTCTTGTATTGGGCGAGCAAATATAATAAAGATGACAATACTACCTAATCTATTTATTTAGCGCCATACCAATCAGACTTCCCAAAAACTATTTTCATGACCTATAAAAATAACAACAAAGTTCATATGGAAAAACAAAAGGTCAAGAATTTCAAGGGAATTAATGAAAAAAAAATCAAATGAAGGTGGCCTAGCTGTACCAGATCTAAAATTATATTATAAGGCAGTGGTTACTAAAATCATCTGGTATTGGCTAAGAAATAGACTAGTTGATCAATGGAATAGGTTAGGTTCAAAGGACAAAAAAGCCAATAACTTTAATTATCTAGTGTTTGACAAACCCAAAGATCCCAGTTTTTGGGATAAGAATGCATTATTTGACAAAAATTGCTGGGAAAATTGGAAATTAGTGTGGCAGAAACTAGGCATTGACCCACACTTAACACCCTACACCAAGATAAGGTCAAAATGGGTTCATGATCTAGGCATAAAGAATGAGATTATAAATAAATTGGAAGAGCATAGGATAGTTTACCTCTCAGACCTGTGGAAAAGGAAGGAATTTATGACCAAAGAAAAACTAGAGATCACTATTGACTACAAAATAGAAAATTTTGATTATATCAAATTGAAAAGTTTATGTACAAACAAAACTAATGCAGGCAAGATTAGAAGGGAAACAATAAACTGGGAAAACATTTTTACAGTCAAATGTTCTGATAAAGGCCTCATTTCCAAAATATATAGAGAATTTACTCTAATTTATAAGAAATCAAGTCATTCTCCGATTGATAAATGGTCAAAGGATATGAACAGACAATTTTCAGAGGATGAAATTGAAACTATTACCACTCATATGAAAGAGTGTTTCAAATCACTATTGATCAGAGAAATGCAAATTAAGACAACTCTGAGATACCACTACACACCTGTCAGATTGGCCAGAATGACACGGAAAGATAATGCAGAATTTGGAGGGGATGCGGGAAAACAGGGACACTGATATATTGTTGGTGGAATTGTCAACACATCCAGACATTCTGGAGAGCAATTTGGAACTATGCCCCAAAAGTTATCAAACTGTGCATACCCTTTGATCCAGCAGTGTTTCTACTGGGCTGATACCCCAAAGAGATACTAAAGAAGGGAAAGGGGCCTGTATGTGCCAAAATGTTTGTGGCAGCCCTGTTTGTAGTGGCTAGAAGCTGGAAAATGAATGGATGCCCATCAATTGGAGAATGGTTGGGTAAATTGTGGTATATGAATATTATGGAACATTATTGTTCTGTAAGAAATGACCAGCAGGATGAATACAGAAAGGCCTGGAGAGACTTACATGAACTGATGCTAAGTGAAATGAGCAGAACCAGGAGATCATTATATACCTCAACAGCAATACTGTATGAGCATGTATTCTGCTGGAAGTGGATTTCTTCGACAAAGACAAGATCTAACTTAGTTTCAGTTGATCAAGGATGGACAGAAGCAGCTATACCCAAAGAAAGAACACTAGGAAATGAATGTAAACTCTTTGCATTTTTGTTCTTCTTCCCGGATTATTTATACCTTCTAAATCCAATTCTCCCTAAGCAACAAGAAAACTGTTCGTTCTGCACACATATATTGTATCCAAGATCTACTGTAACCTATTTAACATGTATAGGACTGCTTGCCATCTGGGGGAGGGAATGGAGGGAGGGAGGGGAAAAATCAGAACAGAAGTGAGTACAAGGGATAATGTAAAAAATTACCCTGGCATGGGTTCTGTAAATAAAAAGTTATTTAAAAAAATAAATAAAGGAACAGCTCAGTCTACATAAAACAGGTGTTTTTTTTTTTCTTCCACTGATGTGTAATTGATGAAGAAATCAAGGAACAGAGATTAGGATATTTTGTTCAATACAAAGGCAGATGACCCAGATTTTCAGTGACCAGATGGTTTAGTTTCTCAACTGGAATAGAAATTTTGTTAAGTGCTTCATGGAAAGGACTGTCAAAATAAATACAGCAAAGCATAAAAAGTCTTACATGAACTGATGCAAAGTAAAATAAATAGAATCAGGAAAACATCATACAAAATGATTTAAACAATGTAAATGGAAAGAATAATCATAAAACAACCAAAAATTTATGTTGCAAAATTAAAAAGATCAAGTTTGCACTTCCCCAAAAAAGATATGAAATAAAAAGACAGATACTATAACTTTGCAGAGATAGAGAAAGAGTCTATGGTTATGGAATATTGCATATATTGTCAGAATTTTTTTAAAATAGTGAATGGCTTTGCGGCTTTTGTTCTTTTTCAAAGTCTTTATTATATGATACAGTTGTCTGGGAACATTTAGGGATAACATGTGGGAGGGGGGAATTTAGACAGTGTAAAAACAAATTCAATAATTTGTTTCAAGAGACTAATGGAGCTATAATTGCCTGGAAATCAGACCTGAACAATAGCTTGGGAATGAGTTCCTTCATTCACTAATTGTGTGATCTTGTACAAGTCACTACCCCTTCAGTTTCCTTCATGTAAAAAATGAAAAGAATTCTATTATAGGACTTCAACAATGCTTTCTTATTCTAAGTTGGTCCAGTTTTTAGCACCCTACCTCAGGGTATATTACCCTTTCTCCACCATCTGCAGTTTGTATCAAAATAATCAGGATAATTTGGTAGGGAAAAGCGTGCAGCTTCTAGGAATATCTTCTCACTCCATTTCCACTGACACTTTGTGGCTCACAAGTTGTACTGGTTGAGACAATCAGACTCAAAATGCAAGGCGGGGTGGGAAAGGAAGCAGAGCTAGATAGGAAAGCTTGTTGTTAATGGTAAGGTCTAAGGTTAGAAGCTTTTTATCCAAAAGTAGCAAAAATGTTACTTGTTTTTTTTGTTTGTTTTTTTTTCAGAAAATAAGGTCTCTTAGCCCCTGCTCTGAGCAGCACTCTGAAAAATGAACTGGAGAAAGTCAAATGTACAGATCATCAAGGGACCCTGAAAATCAGCACTAAGATATTAAACGCAAAATAGCTGGAGTTAACATGAGGTGTTATTGGTTTGGGGAGATGGGCTATTTCCCCAAGGTCCATAATTAGAAATAGGAACCTTTTGTGTGTAATTAAAAGTAAGATATTGGTTGTTAAGATCTGGAAGAGAGGATGAAACCACTCCAACTGGCATTTGGGATTCGATATTTTTTTTCCTCCTACTTGTGAAATATGAGAGCTTTCCTGACTATTTAGGAAATCGAGTTTAATTCCACTTCTATAAGCATTTTTGTAACTGATAATAAAGGAATATGTTTTGCATATGTGATATGAAATCAACAAGGTGCCCTATTGAAACTGGATGGCCTTTGGAGACTCCTTTTATGCAAGGAGTCTGTCACTGAGAAGCTGATTAATTACTGTAATAATCATAATTTTTTTAAAATTAAAAAAAAATCTCTTCCCATTCATTAAGTACACTGCAGATAGGTGCCAGAGGTAATTATTGTCTGAAAGTACTTCCGAATTATCTTTTCTAATCCAGCCATGCTGACATTTTTGAGAGAAAAAAAGTGTTTTGTCTCTTCTTTTATGAGTGGGGTGACATTTGAATATGCAAACAGTGTCAAAGACTGCCCTATGGATGTTTTCCTGAGCTATGATTTATGAGGCCAGCCTATTGTATTTGCTATCACACAACCAGAAAGGTCATTAGACAAAGAGGCTCTACTTACAGGGGTCTACAGCTCATCTTGTGATATTTTAATTTTTGCTCTGCTAGGGAGTTTCCAACTCTGCTCTTGAGATGTGGTGGACACTAGTGTGCCTACATTTTTTTTTTCACATGTCTATGTAGTTTGTACCAATTCTTGCTCTTTGGAGAATCAAGGTTGTATATGGTGGAAAGAGCACTGGACTTGAAATTAGGAGGCATAAATTCAAATACCAACCCTGCCACTTATTAGCTATGTGATTCTGGCTAGGTTGCTAAGGCTCTAGGGGACACATCTCTTCTATTTAATAGGGCTGATAATTTCAGCACAATAGTTGTTGTGAAGGTTTTTTCATAAGTCAAAGGGTACTATGGGAATATGAATCTTGGTAAGGGGGCACAGGACTGGCTGGAATAATAGAAATACACATATAATCAAAAAACCTCATTTAAGTCAATCGATTCAACAACCCTCCCTCAGGATGTTCATGACGCTATGTGCATGACACTAAACTAGGTGTAAAACAAAAATGTTGGTTGGCAGGGAAAGAGAATAGTCTGACAAGTGTTTTTTGGAAAATCTACATGTAGAGTCTTGTAGTAAGGTGTGTGTGTGTGTGTTTGTGTGTGGTGTGTGTGTGTGTGTGTGTGTGTGTGTGTGTGTGGTGTAGAAATGACAGGAAGAGGAAAGAAAATACAAAATAAATAGAAGATGCTGTCTTAGACCTCAAGTTGTTTATGATCTCTTGTTGATAATGAATACAATATATATGGGCAAGATTAAAGCACTTTTTAAACTTTAAGGTGATAGACAAATCCAAATTATTGGCATATTTAGATTATGACTGCTACTAATCAAAACAGTGTGAATTTGATTCAGGAAGATATGGGTTGAAATCTCACGTTTGATATAAATAGTAGCTATGTAACCTTGGACAGGGGCATTTAGGTGGTACACTGGATAAAGCACAGGTTTTTAGGTCAAGAAGACCTGAGTTTAATTCTTACTGAAGATACTAGCTGTGTGACCCTGGGCAAGGCACTTAGCTTTGTTTCCTTTAGTTTCTTCATCTGTAAAATAAACTAGAGAAAAAAAATAATAAAGCATTCCAGTATCTCTGCCAAGAAAACTCCAAATGAGGTCTTGAAGAGTCAAGCATGACTGAAAAATAGTGCAATAGCAATAACCCTGAAAAAGTCTCAGGAAACTTTCTAAGAATATAAATTATAGAACAATTATAGATCTGCATTGGTATTATAGCATGTGCTCTAGGCTACATTCTTAAACTTTCATTTTCATATATAGATGGTTCTCCAAAGAGTAAATACTCCATCTCCCCTCATCATTCTATGGGTAAACTCTAAGGGATTTGGAGGTTGCTTGATAATAGCATAACTCATAAGCCCCATCTATTTGTATCAATTAGAAGGCAAACCTAAAAATAGGTTTTAGAAATGAATATCTACTAGTGGTTGAAATGGCCCTATTTTAGCTCTTGATTCTTGAACTACATAAGAACACATTTGAAATCAATCAGAACTGAATTCAAACAGGCTTATATGTGCCCTTGAACTAATCAATCCTTGTGTGAGAGATGCCATACCTGGATAAATTTGTATAAAAGGAAGAAAATATCTCAGAACCAAAGGAAGATATACTGAGCATGTATTTGAAAGGCTGAAGCAAATATGGGATTTCCAGCCATACTTTTGAAAATCAAAGTCAAGACTGAACTGTAAGTGAGAAGAAATATAGCAAAAGTAATCAATGGATTCATAAGTAAAAGCATATCTCATCTATTGCACTTCATTATATTATGTTTGGCACATATTGTTTCTTATAAATTGTGGTTTTGTGGCAATCCTTTGTTGAGCAAGTCTATTGGCATCATTTTTCCCATAGTTTGTACTCACATTCTGTCTCTGCTACATTTTGATAATTTTTGTAATATTTCAAACTTTTTCATTATTATTATATTTGTTATAGTGATCTGTGATCAGTGATCTTTGATGTTACTATTGAAATTGTTTTGACGTGCCATAAATAGCACCCATATAAGACTGATAAATGCAGTATGTTCTGACTGCTCCATTGGTCAGTCATTTCCCCATCTCTCTCCCTCTCCTCTGGCCTCCCTATTCTTTGACACACAATAGTATTGATATTAAGCCAACTGATAACTATATAATGGCCTGCAAGTGTTCAAGTGAAAGGAAGAGGAAATCTATGCATCTAACTTCATAATTGTCTTATTTTAAGAAATTGTCACAGATACCCCAAGCTTTAGCAGCCAACACCCTGATCAATTGGCAGCCATCAACATCAAGGCAAGAACTTTTACTAATAAAAAAAGATTAAAACTTACTGAAAGCTCAGATGATGGTCAGCACTGTTTTTTTAGTAATAAAGTATTTTTTCATTAAAGTATATATCTTGGAGCTTGTTTTTTTTTTCTAACATAATTCTATTTCACATTTAATGGACTATAGTAAAGGTAACTTTTATATCCACTGGGACACCAAAAAATTCATGTTTCTCTTTATCTAGGTAGTTGCTTTATTGCAATGGTTTGGAACTGAAATTGAAATATCTCTAAGTCATGCCTGGAGCTCAAAGCTGAGGACTCATACAGATGGAAATCATGAGAAAAGGTAAGCTTTTTCTCAAGTTCTCAACCTGATGCCTATTCATCCATAGAACTATAATTTATTCTGTAGTTTCATTATCCAAATGTTTCCAGTAAACTGAATTTTGCCTCAATTAACACAGAGTTTGGTGGCTAACAAGAGTAGATGTAAATGTAAAGTTAGGCAAAGAGCCCAACTATGCTTAGGTATAAGGATTTGTCCTAAGTGGGGCCTAAGAGCAACTATGACTGAACTCAGAACTTTTCATCTAAAATAAATTCCCTAAAATCAAACAGGAAGAAATCAAATAGACTTTAGAGTCCATTATATTGCCTATTGTGCTTAAAATAAACTTGTTATTATAACTGGGCATTACATTTACAAGGAATAATAAGAACAATTGGTACAAAATATTCTCCCAAACTAGGAGAGAGATCTCCCAGTGGTACTTAGAGTCCAGGAGAAAATGGGCTAAATCTCATAGATCACATAGTGAATAAAAGGAAACTTACAATTTCTAGAAGTCCTTTTTTGTAGGCCCTCTCATGAAGTTAATTTTAAGTATGGGGTAGCTTTCAATTGGCTTCCTATTAAATTTCCAAAGCTGACTTTTCTAGGGACATCTGATTTGTTCTTGCCTCCCAAAGCAGACACTATAGTAGTGATGTCAGTTGGACATCAATGAGAAGATTTTCAATCTTGCAAATTTCACAAAGTCCTCCCATTTTAAGTGATTCCTCATCAGGGGAATGACTGGAACTGTTTCTACTATCCATTGGGCAGAAGCTAAAATGAATAACTAGGTACAATGATATCTTGTCATTTTATAACAACTTACAGGTTGTGACTAAGTTTCCTGTGGCAATCCTAATATATCTCTTCTGGATTGCCACTCTATTTGATCTAAATGGATTGCAAGAACTCCTCACACCTAGTTGAATGTCCTTGATCAGTTGATTTAATAGCTGTTCTCACCTGATTAACATGTTAAATCACCTTTTAGTTATTTCATTGGCGTAGGATGATTTGAGCAGTAGATTTAATCAAAGTATCTAAGTTTTAGCCACACTTAGTTCATACTTCTAATTATTTGATTAAAGTTCAGAATTTGGGTTACTGCCTCGACTCTTCCAGTAATATGAATGGATGAAATGAATGAAAATAATTTAAGTGCTTCCTATGTGCCAGATAATATGCTAAGTACAGAGGATAAAAATACACAAAATAAAAATAATTCTCACCTTCAAGGAATTTATATTCTATCAAGAGAAGGCAATAAATATATTGGAGTAGTGATCAAGGAGTTATTTTTTGGAGAGAAAAGACATGGGCTTTTTAGTGGAGCCATTGAGAGATTTCAAAGAATAGTAATATTGCTCTGATTACTGTTACTAAAGAGATAGAAAGTATGTGTAAAATGGGAAATAGATGAGGAAAAGTACTCCAGGTAATAGCAGGCATGAAGATGATCAGAGAGCAGATGCATTGGTAGGGTTGTATTGGTTGGTTATGAGAAATGCTCACCAATCAGAATTCATAGCCCCAAATGAAAAATGTCTGAGGAAAAAGGCATGTCAAAAAGATGGCTGGGTGCACACAGGGAATTTTTGCACCAGGAGTTCCTTCAATGGATGAAATCATGAGATATAATTAGCATTGTATTTGAGATGTTTAGGCAAGCATGACATTTCTAGTATATCTTTGAGAATCAAAGGGAAGACTGATCCACAATCTGCAAGAGAAATAGCAATGAAAATCACTAGATCATCTAGATTACAAGTTATCTCAGAGCTAAGGAGCTAAGCTGAGGAAAGTCAAATTAAATTGCTCATACTTCTATAGGACTCACTCCAACCATTTAAAATAGAGAAGATAAACATTAGTACCATTACTTTTTTTAAAAAATTTTAATTAAAGTTTTTCTATATTCAAAACATATGCATAGATAACTTTCAAAATTTTCTTGTGTTCCAATTTTTTTTCTCCCTCCCTTCCTTCCAACACCTCCCCTAGATAGCAAGTAATTCAATATATGTTAAACATGTACAATTCTTCTATACATATTTCCACAATTACCATGCTACACAAGAAAAGTCAGATGAAAAAGGAAAAAAATGAGGAAGAAAACAAAATGCAAGCAAATAACAACAAAAAGTGAAAATACTATGTTGTTATCCACACTCAGTCCCTACAGTCTTCTCTCTGGACACAGATAGCTCTCTTCATTACAAGACCACTGGAACTGGACTGAATTACCTCACTGTTAGAAAGAGCTAAATCATCACAGTTTATCATCATATAATCTTGCTGTTGCTGTATACAATGTTCTCCTAGTTCTACCCACTTCACTGAGCATCAGTTCATGTAAATCACTCTAAGCCTTTCTGAAATTTTCTTAAAGAACAATAATATTCTATAACATTCATATATCATAACTTATTCAGCCATTCTCCAATTGATGGACATCCACTCAGTTTCCAGTTTCTTGCCACTATAAAAAGGGCTGCCACAAACATTTTTGCACATGATTAGCGCCATTACTTTAAGAAGAAAGAATGTAGACTCAAAGAATAAGTATAAGTGGCTTGTTTAGCATCCTAGGGCTAGAACCTAGGGCTGAGATCTGAAACCAGTTCTTATTCTAGGATCGAGCCCCTTCCATTCCACCATGAGTGCAAATGAATAGTATTTTCATGAAACAAATGGAAATAAGAACCTTAATAAGAACCAGATTTCCATTGGTCAGGCATCTGTTTAAATTTGCCAAAGAAAAACAGCCCTTCCACTCTGTGTGTGTATATGTGTCCATGTATTAAGAAGCATGTATGGGAAAACCATTGAAATTTCCATTTAACATATCCTTTTCTCATGTGGCATGGTTAGCCAGCTTCACAGAGATCTTTGGAGAGAAGAGCAAGTGGTAAATGTGTGTGAAACTGCTAATTGGTTGCACCATTCTCTCAATTAGCTCCTCCTATTTTTATCTCACTAATTGTTGATCCCTATGGAGGGGTCAAGGAGATGGTGCAAGATGTGCAATACGTCTCTCTTTGAATTTCCATCTCACCTCTAAAAATGTTAAAAGAGAGGACATACAGTGTGATTCATACTAGAAGCTTCTGTCCCCACCCACATCCCATGGTGATGGCAACAGAATCTTGCACATCTCTGGGCAGGGTCCTGGGACTCTAAATTCAATCCTGGCTATAAATGATAGATATTGCCATTGGGAACAAAATAACATTCCTAAGGCCAAGCTGTGAAAATTAAAATAATCCACATCATATAGTGCTTTGAGTTTTACAAAGCGCTTTACTCCTGATAATCTTATAAGGAAGATAATTATCTCCATTTTATAGATGAGGAAATTAAGGCAAAGAGGTTAAATGTTTTGCCTCAGTCACTTAGCAACAATAATAGCTCACATTTATTTAGCATTTTAAGGTTTACAAAATTCTTTACATTAATTCTCATTTGATCCTGATAAGGACCATATCAAGTGGGTGCTATTATTATTCTTATTTTTCAGATGAAAGAGGTGAGCAAATTATAATATACAATAAGTGAGGAAATTCAAAGAACAGGAATAAAAGATGTCATCCAGGAGTTGTGTGATAAAAGGATAAGATGAACTGGTCATGTGGTGAGGGCAAAAGATGACAGACAGGTGGACAGTCAGAGGTCAGGAAAAATCAAAGCAGGGCTCTAGACTTTTGGATGATCCTCTATGATAAGCTTAAGAACAGATATAAACAAAAATTCCTGGATAGTCATTCATAGAAGTCTTGGAGAGAGTTCCTGAATTGATGATATTACACATCCACTTGTGTGCAAATGAAGAGGTAACATTTGAACCTGGATCTTCAAAACAAAGTCTAGATCTCAAGTTACTATACCACACTGATTCTTAAATTTTGGAGCTTTGGGTCTTGCACTTTGATGGAGACACTGAAGCTGAGAGAAAGATGCCTTAGCTTATTGGTGCCCACCAGGGATGGAGATCCATCCCTCTATCCCCAATAGGAGCGAAATACTAATTATAATCAAAATAGCTGGAATTTCTATAGCTTTAAGATTTACAAAGCACTTTACATAAATTATCTTATTTGGGAGTGGCCTAAGGGCATTTCTTTTCCTATTCCCACTTTTTTCCTTTTCAGGAACTGCTAAAAGTGGCCCATAGCCAGCACAAATCACCCACAGTTGTGTAATTAGAAGAATCCCACCTGTGGTAAGAACTGTGACTGATCTATTTATTCTTCTTTCTTGTTTTCCTATGGGTTGCTATGGCCAAGATTCTCTATATTGGACAGTGCTTCCAGTGACTAGTGAACCCCTTTAAGAGGACAGAGGATGTTTTTCCATCTGAAGTTTAAAAGACATAGTTTAGGGGAAAATTGCATCATGAGTTTCCTTTTAGCTAGTGCTTCCCATGTAAGCATAGACTCAAGCTTATTTTTCTTTTTCTATCAAGGATTATGCTCCTTTTTAGTCACTGGAATTCTCAATATAAACATCCTCAATTCTTCCTGTTTTCTTAACTCTGATATCTATCTACAATAATATTCCTAATATTTCTGATTCTGTTCCCCCTCTGCTAACTCCAATCTGTTACCTTTTCTTCACTCATATTCACTGCCACAATTCATGCCCTTCCAACCCTCACAATTAATACAAAACTTTCTAAATGGTCTCCTTGCCTCAAAACCATTCTCCATATAGCTGTCAAAGTGATAGTCTTCAAACACAAGTCTAATAGTGCCACTCTTTTGCTCAAGAAACTTCAATGGCTCTCTATTACTCTTGGATAAAATATAAACTCCTCAATCAGCTTCTAAAACTCTTTATAATCTGGCTTCAAATTATTTTTCTTGATTTGTTTAGTATTATATCCCTCACACTCTCTGTTCCAGCCAAAATGCCATATTCCATCTCTGTCTTCTGTGTTTTTGTACAGACTACACTCTATACCTGGAACACTTTACCTCTACCTCCACACCTTTTGTCATAACTAGTTTCCTTCAGGACAGCTCATGCTTTCTACTTTTTTTAATCTTCCTGGTTATTACTGCTGTTCCCTTCAAGAAATTACTTGTCACTACTGTGAAATCTCAGGCAAATCCCTCAGCTGCTTTAGAAGACATTGCCTCTCCTGAGGAAATCTTCCTGAGTTCAAATGTGGTCACTTATTAACTGTATAAACTTAGGCAAGTCATTTAACATTTTTGCCTCAATTTCCTCATCTGTAAAGATGATTTAGAGAAGAAAATGGCAAACCACTCCAGTTTCTCTGC
Organism: Sarcophilus harrisii; assembly: GCF_902635505.1. NCBI lineage: Eukaryota > Metazoa > Chordata > Mammalia > Dasyuromorphia > Dasyuridae > Sarcophilus > Sarcophilus harrisii. The sequence continues at coordinate 103,727,077 of NC_045429.1, forward strand.
CAAGAAAATCCCAAATGGGGTTACTAAGAGTTGTTCACAATTGAAAAATGGCTGAACAACAAGTGAGCTTAGAGATTTACCAAGTAGCACCACTCTTAGGAAACAGGATCATAGATTTAGTGTTGAAAAACACCATAAATTTATTTAAAGGATATCTTTTATTTTTATCATACTTCCAATTAAACATTGTAAATATCTTACTTATAAATGAAGAGTTCCTTCAAATATGGAAATATGTTTAAAAGGATTTATGTAACCTATTTTAACATATTTAACATATATCAGATTGCTTGCTATGTTAGGTCAGGAGGAGGTAAGGAAGGAAGGGAGAAAAATCTGGAAAGCACAGTCTTACAGAAATGAATGCTAAAACTACCTTTACATGTATTTGGAAAATAAAATGCTATTAAAATGTTTTTTAAAAAGAAAATAAAAATAAAGAATCTGTGTCTGTATTAAGCAGAGCCACACAGAGATTTTCCCTTGGTGTTGTGATGTAGTATACAGAGCTAGTTTAAAAATCAGCAAGATATGGTTCAGGTTTTGCTCTCTGTCACAAACTGATTGTGTGACCCTGGACAAGTCAGTGATCTAGGCCAAAGCTTCTTAAACTGTGGGTTATGATCCTAGATGAAGTCATGTAACTGAATGTGAGGATCACAAAAAATTCAACAACTGTAGAAGGTTTCTCAATGTAATGATAAAAAATTAATTTAAAATCAAATATGTAATGCATCTGAGGTGTTTTTGGCAGCACTTGTCCATGTGTTGTATTACTGTAGCCTTGTTTCTGAACATACATGTGCATTTTGCACTGTGCATGCACAAACTGCCAGAAACATCTTAGCTCAGACTTCAGATGAGGGGGGGGGGGGGGGGGCTCCACGGGGGAGTAAAAATTTCTCAGGCAAAAAGGGGTTGCAAGTGGAAAAAAATTTAAGAAGTCCTGATCTAGGCACTAAGATTAGTTCCTAAAGATGATGCTGCCCAACATTGTTAGAGGGAGTTTTCTCATCCTGATGTTCTAATCCCTGTTTCTTTTCCTATCCTACTTGGGATATCTAAACCAACAACAAAGACTGGAGGGTAAAAACCCTTTCCTGGAAGATTCCTGTACCCTTTGAGATATGAATGCAAATTTCACTGTCTGAGAGCAGCAAGTGAAATGAGAAAAGGCATGAAGACATACTGGGCATGTCAACATATTGTCAGAAGGGTAGGGCAATTGAATAAGTAAGTGCCATGAAAGGGCTGAGGTTTTAGAAAGAAAGATGGAGGCAGGTAAATGGTCAGTTCTCTGACAATACCTGGTCTGTTTCCTTATTTTTTTCAACATTTTGATGCTTTGGCAGCTGATCTCCTCACTTCCCTCACTTCTTGTGAGATATTCCTGGAAGCAGAAAAATCTGAATTCAAATCCAGTCTCACACACTTGCTAGCGATGTGAACCTGGACAAGTCACTTAATCCTGTTAGCCTCCGTGTCCTAAACTATAAAATGGGAATTTAATGGGGCAAAAAAGCACCAATCTCACAAGGTTGTTGTAAGTTTCGAAGAGATAATATTTGTAAAATGTCTAGCACACAGTAGGTATTATAAAAATATTTATTTTCTCTCTTTCTAATATGCTACTCTTCCTTTTTATTAAAATATAATCTTAATCAATCAATAAAATTTTATCAAGTGCCTATTATGTGTCAGGCCCTGCACTAAGCTTTGAGTAGAGGCAAAGAAAAAGAGTTCCTGCCTTCAAGAAGCTTACTTTTGATGAGACACTATTTACAAATAACCATTATGTTCATGTATACACACTATTCCCTCTTCCTAAGGAAAGAAACAGTCATTTCTTATTTTCTCAGTCCCTACAATGCTCTGCACATAGTAGGCATTTGATAAATGTTAATTGTTTATGGGAATGAATAGGACCCAAAGGGAGAGAAGACTGAAAATATAGCAAGAATGATTTAGATTATATCCTAGAAGACCATCCAGATTTCAGCAGTAACTCAGGACTAAAGTGATCAGGTAGGTGGTACGGAAACATCTCTTGTTTCCCAAATGCCCAAATAAATGGAAATGAATCCACAGAGAGTTATATTTTGGGTGGGAAAGAGAAAAACTGAACTGCGACTGGATGGATATGGAGATAACAACCCATATGGACAGAATAATGGCTAGCCCATTACATATACCTGCTTTAAGTACAGCCTATGAGCAAGGCCAGCAGCAGGCATGTAATGCTGCTAGTGATTGGTATGCTGACTGCAAAGGTAAACATTGCACTTACAGGCTGGATTGCTCTGTGTGCGTGTGTGTGTGTGTGTGTGTGTGTGTGTATGTTTGTACATGCCCGCGCATATGCAGAGGTAAGGTTCTGGTTTTCTGCTCTATCTTACTCACAACTTGTGCCAATCATGAAAGTTTAAATATACCATAAATAATAATGTTAAACTTTAACAGTGACCATCTATGCCCTCCCCTCAACCTGTCCCCCATAATTCCTTCACCTCATCTCCCCCCAAAATAAATAAATCCTAGGTCCTCACAGTATCCAAAGGAAAGAATTGTCTTGAGCTGTCTTCTGTCTCCATTTTTTCTTTCATATTTAATCAATTCTTGTGATTTTTATTCCCCCCGCCCCCATCCCTACCTCCCATATTGATACATCCCATTCATTATCTTTTTCCTTACACAGAAGAGAAACAGCAAGCTGTTTTTGCAAGCAATGTAAATCCCACTCCCTGGCTATTCAATTGAGATCAATTTCTGCCTGGGAGAGTGAACATGCCATATCCATGAGCCGTGCAACGTCTGTCAATTGGAATGAAGCTGGCAATCTGTAACTCAGTAAACAGCCTACGTGTGTTGTGAGCCCGACAGACCCCGTTAGGAGCCGTGTCTGTATCCGCCACTTCCAGGGCTGGCAGTATGGAGGCTTTGGTTGTTTACATGCACCACAGACTGTAGAAATCACTCGCACGGTTGGAACAGGAAAGCACTTTAAAGAAATGACAACTCTAGTGTCCTCTGGAAACAGATGTTCTCAGGAGCAGCTTCATCTCCTGTCAATATACAAAGAGCTGTTGTTCTTCCCTGCCTGACAGATTGGAGCTAATGGGAAGATGTGTTCAAATGGCAGCTGGATAAGGGTTTCAGTGAGGAACCCTCCACTGAATACATCTATCTTTCCACATTCTTCCTTCAGACTCCCGACGTGGTACAAGGAGGACCCTACATCTGGGCCACCTGGACTTAGCAAGCTTCTGTGATCAGTCATATGTTGATTAGCACAATGTCATCATTGAACTTGAGTTTATCAGTAGATTGACTGTCTTTAATGTCTCAGGGAAGGAGAAGGCTCTGAGAGTAGTTAGTATAAGTTAAGATCATTGGTTTTTTTTTTGTTATATCAAAGGTTGGATTTCATTTTCTTGTCAGGAGAATGACATTTCTATATATTACCTTATGTAACTGTTCAAATTTCAGCTTTGTCACTCAATGGTAGACTGAGCTTGCTCCAACCATTTGACTCACTGTTTCTATTTCTTTAATTAAAAAAAAATATTTGAAAGAGTTGAATTACATGAACCTCAAGGAAACATTGAGCTTTGTAACCCTATGTATATAGTTCTTGTGAATTTAACTGAATTTATTTTCCCTCTTTCCAACATGCTACTCTCCCTTTTTATTAAATTATAATTTAAATCAATCAACAAAATTTTATCAAATGCCTACTATTTGTCAGGCCCTGCACTAAGCTTTGAGTAGAGGCAAAGAAAAAGTTCCTGCCTTCAAGAAGCTTACTTTTGATGAGATAATATTTACAAATAACCAATATGATCATGTATATACATTGTTACCATGTTAAGAAGGAGGAGACAGTTTACTATGGGAAAAAAAAAAACATTGAATTTGGAGTCACAAGCTGATTTCAAATCCCTTCTCTTCTACTTACGATCTGTGTCACCTGGGATTTATCATGTAACCTCTCAGCTTCAGTTTCTTTATCTATAAAAAGGATAATTGGACTTAAAACAACCTCACGCAGCATTAATAGAGGCACCATGTTACATTTTAATGGTAGAGTTCTACCTGGTCAGACTGGATTTAGGACATTGTGGTCAATACTGGGTGCCATATTTTGGGAGGGATGTTGACAAGTTGAAGAGTATCTAGAAAAAGTGACCAGAATGGCGAGGAAACTCAAGACTATGCTTGTTATATGAAGATCAATTAAAGAAACATAGGGAATATTTAAATTGGAGAAGACAAAATGTAATAAGAAAAAGCTTATAAGGCTGTCTTGTAAAAGAGGGATTAGATTCATTCTGTTTGGCTCCAGAGTACTTAATTAGGAACAATGGAAGCCACAGGGGAACAGACTTGGATGAACTAAAAGAAGATCATACTTACAGTTTGCAGGCTTTCCTTCATTAGAAGACTTCAGATACATGTCAGATCAAACTTCGGGACTTTATAGAAGGAGAAATACAGAAATATTTCTGTTCATTTCTGGTTTGGACTAGATGAATATTCAACTCTGAAACTTATATTGTGAAGTCCATAGTTCATTTGGGAATATTTCCCACTTAAAAATATTTCTTTACTGTGATAATATTAGTTTATATGTTAAATAGGTTCCAAAGTTTACTTTCTTTATAAAACCCTATAGAGTAAATGGTGTGAGCATTATTGTCCCCATTTTATAGAGGAGGAAATCAAGGAACAAATATTTAAAGTGAGTTGCCTACTGTCCTACCCTGGGAACTGAACTTGAGTCATGTGGTTGTTCAGTTGTTTTTTAGTCCTGTCCAATGTATGACCCATTTGGGATTTTCTTGGCAGAGATACTAGAATGGATTCTCATTTCCTTTTCCAGCTCATTTACAAATGAGTAAACTGAGGCAAAAAGGATAAAATGACTTGCCCAGGATCGATCACAGAGCCAGTAAGTGTATGGAATTCACAAAGAAAAGTCTTGCTGACTCCAGGCCAGTTCTCCAAATTCTGGACTTTGTTGCAATGTGCATGGTATAGTAAAAATACTAAGAGCTTTGGAGTCAAGGGACATAATTTAAATCTCACTTATGATATGTATAATCTATGTGACCTTGATCAAGCTATTTAATTTCCTTGGACCTTGGTTTCTTCATCTGTAAAATGAGGGATTTGATTAGATGGCTACATCTCTATTTGTGATAAGCTCATCCATACTGCCTCTAAATCATACCCATGTAGTTGATCTCGTGGGTTCTGTGATGATGAGACATTTGGGAGTAATGTCAAACTGGAATGAAAAAGTTTTGGTTTGGGAATGCAATCTCAAGGACCTAGAATATCAGGTGCCTAGTTTGGAGAGCCTGGAAAATAATAAGGACACCTAATTTTAAAGATTGGAAAGGCTTTATAAAAATTATCTTATTTGATTTCACAATGACCCTGGGAGACAAGTATTTTTTCTCCCTACTTCAAAGGTGGGAAAAAGAAAGTGGAAAAAAAGGTTAAGGTGACTTGCCAAGTGTCACACAACAATAAGGACTTGAGATAGGATCTAAACTTGGGTTTTGCTGGTTCCAGATTTATTGTTGTTGGTTCAAGAAGACCCAATGATATCATGAAGGTAATGATTGACTTGACATAAATTGGATTTAAGTGAGGTAGAGCTAATGAAAGTCATTAATCAGTCTCACTTTCTCCTCCAGAGTCATCAAAGTTCAACAGCAAGATAAAAGTCAAGATGACCAGCTGTGAGCCAGTGGTTCCAAGTCAAATAGTCTAATCATTACCCTATCAAGCTGCCTAAAGGAAACAAAAAAACAAAACCTTGTTTGCTTTGCTACTTAGACTCAGATTGTCCCTGAACAAGAATTTAGCAAGATTGTCTATGGTAAGGAATTTGATCATGACAATTATTAATTAATAATAATAATGAGAGCAAATTTTTATGTAGTGCTTTGAGGTTCTTAAAGCACTTTATAATCACAGTTTCGTTTTATCCTCACAATCACCGTGGGAAGTAAGTGCTATTCTAGCATTTTACAGATGAAGAGACTAAGGCAGAAAACACTTAAGTGATTTGTACACATTCAAGGCCAGTCTTGAATTCAGGGCTTCCTGACTTCAGATTTACAGTTCTGTCCACCTGTCATTTCCAGTGTCTTAGCTAGTAGCAATTTTGTATCTACTAGGACAGTGTTTGCTTTAAGCCAGGAAGCTAACACAAAATTCATGGTAAGAATTTTGATGATAATTAATAACAATGATGATGATGTAAGAAACATTTATCAAGTGCTTTGAGGTATTCGAAGCATTTTACCAGTACTATCCCCGCTACTAATCTATTCTATGGTTTGTACTCCTCTGGTAGCAGGAAAAGGGTGTTAATTATCCATGCTGTTACCATTCTCAACTCATTCATGTCTGCTAATACAGAATTTGTGGCATTTTTTTCACCATTCTATAGATGTGTTTCTGATAGAGTAAAAAGGTCAGAATTTTTTCCTTATTAAGTTTGAGTATCATCTATGAGATTGAAGGGAAAATCTGTCTAAAATTACTTCCTGTTCTAAACCCAGGCTTGAGCTAATTCCAAATTTCTTCAACATTGGGGCAAACTAATTCTAATATGCCAAAGAGCTTCTATTTAGGAGACATTGCACAGAATTTTGAGAAGCACATTGGCAATGTGCAGAGAATTGAAGTCAGGAAGCTTCAGTTTCATATTCCATCTCGGACACTTATTGGCTGTGTGGCCCAAAAGAAGGTCATGTAACTTCCATTTGCCCCAGGCAACTTTCTAAGACTTTAAATTGCTGAACAGTTGCCAATTTACATAGGTAGAGGGAGTTTCCTCACTAGAAGTTTTCCATACCAATGAAATCACTGGTCTAAACAAAGAAAAAGAAATACAGTTTTAAAACTTTTGTGCTGGAGGAGTTCCTAGGGATCTAGTGGTAACAACCTCTCTTTTTAATAGGGGAGATAATTGAGGACCAGAAAGAAATGAATGATAGAATCATAACTATAGGGGTAGAAGGTTTTTTTTTTTTTTTTTTTTTAACTCACCACCTCATTTTACAGATAAGGAAACTGAGACCCAGGTAAGTGAAGGGATCAGCAGGAGAAATGAATGGCATAGTTTAAATACAATCAGCACTAGCCATCCCATTTCCTTTGCTTGATAGCCTTGTGACCTTGGACAATTCACTTCAATATTCTGTTCCTTAATTTCTCTAATATTTATGTTCCCTGGCTCACCAGGTGGTCATGCCAGCAGTGTGGTAGTATGAAAACAGCCCAGAACTTGTAGTCAGAACCAACAATTCAGTAGTTCAACAAGTCAAGTTTGTGCCAGACACTATGCCAAAAGGCACTAAAAGGAAGACAAAAACAATCCCTGACCTCAAGGAACTTTCAACTCAATGGAAAAGATAAAAAATAAACAACTCTTTATCCATGACATCAGTACTGGTTATAATGAAGGAGATGGCAGAAAGAAGATGTTAACAGTGAAAGGTACCCAAAAATACTTCCTACAGAAGATGATATTTTAATCAAGAATTGAAGGAAGCCAGAGAGGACAGGAGATGTAGTCTAGAAGGGAGAGATTTCCATGCCTGTGAAAAGGTATAGACTAGGAGATGGAGTATCTTATTTAGGGAATTGCTAAGAGTACCTGGATTTTACTGCATGTAAAGGGAAGGTCAAGTAAGATTACTGCAAAGATAAAAAGAGCCCAAGTGGTGAAGGGATTAAAAGTCAAATGGAAAAACCTATATTCAATTCTCCAGATAATAGACACTGGAATTTATTATTGAGTAAGGTAATAGATTATTCTAACTCTAAGTTATCCTGTATATATTTGTTTATATGTAGGTTTTTTTTTTTCCAAGTTGTCTCTCCCATTCAATGTTTAGCTCTTTGAGACCAGACTTTTCAGTTTTTCTTTTTTCTTTATAATATCCTAGCACTTAGCACTGTGCCTGGCCCATTGTAAGTACTTAATAAACGAATCTGTGTTAACTTGATTTGTTGAAATGGTCAGCATTTTTCTTTGTTTCTTAGTAGAGAATAGATTGAAGTAGGTAGAGACTTGAGCCCTGGTAAGAGGCAATAAGGACCTGGTCCATCTGGGTAGAAGCAGTGGCTGTTCTTGAAGAGGACTTGCAAGTGAATTAAATTTAAGTGAGGGAAGGCTGTGAAAGGTCACCTGCCTCACTTTCTCCTCCAGAGCCTTCTAGGTCCAATGGTCAAAGATAGATCAAGATGACAAGAGATGGCTTTGAAGTAGTAATAATATCAGAGGAGAGAAGAGGTGACCATAAGTGATGTTGTAAAGGTAGAACCAACAGGACTTTGCAACAGGTCGAATATGGGGCATCTGAGAGTGAGAAATTAAGGATGACACTTAAGTTGTCATTCTGAGTGACTGGAACATGGCAGTATCCCAGAAAGTAATCAGGAAGTTTGGAAGATGGGAGGGTTTGGAGAGAAAGATAATGAGTTCTCAGTTTAAGGTATCTATAGGACATGTTATTTCAAATTTTGTTCTACTGTAATGCCAAAGAAACTGAACAAGACAGAAATTAGAGACCAATTCAACAATTTATTAAATGGAGAGAAATACTGGGACCAATGGATCCATGTTGATCCCAGGGCTAGACGAGACTATCATCTCCAAGAGTCTATCCCCGAATATTGGGGCAGCAAGCTTTTTATGGAAAAACAAGAACAATGACATTACTGATATTCTAATGACATCTGTCAAACATTAAGGAATGTCTATCAAACCTTTATCTCAAACATTAAGAGGGGATGGTTATAACCTAAGGCAGAAAAATGAAATAGGACAATTGGAGAAACTGGATCACCCCATTAAAAGGGAACTTTGGCATAACACTACAACTTACTATTTGAATTTGATTTGGCATGTCCAGGCTGTTTTCATACTACCTGGTATGACCACCTGGTGAGACCCTGAAGCTTATCTCCCTCATCGATAAAATGAGAGGCTTTGACTAGAATTCAGAGCTTCTTAAACTTTTCTACTAGTAACCCCTTTTTATCTGAGAAATTTTTACATAACCCAGGTATAAAAATACATAAAATAGGTTTATGAATCAAAGATTTCTAATAATAACTCATAATTTCATAATCTCCATACTCAATTGCAAGATTGAAGAAGTTAGGAACTAGATAGCTAGCTCTAGACTTCTTGATCCTAGGAAAACAGGATGTATCCTGAATTAAGGATGAAAGTTGAAACTTGAAATGTTAAAAAAAAATCATGCCTTGTATATAGTGTTTAATAGAAATATTTGCTAAATTTGGGTTATTATTAATGATAACATGAATTGCCCAAGATCATATAATTTCTTAATAGAGATATGAAAATCCACATTTCATTAAATTATTCCATTTGTAATTAGTACTTATTATTTTATAATATATGCAATGCTTGACAGCATTAAAATTGCATTTCTTTTTAAAATTTTCATTAATTTTAACCTTTTATGAAGTTAGACTTTACCCCCAACTTTTACCCCACCAGTAATTCAAAATACTGGACATTCACTATATTTGCAAAGCTGTTTTAAGAGAATACATTGCACTCATGATGTACTTACTCTCAGGACAAAACAAGGACTTCATATATACTAATCACTTAAAGGACCAAATTGTATTTGGAATATTTTTCAGTTAAGATGGGGAAAGCAGAATCCTTGAATTTTTCAGGAATGGGATTTCCTATGATGATACCCCTTTTTGTCCTCTATCCAACTGCAAACTCTGGTACTACAGACTAGGAAAGGGTTAAAGGCTGCATTTGTCCTCCATGGGTTTTGTTTTCTCAAAGCTTTCCTCACTGCTATAAATATTTCAACTTGGCTTTTATGTAAATGTACCAGGGAAGGCAGGACAGAAAGATTTATTTGTAAGCTTTAGGGGAAAAAATGAGGAATCTGAAACTGAGTGTTTATTGAAAATAAATGGATATGGAATGCAGAATAGAGGCCAAAGGAGGAATGAATATTTTGTCTTAAGTAACACAAAAACAAATCCCTTATGAAACGCAGGGAAGTTGCTAGGAGCTTTTTCAGCAAGCAATGATTTGGTCTACTGCATACATTCTAAAACTACAAAGGTCATTTTCCAAGACTTCCAGAAATCACTTATAGAATGATCACTAGACAGAGGGTCAAGAGACCTTTTCTGAGTCTTAGCATGAGGAAAATTATCCCAGATAACCTGCCCAACCCCTATTACCCAGTGAGTCTAATTCAAATAAAATTAAGTAAAGAGAACTTAAAATTTAAGAAAATATTAAACATTAAAAAGTTATTCACCTTTTTGCTTATTTTTGTTTTTGTTTTAGAGAGTTATTCCTTATCTCATCCAGGCTAAAAGTAAAGGGTCCATCAGGAGTTCAATTGTAAAATCAGCATGGGAACTTTGTCCTATTCCCTTTCTGATCTAGATCTAGTGGGGCCCCACTCCCAAGTACTCACCATATTGATATCCAGTGTGGTTTAGCCCATTGCAACTCAGAACTCTTGAGTTCAAATAATATACCCCATTCTGCCTCATTGGTGGCAAAAATTACAGGAATGCATGACCATACCTGGCCCCACTTTTTGATTGACTATCAGTCTTTTCCAGATAATGACCCTTTCTGTTTAAACACTTTTCTGTTTAAACAAAGAAACATAGTTAAACAAAATGGGTTGACCTGACACTGTATGTGACAGAGTAAGTGGCAGTTTGCACCAATAGGTTCCTTTCTCTATGAAAGAAAGGAGGTGTGTTTCTTCATTTACTCTCTTTTGTGTTAGGGGGTAAGGTTCATATTACTAATGTTTGAGATTGTTACTGTATTGAATCTCTTAAGTTTGAAAAATAGAGCTGGCCTTTTCATAGGGAGAAAGAATTCTTTCTATTTGAAATTCAAATAACATACTATTCCCTGCTCTTCTAAGATACTATCAACAATTGATGATAGCATCCAAAGAATACAAAGAAGTAGACTGTTATTTTTAAACAATAATTATATAATAATCATTAACCACACTGATTAGGACAATATAATTGAAAAACCATTGGATTGGGAGTAGAAGACTTTGACTGTAAACCTGACTCTTAAGAATTATTATGTGATCTTGGACGAGTCACTTCACTAATCAATCAGTTAATCAAGAAGTATTTCTTAAGTATGAAATTTGTGTCAGGCATTGGGCTAGATGTTAGTGACATAAAGACAAAAGTAAAATAATCCTTGTCTCCTAGGAATTTATAATCCACTGGAGGGGGGGAATTATCTATAGTTAGGTCCTTATAATGAGTCATATAATATGGTCTCATTATTCATATGCTCACTGCATATTATCATTGGGCTAGAATTAATTTTTATAATTATAATGTTATACAGTACAAATTCATATACATGGGACCACTTCACAGGATTCATTATTTGCACTCACGTATATTTGTATTTAACATATATTGGCCCATGCATATATGTGTAGATATTAATATATATATATACATACATACATATAAAATCATATATAATAACTATAGAATATTTTGGTGATGGCAGGAGGAGGGGTACTATTCACCAATGAGAAGATTAAAAAGGCTTCATGCTGAAGCTGGCTCTTGAGCGGAGTTTTGAGGGAACACAAGAATGCAGTGTGGTTCAGTGGAAAAAGAGACAGATTTGGAGAAAGAGGCTATGGATGTCATTTACCTCCCCTGTAACCTAGACAAATCCAGTTTTTCCAGCTGTAAAAATGAGATTAGACTTGATATTTCTTTCCATTTCCAAATCTTTGACCCTAGATGGAAGTGAAAGGAGAAACATTCCTGGCATGGGAAACAACAAGCACAAATGAAGAAAAAAAGAAAAAAGAACAGAAAAGAAAAGAAAGAGTAAGAAAAATGATGAAGTTGTATGATAATAGAGTCAATGAAGAGAAGGGTGTGCAATGTGCCTGGAAAGGTAGGCAGAGCTGGACTGAGAAGTATTTTAAAGGTCTAAAAGGGGTTTATTTCATCCTCAAAGTAAGAGGCAGATACTATAATTTTTTTGAATAGAGGACTTGACATAGAGCTGAAACTTAGAAAATTACCTTGATAGCTATGCAGTCCAGGCTTTGTTTTTTGTTTTTTTTTTTTAATCTAGAAAATGTAGACATAGGACTAGATGATCTGGATAGTCTTTGGGATTAAACTGAAAAGGACTTTAAAAGTCAGGCTATTCAGTCCTCTCATTTTATAAATGAAGACCCAGAAGGTATTTTGATTTGCCAAAGTCAACAGAGCCAGAATTTAAAACCAGGTCCTTTAATTTTAAGTCTAGAGCTACTGTACCTCATTACATTCTCATTCCATCATTTTATTATTTTGTAATGGATTAAAAGAAAAGTCAGTGTAATTTATTAAACCAGAAAGGAAATTTTCACACAAACTTCCTGTTTGTCTAATAGGTCGTACTATCCTTGCTCATAGATAAGTTTTACCTTGGTTCCATGGACCAGAGATCATGACCTTGGACGTGTCTGATAGCCAAAGCTGCATTGAGGGAGGGAGCTCAATGTTGGCAGAAAGCATGGTTCAGCTTTGCCACGTGCCTGAGTTCCTGCTCCCGTAAAGAAACACACAGGCACTATTACAGGAAGTCATTTGGCACTCAGCTAGTCTTGAGTCATCGTTCTCATTCTCGTACAAGACCTTCTCCACCAGCCTTTTAATTAAAAAAAAAAAAAAAAAAAAAAAGCCTGGCATTCCATAAATAACATCGTCAGTGACTCAGAAAAAGAAAAGAAACAGTAGAAAAGAGAGAGAAAACTGAACCTTAGCCTAATTCAGTCTTCTTCCTTCAAATCCTTTCCCCATACTTTGCTCTGTACAGGAGCAGGGTAACATATATGAGAGAGGGCTTTGTTCTGTCCAAATGAGTGGGTGGGGAACAGTGGGAGAGATACTACACATCATAGAAAACAGAGGATAGTTTGCCTGTATACCGAACAAATGTTTTCACAAAACTTGGGTCTCTTAGAGGGTCAAGGACTAGACAAATGTTTTCTGTAAACATCATGGAACTCTGGTTACTTCTGAAACTAAGCATTTATTGAAATTAAGTGCATCTGGAGTACAAAATAGATAAACCATAAGAAAGATATAACAAAATGAAAGGTTGGGGAAAGGGTGAATGGGCACTTAATGTAAAAATATTTCTTTTTGAGTAACAAAAGTCCATTTCTTGAACATCAATATTCTTGTGGTGATGCTAAATGGCTGCAGATCAATGGAACATAATAATTTCAAGACAATCAAAACTACAGGTTCTACAAAGAGCAATGGAAGACTTCATGGTGTCAATAGCCAATGGCATACTACTAATTATGACTTATACTCAAAGATATCATCAAGACATGAGAAGTAGCATAGTGCAGGGGAAAGAACATGGTTTGGGGATCAGAGGATCTTGATCCAAATATATCTCTAACACTTAGGTAATCTTGGAAAATTCATTCCCTTTTCTGGACTTTTTCAATCTCTAAATTTCAATTTCTGACTATATGCTGTTTTCTCTATCTTCTTCCTCAAAACTATCTTCATCTATCTAAGATAAGGAAAAAAAACTCTCTCTTTAGGTTTTATACAATGAGTCACTAAGCCAAAGACAAGACTACTAAAGAGGTCTAGTGTGCAATACAAAGCAGGCTAGAGTGCAATAAGCATGATGGATATTTTGTAAAAATGACTTTTTAATAAATTTACAAACTTAATATATCGGAAAATTATGCTCTGTATGGAATAAAGTGAAAAATATATCTGTCTTTACTTATTTTTTAATTTGCATGTGTTAGAAGGAAGATCCAAAACTTATGGCAGATTGTACGTAAAACACAACATATGCAATTTCCAAATGTTACCTAGAATGTGTATGTAAAGAATGCACACAGACACAAACATACATGCATGTGTACATATAGACAAGTGCATGTGTATATGCATGTCTATAAACATACATACATACAAACATGCTGAAAGAAACAGAGTCAGAGACACAGAAAGAGGCAGAGGGAGGGAGGGAGCAGAGATGATGGCTAGATGGCACAGTGGATAGAGTGCCAGAGTCAAGAAGAGTCATCTCACTCAGCTAAATTTGGCCTCAGACATTTACTAGCTATGTGATCCTGGGCAAGTCGCTTAACCCTATTTACCTAAGTTTCTTCATCTACAAAATGAGCTAGAAAAGTAAATAACAAACCACTTTAGTATCATTATCAAGAAAAATCTAAATGGAGTCACAAAGATCCCTGTACAGTTATAAACTACAACTGAACAACAATAACAAATTTTGCCCCAATGTTAGCAATTTATAAGTGAAGTACCTCAGAGGTACCTTGAAGATAAATGAAGTGGAATTAAACATTATTTTTTTCTTCCCTATTTCATTGTACTGGTCTTAGTAGAATCATTTGAGGCTGGCAGATATGAAACTTCACTTTATATGATCATCAATCTATTCCTTCCCTTTGAACTTTAAGTTGGACAAGTGTAGCACTGAATGGTGAATGAAGAACATTGAGTATCCTGATATAAATCTAAATCTAAACTCATCTGGCAGGCAATAGTCATCTTGGTTACTTCCTTGAACCTCATCCCCAAAAGAGACAATGGATAAATTCAATTCAACAAGTATTTATTAATCAATTAGCGTTCATTAAGCTATTTGTGATAAATAGTATTTTATTGACCTTTTTAGTCACAGCAACACTTCCAGTGACTGTCATGATAGAATTGTCCATAAAGACTCCCAAATCAGTCCCCTGGATTGTTATTATAAGACGAAGCCCATGATACCATAGTTACAGGTTGAATTTTTGCATTCAAAATATATAGCTCACACTGGCCTAAAATGAAATGTAGCTGTCACTTTTCTATTTATTAGTATTTTTACATATATTTACTATGTCCTAGATACTATACTAGACTGGGGAATACAATGATGGCAGATAGCACTGGTCTTGCTCTCAATAATCTTTGTATTGGGAGGAATAATATATGTGGTGAATTGGTTATCATGAAGGTGCAGAAAGTTACAGAATAGTGAAATGTGCCATGGGGAGCAGATTGAGAACATATATTTTGTAACAATCACAGAATCAATTTTATCATGGTTCTCATGTGGTTCAAGCACCAAAATGATGTAGTCATGTAGACACCAGATGATGGTAGGCACCAAAAGTTGGGGTTCAATTATGTGAAGAATTCACCATGGCCATTCTCTTTGGCAAAAGGTAAATTTATTTAGGGAGGAGGTTACAAAAAAATGAAGGGATACCATAAATATCATGAATGATAAATATGAAATAGAGTGGGAGAACATATGAAAGACAAATTCCTCAGTGAAACTCACAATTACCCAGTAGAAACGGAGTACCCCATGACCTGGGGCATGTCCTTACCTGCCGGCTAAATTCTGAAAAGGATTTAGCATCTCAAAAAAGTTAACTGTAAGGAGGAGAAGTGGGATTGGGAAGCATAGCGGAGTTAGGAGAGATACCATATGACACCTTTTATAGGGATAATTTAACCTCAGGGACATCGCTGGGATTTTTTACAGGACCTGGCATGGTGAGACTTCTCAACATCTCTAGGGGGTTGACATAACTTGGATTTCAGACTGGACAACTCCCCAGAAGCTGGAACCATGGAGTTAAACTGATCTCTATCAAAGGCTTCTTCCTGCCCGCCTCAAGAATTAATTTTTATCAATCCCTTTGCTAATTACACCTAACACTGAAGACCTCACAAACTCATCATTCCAGAACTGGAAGGTCAATATTAAGGAACTTGTGTAGGGGATAGCTGAACAAGAGGGAGGAAAATGAAACATAGTTGTACTTTTCCTGAAATGTACCAAGAAAAGCAGTTGTGAGGAGGTAGTAGTTTGAGTATTATCTCCATTTTAAAAATGAGAAAAATGAGATACAAAATGATAATATCCAACTTAGAACCTGAGACCCAAAAACTTCTAGTACATTGAATTGACAATGTGATATATGTTCAGGGGGACCCTTCTGGAAACTATCTGCTGAGTTTCACTTTCATGCTGGGCAAGTTGTTGGGAACTATAATAAGTGATGGGATTAATTGAGTAATGAAATAACCAATGGCATGGCGATCTGTGCCTGCAATCTCTGCTACAGGGAAACCTGAGGCTGGAGGATCTCTTAAACACAGGAGTTCTGAGCTGGAGTAAGGTAAGTCATTCAAGTGTCTACACTAAGCCCAGAATCAACACAAGGAACCCCTAGGGTGGAGAGTCACCAGACTGCTTAAGGAAGCACAATTAAAACCAGATTAGGAATAAATATAATCAGTGGTGGATTCAGCCTGTGAGTGGGCAATGAACCCCGAGATTGGACAAAATAGAAAGACCCAATTCCCCCAAAAAGGAATTGACGAAAAAATGTTTTACAAGACTTTTAAAAGATTAGAAGTTACCTTTATTTAAATTTCCTTAAGTTAGTCTAATTTGAGCTAATATTAAAAAAAATTTTTTTAAAGATTTTTAAAAGGTTCTTTTACTTAATTTTCATTAATTTAGTATAATTTGAATTAGCATAAAAAACCTTTTTTTGTTTTTGTTAATTTTAATTAATTGTCTAATTTTAATTAGATTTTCTGGGAAATTGTGATAGGAGTGGGTGTCTGGCATGATTTGAGCCAGTCTCAACAAAAACAAAACAAAACAATCAAACTTTAAAAATGAGTCAAGCAAACATCTTTATAGAAGAAATATTATACCTACAAAGTGAGATCATATCTGACTACAGTTCTAACTATTACTAAGTTTGGGGCAGAATACATTAACATTTGAACAAGGTAGCATCAGTAAATGTCATTAAATTTCAAAAGCCTTTGACAAAATTCTATAATAAGATTTATTCTTAAAATGAACCACCATGGAAATAGAATTTTCTTTTGTTTTTCATGGATAGAAACCCAGTTTAATGATAAAGGGAAAAATATCTAGGATAAATGAATATACTGGAGAATAAGTATTAGTAGGAAGTTCTAATAGATGTTCCCAAAAGAGGTCCCAATAAGATGGTGCTTATAGTAACATTGTTTAATATTTTTGTAAACGAGATCCCCTCAATAAGCATTTTAAGTGTCTACTATGTGCTAGAGACTGTTTTAGACACTGGAGATACAAAGACAAAAAATAAAAAAAGACAAGGAGTTTACATTTTAAAAAGAAGCAGACAATATTCTTATATACAAGCATACAAAAAAAAAAAAAAAACCTCATACAAAGCAGATATATAAGATATTCTTGGAGGGATAGGAATACTGACAATTGGAAAGATCAGAAAATTCTTTATATAGGAGGGGGCTCTTGAGCTGAAGGAAATGAGGTATTCTAAGAGGTTAGAAATGAGGAAACACTTCCAGTTATGGAGTCTGCCTTTGCAAAGGCACAGAAGGGTAAAGTGGGATGCATTGCTTGAGGGAGATTGAGATGTAGTAAGTAAAAGGAGTTCACAGAAAAATCTCCAGCATTAAATTCCAAGCAGTGAGGTGCCCTAATTAAACAACACTCACTGTTTAAATGATGATATTGATGGAGCATGAATAGATAGCAAAGGAATGGTAAGTTGCAATGTGGATTAATGTGAGCTATACATATTGCATGAAATAATTTAATTAATAACTATGGTATCATGGGTTTTGAGCTGTCATTAATAGCCAAAGAAGGATTTAGGAGTCCTCCTAAGGCTGATCAATAAGAAGTCACATTAGGTGATGTTGTGCTCCACAAGATCAATGATGTTGTTATGCCACAGTTCTCTTTTATTGTCCTGACTCAATTTCCCTAATTATTCTGACTCAGTCCTGACTCAGTTTCTCTAGTTGTTCTGCTTCAGTTTATAATTATCAGCTCAAAGCTCTCTCCCGAAAAACCTCCCCTCCCTTCTTTATCAGAATATTTGATAAGGATAAATGATCTTATGTTTTAGAATAGCAGACTGCCTCTCCCCATCCCAAGCTATGGAAGGTCAGATACCATCTTATCAAGATACCTTTTCCCATCTCTGGGGTTCCTCCCCCCCATTAGGTCATCCCATCTCCAGAGGCTCACGCCACCCTGTGTAAAATAGCACTTCCTTTTATTAGTACTAAATTTATCTCTTCATATGGCCCCCTGCTCTCAGCACCCTGACTCCGCCTCTGCCTCAGCCTACCCCTGAATCTGAGCCATGTGTATATAGGTCAATGAGAACTCACATTGTTGACTGGATTCTTGGATCCCTTTGGTCCCAGTAAATCTCTCCCTTTTAAATAAATTATTAACTACTCTCTAATCTCTATCCTGCCTCAGTTTCTCTAGCATTACAATGTGACTTACTGTCTTCCCCTCTCAGGAAGAAGCTCAAATACCTATTATTAGATATAATCAATTTCCAGACTATTCTGTTTGTATAGATTGTTTGTTAAAATGAAACTCTTTTGTCTATTCCTCAAACCTTTGTGCATCTTTAAAAGACATTTTGAAATATTGATTAGCATATCTTTAGACAGGTCTGGGACCTGCTCTGCAAGGTATTCTGATTCCTCTTTGATCCCCACCTTTGAGCTTCCTGCTACTTTCTCTCCTCCTTGATTCCCCTTCCCCCCTCAAGTTCCGGCCTTTATTTCTCTGATTTTTCTGAGAAATCCCCCGGGGTTGTATTTCTCCTATAAAAAGATCTGCTTATGATGATGTTTGTTAATTTTTTTCAGAACAATGCCCATTATGAGGTTACTTCTCACTCCCCTTCATAGACGTTTTCCTCTAATGGTATCTTTCTCTTTACTATAGCTAACTATGGATCTCACCTGCCAGTCAATGGCTTTCTCCCACCACGTGGAGTATTTCCTTTCTCCTGGTTAATTGTGAATTCCCCTAGGGAACTTGTCTTTCAGATGCTCTCCCATTCTGTAACATAATTGCCATTCCTGGTATCTATTGTATCTATTGTATCCCTTCATTTTGTTGATTCCCCTATATAAAATCTACTTTTTGCCAAAGAGAATGGCTATTGTGAATTTGTCACATGTTTATTTCTAACTAGGAATTGCTATCCCTAACTCATCAGTCAACAAAATTCTGAGCATCATCTAGAAGATGAGGTTTTCTTGATTTTTTATGAAAATAACAGTCCCTATTTATATCATTCTTTTAAAGTTTATAAAAGAGGCTTTATATTATTTCATTTGAATGTTAAAACAACACTGTAGAATAGAGACTACAGATAGCACCATTCCCATTTTAGGGGTGAAGAAATGGAAACACCAAGAGGATAATTAACTTGTCTATGATCACACAGTTCATGAGTATCAGAGGTGGAATTTGAAGCCAGAACCTGTGGGTTTCAAGTCTAACACGCTATTCCCTATAGGATATTACAGGAATACTATGCAATTCTGATTGTGAAAAGCCAGGAAGGCCTTGAGATAAGTGTCTAGAATTACTCAGGAAATAGGGAGAGGTAGTGGCTTCATATGCATAAAAACTAATAATTTATACTTCTAACACCTCAAAAGTCAAAGGATATGCCTTACAACAGGGGGGAAGTGGAGTAATATTCCCATTTGTCAAATGAGAAAACTAGTTCTTAGGAAGGTCAAAGGACTAATGCATCATCTCAAAGTTAGGTATGTGAAATCCAAGATATGGACATAGATCTCTTGACTATGAGTCTAAGTGTTCTTTACTATATATCTTCTTTAAAAAGAGAAGGATTCTTCAATCTGGGCAGAAATGGGAGGAGAGATAAGGGAATAGCTAAAAAAGAGATAGCCTTGAAATTTATTAAATCGTAAAGAAAAGGTATAAAGACAATATAAGCATGCTTGTCAAAACTGAGACCGTATTCTAGAATCGGGGGCCATATGAAGAGATAAATTTAGTACTAATAAAGGGAAGTGCTATTTTACACAGCTGGTAGCAAAGTTATGGGACTTTTTGTTCCATTAAGTGGTAGGGATTAAATATGTATATAGGTTCAAAACAGATTTAGATTATTTCATAAATAATAGATTCATAATGGATCTATCAAGGGAAAATGAGATGTTTTAGAGGATGTACTTAACTTTCTGAAGTTGATGTCAGAGAGGCTCACCATGACATTCTATCAATCTTGGTGCCATCATCTGACACACATATTAGACCACATGGACTACAGATCTGATTCAGACAAGCAATTTTTTTTTAATTTCTGTCTGCTGTCTCTATTAGGTCTGCATTTTTTGCTTTTCTGTGACTCATGAGACACCACATTCTAAAAGCACCAGCTAGGGTCAAGGAGTCCTCTCTGTCTGGACATAAACCACAGGAGTCAAATGACAAAGAGGTGGGGAAGGGAGAGAGAGAAAAAAAAGGGGGGGGGGAGAGGGAGAAAGAGAGGGAAGGAGAATAAACATGGTGTATTAGAAATCAAAATGTCAGCCAAGAATTATACATTTTGTTTTAATGTATTCTGACCCCGTAAATGGTCACTATTTAATCTGACTGTATGATCTACTAGATTTCAAATGGGGCAGTCTTCCAAATTCAAGTCAAGACAGTAAGCATTTATTAAGCAATTACTTTGTGCCAGATATTATGCTAAGGGATACAAAGAGTTCATTGCCTAATAGAGGAGGCAATGTGAAAACAGCTATGTATAAAAACAATATGTACAAGATAAATTGGAGACAATCTCAGAGGGAAAACACTAATCAGTTGTCAGGTTTCTAATTCACTGAATGCAAAGATCAGAAAAAATCATTCAATAAGTATATATTTATAAAATTATGAAAGAATACAGAGAGAAAAAAAAATACCAAGGGAAATTTTGGAGATATCAGTAGTTAGTTGCCATGACATAGATAAAAATCCATCAAAATCTGAAAATTCAGAGAGGTGGGAGGGAAACCAAAAGCAACCTATATCACAAAATCCAAAATAGAAGAGAATATCCAGGAAGAGAAAGTAGTCAATGCTGCAATAGGTCAAGAAGGCTGAAGACTGAGAAAATTCATTTGATTTGATCATTAAGAGACAGAACAATTCTTTGGGTCATATTCTGATGACTAGAAGTCCTCAATCCTAGGCCTTTTTTTGAAAAGATTTCCAAAATTTCATACCCCTTTTGTAATGCCAGAGAAACTGAGGGAAGATAGAGATTAGAGATTTTTTAATATTTTATTTGGGTTTCTGAGAGGGAGAGATAGTCTGGAGGCAGAGCAGAATCCATTCTGTCTTCAAGGCTGAATTGGACTTTCGTCTCAAAGAATCCAGCATTGAATATGAGATTCCAATGATTTTTATATATGGCTCTAAGATCAGGGGAGACAAAGGCAAGGGATGGAGTATTTCCAATCAGGGACTATCAATCTGGTTCTGACAGGGTGACAGGTGAGAACCATAAATTCTTGATAACTTAGGAGGACTTAAGATCCAGATGTCTGAATTCCCTCTTATCTGAGATTAAACATTTACAATTTATAACCTTAGAGTAGCTAAACCTAAGTTATATCAGTCCTAATAGTCAGGAAGTGGGGAGAGGGTTGCAGCCAGGGGGATTGAGGCAGAACAATTCAGGGATCGGAGGCAGAACAATTTAGGGAAACTGAGGCAGGACAATAAAAGGAAACTGTGGCACAACACTTTCAATTAAATGAATTCAAGCGTAGAGCATGGAATAAGCTAAAGGACTGATCGTGGTGATGCTTATAGGAATGTGAATCACTCTATATATTCATGGAATCATAGATTTGAGAGATAGACACAGAATCAGGGGCTATTTAGTACATCTACTGCCTATGAAAAAATCTCCTCAACAAGTAGTCATGCAGTCTCTGATGAATGAATGTAAATGCCAGGAGCTACCTTTGGCCCTTTGGGTAACTCAATCTACTTTTGAGGTATTCTCATTGTTAGAGAACAAATCCTAAGTTTTCACAAATCCTAAATTATCTTTCCTGCAAATTTTAAGCACCATTCTCTTCGGTCTTTCAAAGGTCACTGGCAGCCACTCAGCAGTTACATCCACCAATTCATTCAGTTCCTTAGATTATCATTTGACAAAGACCTAGTGACTTGAACTCATTAAGAATGGGTAAATGCCATTTTACTTCATAACTAATCTAAAAATTCCATTTATATTAATATAATAATATCCAGTTAATATTATATTTTTGTTTTAGCCTTCCAAGTGCAAAGAAAAAAAAATTAAATACTACACTCTTCTCACTCTTACCTGTTATCATCATCTCATTTTCTCCAAGTGGTACATTTAGGCCTTTTGTCTTATTTCCTTTTTTTTTTTTTTTTTTTTTTTTTTTTTTTACCTAAAGGCAGCAAGGTGTTGCAATGAATAAGACTGCTGGGCTTGGAGTAAAGAAGTCCTAAATTCAGAGTAAGTTTTAGACACTTACTAGCTGTGTGATGCTGAGCACATGATCTGTCTGTCTTAGTTTCCTCAATAATAATGATAGCATCTACTTCCTAGAGTTGTTGTGAAGATAAAATGAAATATAGATAAAAGCATACCATATAGCACAGAATTGGTGCTTAACAAATGCTTGTTTCCATCATCATAGCCTGAAGCTGCAGATCTTTGTTCTCAAGAAAACAAAAAGATTCAGACATCATTAAGGTCAAGTGTCCAAGGGAAAAATCCCTTGGACTGATTTGGAGATATAGTTACTCCTATGGGAAAGCTGATATGATTTAGGAAGACCTGAGACCCAGTACTAAGACTGTATCTTTCCATAAAATCAATCAATTAACAATCATTTATTAACAACACTGGGTTAAGTGCTTAACATGTGCTAGACACTGCATCAGGCTCTGGGAAGAAAAAGGCCAAATATGAAATAGTCTCATTTCTCAAGGAGCTTTCTTTCTTTTGGAGTAAGGAACATATGTGTATATCTGCATGCATATGTATATTTATATATTACTTATTTATATGTTATATATATATATATGTATGTATGTATCCACACACACACATATAATGAATACAGATGAATACATTGCTGAAGACATATTACTAAGGTTCTGAACAAAGAAGCCACACAGAGGATAGGCTGTCAGCAGTGACTGCTTCTGCCAGATAATTGCCCCTTTAGAATACAATAGGGCAGCCCTGCAATGATTATCAATGTGTTTTTTTTTTTAAGCCAATTTTTACCAGACACAGAATCTTAACGGGTCTATAAAATAATGTCATTTTTTTTTTTTAAATTGCAAGTGATACTATTTTCCTTTTATTTTTTATTCATAGACTGGGATGCTATCCACACTAACATAGGACATCCTTTCATTAAATACTAAAAGTTCACTTTTATCCATACTGAACAAAGAGGCAGCTGAAAGTCACATTGGATGGGCACTGGTCTATCCATACATACATACTTAGAGCTTTTGGTTCAATTAAATTGCTTTTGCAGCAGTCGAAGAGATCAATAACTCTTAGACTCTTTAAGGGACAAATAATATACAACATGGACATTTTAAGCTCTTTAGAAAATATATTCATGAGGTCGTCCAGTTTCCCCTGGTACCCAACTTTGCTTGTGACATTTATTAATGTTTTTGCAGCAAACAAGGAGGTGGAGTTCTCTAAAGGCTCTCTTCTCTTTTCTTCTAGAAAATATTGATTTTTTTTTTTAATACAAGAATCAAGTTGGAGGAAGGGAGAAAAAAAGAAATGCTCAAAGCACAGAAAAATTCTCAGAAAAGAATAACTAAGCTCTAAGCTGGCTTGACAAAGTATTTCTATCTAAATAGCTTTGTGCCACTTGATAGAGACAATTTCTCCTGATTTTCTCTGAACAATTCCATCGTCTTCAAGAGAAGAATGCTTTGAGAATATTATGTTCCAATTGTAATGTAGGGCTTTCTATGAAGCATTCCTATGAGCTAAAGGAGACTGCGTGACATTACTGTGGTTTTGTAAAGCAACTTCAAATTCCAATTAGGATTAATTAATCATATATTTAGTTTAAAATAAAACATAACACCCTGAGATGCCAGACCAAAGAAAGAATAACTACTTCTTAGTTAGTCCCTGAAAGAAGAGGTACAAATAGGGCAATCTGACTCAATCAACCCTGCAGGTATTGGTTTAGATATGAAAGTCAGAGAAAAGCAAGGCAGTTAGGTGGCAGAGTGAATTGAATGCTAGTCCTTGTATTAGGAAGACCAATTCAAATTCTTTCTAATACTTTTGTCCTAGGACAAGACATTTATTCTCTCTGCATTTCTCTTTATCTCCTAATCCTGATGCTTTCTCTTCCTGGGTTTGCTTCTTTTCCTCATTCATTCTTGTGTTTATTCATTCATTCATTATTGGATAGCCACTATATCATGTAGAAAAAAAAAAAAAAAAGAAGAAGAAGAAGAAGAAGCAATAGTTGCCCTCATCTATAAAGCAAGGGGATTGAACTCAATCCTTTTAGCTACAAATCTATGATTCCATAAAATCAGAATAGAATTAATTAGGCAAAGGAATCCTACGTCCTCCTCCAAAAAATAATGCAATCATTTTTCTCTGCTTCAACTTCTTTTGTGGTAACATGAGGTATTGTTGTTACATGAGGTATTGTTGATGATTTTTAAATTAGACTGGATCTGGAGGAACCTGACTAGCTTTGACTCTGGGGTGTATGTGCATGTGTGTACATGCACTTGCATAT
This sequence comes from Sarcophilus harrisii, assembly GCF_902635505.1. Taxonomy (NCBI): domain Eukaryota; kingdom Metazoa; phylum Chordata; class Mammalia; order Dasyuromorphia; family Dasyuridae; genus Sarcophilus; species Sarcophilus harrisii. The sequence continues at coordinate 103,751,827 of NC_045429.1, forward strand.
GTATTTTGAGCCAGATGAGATGAAAAGCTGAAGAAATAGATGTTGTATACATAGGGTTAGAGGAGATATGAAGAGAGTTATAAGGAAGTTCAAGGGCTAAGTGAAATGTTCACAATTTAATGATTTTTAGGAAGCTTCCCTAAAGCTGATATAATTGGATTATGTTAACTCCATTTCTTTTGGAGTCATGATATATACATACATATAATTCTGGTTCCTGGGGCCCTGGAGACATAGCAAATCCCCAGCAGTACTTGATTCCAGTAGCCCACCTACCAGTTAACTAGCCCTGTAACACAATATTTCTCAACTGAAATAATAGTTTGGTCCAGTACAATATCTAAATTCTTAACTGTCTACTCTCAGAACAGCAGCTATCTTGGCCCATGGCAGCCCAAGGATGGTACTAGGAGCTGTCTTGTAAAATAAACTCTTTCAATCAATTATTATTCTTTATTAAGGCCAAGGGCTGTTTTCTTACTATCCCAGAAACCCAACCCCTGCCTAGTTATGTAATATAGTAGATAACCAACAAATGTTAATTGAATACATGAACAAAAAGAAATGAAGGGGGAGAAGGAAGCCAGAGATGAGACATATTCAGTATAAAAGACAGAAATAAAGGAGAATGAGTCAGCTTTTTAAAGTTTATAGATGTTAAGAAGTAAAGCTTATGGCAGTAATTTCTTACCAACCAATAAAAAACTGTCTCTAAATGGTACTTGACACCTAACAGTTACAATCTTAATGATAAGCCAGTCCCACTCTTTTTAGATGAGTAGCCCTGACTCACCATTATTTCTGGAAAAGTGATTTCCTTATCTGCTAATAGATATCAAATTCTAGATAAATTGCATTATCTCTAGCAAATGTTCTCTAACAAATTCTGAGTACACTGATCTACTAATCAGTCCCAAAGTGGCTTGGGTGAGAGAAGTAATTCATGGAGAAGGAAATGTTTTTTGGTTTTAAATTTTCACACTCATGAATCAAATTTGAACTAGAAGGTATATGTGCTATCCTTTATAACTAGAGATGTGTATGCCAAGGTGGAAAAGTAGGAGGAAACAGTATAGCCAGATTTCTTCATAAGTACATCCATTAAGATCAAAGAAGAAGATCCTGTGACCCAGCAGTGATTGGGAAATCTATGGAGAAACAACAGTGGGTCTTTTTTCCACACCAACATGACAAACCAAGATGACATAGGCAAGTGTCTAGGGTGAGAACTATGGAGCAGGGATAGCCTGGACTCTGACCCAGAGAAGGATTGAGCCAGGATCACTGGCTCTGAACCTCTGAACTCTGATCAGGAGTAGGCCAGTAATATTATCACAAATTCCACACAAGAATTTTGGACTCAGTCCCCTGACTTGGAAGAGGGATAAGCTAGCATTTTTGTTACACTGATCTAGTCTCAAATCAAGAGTAGGCCAGGAGCTATATTACTCTGAACCTACAGAGCCTTCCAAATAGCTGACAGTTTGAGGCAAGAAAATTTCTACTAAAGATCCACCTAGAGGCAAGTCTGTAATTATGTTGTTTAGACCCAAAATGGGGTGTAGAATCTGGAAAGGAGGTTCCAGGAGAGGAGCAATCAGACCATGTCCTTCAACAAACAGCATAAGTCCCATTGAATCTTCATTGCTTGAGATGTCCTGTGATCTTTGAATCAATTCAAATAAGATAGGTCATATAAGACCAAGACATTCCTTCTAAAATACACAGAACTTAGCCCTAACAAAAGTCTAAATCTATAAAGTAAGACTGAGAAAATAAGTAAAGAAACAGATAAATGCTCTTTATCCTACAATAAAGAGCTGTTGTAGTTCCAAGGAAAAGAATCGCTCCAACTTTAATTCCCTTCCTTTATTTGTTTGTTTGTTTGTTTGTTTGTTTTTAGATTTCAAAACATTATTCTCTCTAATGGTCCATCCTTTCCCCAAGGCTAAGATCTCTTCAATCTGGAAAATACTACCATGCCCACGAACTTCTCAATGTGATATATTTCTCCAGAAGACTCTACCCCCTTCTTCCATTCATGAGTTCCTTCTGTAGTCTCCATTTTGTGCAGAGGGGCATTATACTATTCTTGACTTTCTTTGGACTTCAAAACCATGCTCCTTAAAATTTGGAACACAAAGCTATGTAAGGTTTTATCCATATATATGCTTTGAAAATAAAAAGTTTGAATAATAATAAAATAAAATAGAAAACATGTGCCTTTACTCATGTCTCATTCTGAACCTTTTCTAAGAGTCTGATGTGTCCTCACTCTGCAATACCATACAATTCCTGTGGCCTATTTACCCTGAAATATGCCTTTACAAATCACACTATCCTTCCAAATTTGCCTGCCTTCATTCTTCTCCTGTTCCTGTTCATGAATTTCTCTAGGCTTTGTAACTCCAAAGCAGTATTTCTATTCTCCACTTCTTCAACCCCATTTTTTAGATTTCTTTTTGAAGTCTTCCTCTTCAAGAGGAGTGTAAATTTTGTGACAATAAAGATTATTGTTTTCCTTCTATTTGAATCCACAGTGCATGTCTGCCACATATTAAGTGATTAATAAATGCTTGTAGACTTCTGAGGGTGGAACCAAGATGGCAGAGCCAAGATGGCAGAGTAAAGCTAGGAAGCTCTTGAGTTCTCCCAGTTTTCCTTGAAAACCTCAAGAAATCAAGCCTCTAAACAGAGTATGACAGAATGAAACCACTCTCCAAATCCAGATAGACTAGAAAAACTTTAAAAAAAAAAAAAAAAAACAGTCTCACTGAGGTGAAAGGGGTGTTCAGCCCAGTTCAGATAGACTCTGGGAAAGCCTATGAGAATGTTGTCATCACTACAAATCAGCAACTAAAACTTTCGCTCCTGACTCAGTAGAGCAGCAAATCAGTGGGGCAGCTTTCAGTCCCAGCTCAGAAGGCAAACTCTGGGAAACCAGTTTGTTTCTTGAAAAGAGTAGGCAAAGCTACCTTCTTGCAAGCACAAGGACTCCTGTGTTCAAAGCCAAGGCTCAGAGCTGCATGGGAAGCTTGAGGCAGTGCAACCTTTACCCCAGAAGCAGAGCTTAAACATAAAGCTAAAAAAAAGAGGAAATACCAAAATAAAATGAAAGAAAATAAGTAAGAACCAGAAAAGAAGCTTGATCATAGAAAAATATTATAGGGAAGACCAAAACAGCAACTCAGATGAGGACAAAATGTCCATAGAAGAAATCTTAGGGAATGATAAGAACTCTTCTCAAGCCCAAAGAAAATTCTTGAAAGTTCTCACAAAACAACAACAACAACAACAACAACAACAAAAACAATAACAACAACAACAACAAAACTTTAAAAGGCAAATAAGAAAGATAGAAGAAAAATAAGAAAGGAAATGAGAGGTATGTATGAGAGAGGCAAAAGCTTGGAAAAGGAAGTAAAAAATTGTCTGAAGAAAACAACTCTTAAAAAATAGAATTAACGAAATGGAAAAAAAGAAATAAAAAACTTAACTGAAGGAAATCACATGTTAAAAACTAGAATGGAGCAAATGGAAGCTAATAATCTGTGAGCCAACAAGAATCAGTCAAACAAACTAAAAAGAGTGAAAAAATGGAAGAAAATGTGAAATACCTCATTGGAAAAACAGCTGGGATTTCTACCAGGAACTCAGGGCTGATTCAATATCAGAAAAACTATTGCCATAATTGACCATATCAATAAAAAAAACAATAGATATTATATGATAATCTCCATAGATGTGGGAAAGGCCTTTGACAAAATACAGCACCCATTCCTATTGAAAACACAAGAGAGCATAGGGATAAAGGGAGCTTTCCTTGAAATAATAAGCAGTATCTATCTAAAAGCAACAGCAAGCATAATTTGTAATGGAGAAAAGATGGACATATTCTGAATAAGATCAGGGGTGAAACAAACCATGCCCATTATCATCACTATTCTTCAAAATTGTTCTAGAAATGTTTGTTTTAGCAATAAGAAAAAAGGAATTAAAATAGGAAATGAGGAAATAAAACCATTACTCTTTGCTGATGATATGATGACATATTTAGAGAATCCTAGAAAACTATCCAAAAACCTGCTGGAAACAATTAGCAGCTTTAACAAAGTTGTAGGATATAAACTAAACCCACACAAATCATCAGCATTTCTATATATTACTGACAAAGCCCATCAGCAAGAGATAAAAAGAGAAATTCCATTTAAAATCACTGTAGACAAAATAAAATAGTTAGAATATTACTTCTCAAAAGAAATCCAAGAACTATATGAACACAATTACAAAACACTTCTCACACAAATAAAATCAGATCTAAACTGGGAAAATAACAGTTGCTCTTGGGTAGGTCAAGTTAATATCATAAAAATGACAATTTTGCCTAAATGGAACTTGTTCAGTTCCATACCACTCAAACTGCTAAAAAAATATTTTATAGAACTAGAAAATATAATAACAAAATTCCTGTGGAAGAAAAAAGGTCAAGAATATCATGGGAATTAAGGGGAAAAAATACATAGGCTTGTGGCTTAGCGGTACCAAACTTAAAACTATATTATAAATAAGTTGTCATCAAAACCATTTAGTAGTGGCTAAGAAATAGAACAGTGGATCAGTTAATAGATTAGATACACATGACACAATAATCAAGGCCTATAGTAATCTAATATTTGAAAAAAACCAAACTTCAGCTTCTGGAATAAGAACTTACTATTTGACAAAAATTTCTGGGAAAACTGGAACATATATCAGAAACATGGCATCTCAAAACCCATAACAAAACAAAGTCAAATGGGATATATGATTTGGGCATAAAGGATGATACCATAAATAAATTAGGAGAACAAGGGATAATTTATCAGATTTTTAGAGAAGGGAGGAATTTATCACCAAAAAAGAACTAGAGAACATTATGAAAGGCAAAATGAACTTTGATTACATTACCTTAAAAAGTTTCTGCACAAACAAAACCAACAGAAACAAGATTAAAATGGAAGTAGAAAGCTGGGGAAAAAAAACCTTTACAGCTAGTGTTTCTGATAAAGATCTCATTTCTAAAATACATAAAGAACTATGTCAAGTTTATAAGAATACAAGTCAATTGATAAATAGTCAAAGGATATGAGCAGACAATTTTCAGGTAACAAAATTTAAACAATCTATAGTCATATGAAAAAAAAATCCTCTAAATTACTATTTGTAAAGGGCTGAAACTCTGACTAGGTGCACTTGAATCAGACAACTGAGCACTTAAGGCTAATTACCTACTAGACAGTAACTCTATTATCATGTTTGGAATTTCTCTTCACACAGTTTATGCTAGCTCAATGCTTGGGGTTAAGAGAATTGTAAGGAAGGATTAGGGGGTGAAGTGAGAGAGGCAGGAGAACTTCACTTGGCCTCAGGAGGAGGAGGAGAAAAGTGTGGAGATTTGTGGAGATTCTGAACTCTAAAAGATCCTTGGCAAAACTCCTGGCAGTTTTGTCCATCTCCTTCAATTCCCTCCCTAAGACCAAGAACTTTTGCTTATCCTGACTCTGGCTGATTCTGAGGCCTCCAGTGAGCTAGCCCAGACTTTACAACTATTGATTAGAGAAATGCAAATTAAAGCAACTCTGAGGGTACCAGCTCATACTTCTCAGATTGACTAAGATGATAGGAAAAAGTAATGATAAATGCTGGAGGGGAAGTGGGGAAACTGGAGCGTTGTTGGTGGGGTTGTGAAATGATTCAACCATTCTTGAGACAAATTTGGAACCATGCCCAAAAGTTTATAAAAAACCCTTTGACCCAGCACTGCCATTACTAGGTCTGTATTTCAAGAAAACCAAAAAGGAGGGAAAGGATCCACATATGCAAAAATGTTTCTAGCAATTCTTTTTGTGATGGCAAAAAATTGGAAAATTAATACTTGCCCATTAATTAATTGGGTGAATGACTGAACAAGTTGTGGAATATGAAGACAATGGAATGTTATTGTTCTATAAAAAATGATGAATAAGCTGATTTTATAAAGACTTGCAAAGATTTACATAAACTGAGGCTGAACAAAACAAGCAGAATCAGAAATACATAGTATGCAATAACAGCAAGAATGTGTAATGATCAATTATGAAAGACAACCAAGTCTTGGTTGTTCTCAGTGGTTCAGTGATCCAAAAAAATCCCAGATTTTGGACAGAAAATACTATTTGCATCCTGAAAAAAAAAAAAAAAAAAACTAAAAAAACTGAATGTAAATCAATACATGCTATGATCATTTCTTTTTTTGTTTTTTTTACTTTTTTTTAACATTTCTCCCATGGTTCTTTGCTTTTACTCTAATTTTTCTCTCCCTATATGTTTCATAAAGCAATGTGTATTAAAAATAAAAATAAATTAAAAATAAATATTCGTTTCCTTCTTCCCTCCAAAATATTTATAAGCAAAGGCTCAAAGAAAAATAATACAGGGTCATAAGGTCAATTAAAACTCCTAGAAGGAATATAGCAAAAGTTTTCAAGTTAAAAATGATATTCTAAATAAAATAAAATTGCTAGATAAAAGAATTCAAAAGAGATGAAAACTCTGAAGGGAAAACTTTGTAAGAAGAATTAACCACTTATTATGAGAGATGCAAAACCTTACACAAGCAACAGACTCCTTGAAAATGAGAATGGACCAAATAGAAGTTAATATCTCCATGAGACAGCAATAAATACATTTTAAAATATGTGGGTGATAGATTATCTCTTATTGTAATATAAACCTGAAAAACATCAAGGAGAATTAATTTAAGAATCACTGGACTATCTAAAAACCTTAACCAGAAGAAGAAGAAGGAAGAAGAAGGAAGAAGGAAGAAGAAAGAAGAAGAAGAAGAAGAAGAAGAAGAAGAAGAAGAAGAAGAAGAAGAAGAAGAAGAAGAAGAAGAACCTGGACATAATATTGCTTTTTTTTTCTTTTTTTTCCCTCAAGTGTTCAGGAGAAATATAAAGAAGAGAATCAAAAATCTTCAGGATACTAAAAAGGGAAGAGCAGATCTCTCCTTGGTGCTTTTTTAATATAAAGCTTTTTATTTTCAAAACACATGCATAAAGAGTAATCAACATTCACCCCTGTAAAACTTTATATTTTAATTTTTTTCTCTCTTCCCCACCCTTTCCCCTAGATGGCAAATAATCCAATATATGTTAAGCATGTGTAATTCTTCCATATATATTTCCACAATTATCATGCTACACAAGAAAGTGATTTAAAAGGGAAAAAAAAACAAAATGTAAGCAAACAACAAAATAAGTAAAAATACAATGTTGTGATCCACACTCACCTTCCACAGTCTTCTCTCTATATATATAGATAGCTCTCTTCCATACAAAACCATTGGAACTAGTCTGAATCAACTTGCTATTGAAATGTCACATCCATCATACAATGTTCTTGTTGCTGTGTACAATGTTCTCTTTGTTCTACTCACTTCACTTAGCATCAGTTCATGTAAATCTCTCCAGACTTCTCTGAAGTCATCCCACTGATTCTTTCTTATAGAACAATAATATTCCATAACATTCATATGCCATAATTTATTCAGTCATTCTCCAACTGATGGGCATCCACTCAGTTTCCAGTTCCTTGCCACTATAAAAAGGGCTGCTATGATTATTTTTGCACATGTGAGCTGGACATCATATTTCAAGAAATCATAAAATGCAAATCATAAAAAAGCTTAGACTTTGCCCAGAATGCAAAATAAAAAATAAAAGAATCCATTAGTTACCTCCTGAAAGAAACCCCAAAATGAAAGTCTGAAGGAATATTATATCCAAAGTCCAGAGCTTTCAGATTAAAGGAAAAACATATTGTAAATATCCATAAAAAAAGAGTTTCTATACTGAGTAATCATAGTTAGGATCACATAAGATTTATCAGCTCCTAATATAAAGAAGTGAAAAGTATAGAATAGAACATTGCAAAAGGCAAAAAGTACAACCAACAATAACTTGTGCAACAAATTCAATATAATTCTATTTATCTCTAGAATCACTAAAATATATACATTTACATGTATGTATATGAATATATTTGTATATCTACATATATATGTACAAACATATATGTATATGTATTCTGGTGTATTAATTGAATGGGTTTTTTTTCATTGATTCCAGATGAATAAGAGCTCCAAAAGATATGTTTCTCATGATACCAATTCTCAATTCATATTGCCAGTCAAGTAAATTGTTTCAACTCTTTTGAAGATGTTAAAAGGGACAAGGCAAGGAAAAAAGAAGCATCTTCATTGAAGTGTATTTTGTGATTAAAGATTTTCATTTTCTTCACCATCTTATGAAGAAAAACTTTAAGAAATTTGAGTGTTTTATGATGGTTGTTAAAAAAAAAAAAAAAGATGAATTAGCCTCTCCTTCCTTCCAAAATAAAAAGTCCAAAAGTGTTGTCCATATCTCATACATCACTTATTCCATTCAGAAAGAACTGAGTTCATGCCTTTGCTTCCAAATAATGATTTCAAACCATTGAAGCTGTAAGCCATTATTCCCTTAAAAAAGAAAAAAAAGATTGAATAGGAAAGTTCATTCTCTGTTTGTCTTCACATCTCCAATTTTCCTCTGACAGAAGTATTATTTCTCTTACCACCAGTACCACTTTTCCAAACCAAACAAATAAATGAACAACCCAAAGTTTTGGAGTAAAATGTCTCAGACATGCAATTTGTTTCTTAATCATTTTCTGCACTGTGAAACAAAACAGGTTGGACTGACTACTAGATTAATTAAAAAGCTTTAAATATGAGTAAATATTGGGGTCAGAAGAGTTAGGGTGAGTCAAAAAGGCTAACCTAGGATGTCAGTTCTCTAAATGGGGAAATCTGGTATGTCCAGGGACTGCCAATCTCTATCCAGAAAGTAAGTTGAAAATTTAGAGGATTTGTCTTATCACAATGTAATGGAATAGAGCCTTCTATTTACTAAACAAGCAAAAAAGATCTGCAAACTCAGAGAGGAATTGAGTTCCTGGAGGGGAGGTCTTATATGGCTAAACTTCATCTTAGTACTGAGGCTTCAGGAAATAAACCTTGCTATGTGAAGAAGGCCTCTAGGGGACTAGTCAGGATTAAGACAGATTCAAGTTATTACAGAGATCAAATAAAGGAGATACTCCTCACTCTTAAGGCTTAAGATCAAATGTTACCTTGTTCTATCTTCTCCTTGGCTACTCTAAGGCCACTCTCTTTCAGGGCACATGAGAGGCTGAAGGATAGTAGCAGGGGACAGAAAATCTTCCACAAAGAACTATTTTGTTAGTGGCTCAATTTCTACTGTGTGTGTGTGTGTGTGTGTGTGTGTGTGTGTGTGTGTTTCCTCTTAAGGGAGTATTTTCAGAATTTCACTCCTCTCCTCCAAATAATGCTTGCTTTAAAATAAAAAAAAAAAAAGTAAAAGAAAACAAAAACATACAGATAAAAACTAAAATGTCTTTAGTTCCCTACCACTTGTTGAAGCTATGTGGAAATGGAAAATAGCTCTTTTGCTTAAGAAATTTCTCTGTTTAATTCAATAAATATTTGCCATACAAAGAATCTCTGTTTTTACCTGCCTTGGTAAGCACCCAAACATACCATGAGATTAATTCCTGTTCTGAATCTACCTAAGAAGAATATCTGTATATGTCTGAGAAATTAAACAAGACAATTTTATAGGAAATATCATGAAGTGCTGTCTGTTTAATTTATCTGACACAAATGTATGACTGTTAGTCATTCAGAGGGAAAAAAATACTGTGAATTGATGTGATCACAAATGATATCAATATCCAGCAGTGTTACTACTGGGATTATATCCCAAAGAGATTATAAAGAAGGGAAAGGGACCTGTATGTGCACGAATGTTTGTGGCAGCCCTTTTTGTAGTGGCTAGAAACTGGAAACTGAATGGATGTCCATCAGTTGGAGAATGGCTGAATAAATTGTGGTATATGAAAATTATGGAATATTACTGTTCTGTAAGAAATGACCAACAGGATGATTTCAGAAAGGCCTGGAGAGACTTACACGAACTAATGCTGAGTGAAATGAGCAGGACCAGGAGATCATTATATACTTCAACAACAATACTAGATGATGACCAGTTCTGATGGATCAGGCCATCCTCAGCAACGAGATCAACCAAATCATTTCATGGAGCAGTAATGAACTGAACTAGCTATACCCAGAAAAAGAACTCTGGGAGATGACTAAAAAACATTACATTGAATTCCCAATCCCTATATTTATGCACACCTGCATTTTTGATTTCCTTCACAAGCTAATTGTACAATAATTCAGAGTCTGATTCTTTTTGTACAGCAAAATAATGTTTTGGTCATGTATACTTATTGTGTATCTAAGTTATATTTTAATATATTTAACATCTACTGGTCATCCTGCCATTTAGGGGAGGGGGTGGGGGGGGGTAAGAGGTGAAAAATTGGAACAAGAGGTTTGGCAATTGTTAATGCTGTAAAGTTACCCATGTATATATCCTGTAAATAAAAGGCTATTAAAAAAAAAAAAACAAATGATATCAATAAATCAGAATGTATTTATTATTAACTTGGCAGCAGGAAAATAATGGAATGTTTCTTGGATTGGCTGGATTCTGGAAAATTTGTAGAATTTGAATAAACACCTAAGAAAGAGAAGGGAAAAAAAAGTGGTAGGGATAGAATCAAAGGATCTGAATTTGAATTGTAATCTTGCCATTTCTTTACTTTGTGATGAGGCTGCTCACTTTATCTCTCTAGTTCTCCTTTTTCCTTATCTGTAAAATAAAAGAGTTGGAATAAATGATCTCCAAGGTTCCTGCCACTGTCAAGTCTAGGCTACTATGATCCTTTGAAGACATTTTAGTGGGAGGCAACAGCAGAAACATAGTGACAGAAGGTGGAATGACTCAAGGTGTGTTCTGGGGTCTAAGAACAGACCACTCTGGCTGGATCCGGTGAATAGGACATAGTCTGAAATAAGTTTGCAGGAGGTAGATAGGAGCCAATTTGTAGAATGGTATCTTTCTTTGTGAGTCACCCCCAAGAGGCTTGAGAGCTGCTTGCTGATTACCTTCTCATGGAGTGTTCCATTATTTTATTAGGTCTCCATATAAATTATTTATCTGAGAGAATGCTGACGCTGACCCACTCTGAGAAGTAATGTCTTCTATGGGAAACGGGAAATGCTGCTGGAGGGACTTGGGCCCCGAGCGGCTGCCAAAACATTGAAAATCAATTTTAATTCTTTTTTGTGAAGGTCTTTGAGAGCAAGAATTTCTCAGATGACGGCTGCTCTTTATAGTGGGGCTCTATCAAATCTATAAATTAGATTTCTGGGGGTAACTTTAGGGGAGGTGTCTTGGAGCATCACTGATGGTGTTGTTTGTTTATAAGGAGAATCTTAATAGCTTGGCCAGGGTCAGAACATTGAAAGGTCGCATCATTTTATCTCCAATGTTCCTCCCTTGGGGGGGTAAGTCACCTTGCAACTACATTCAGACAACAATTTGTTAGTATATTTACCTTCTCCTTGTCTGCTCCAAAGGGTTTATAAAAGCCTTTTAGGATTGCTCTGTTTCCTTTACCCACAAACACACACTTTAAGTATTCCACTTCTGGTCCTCAGCCCCTGGGGGGAAAAAAATGCTGCCCGTGCTTTTGGCAAAGACTTGGAAATAAATCCAAGTAAATCCCACTTAAAAAAAAAAAAAACTAACAGGAAAATATAAACTTACAAAGCACACAACAATCACCACCAAATTATCACTCCTGTGGGTAATGAGGTGTGAAGGATAGAGCACTAGTCTCAAAGTCAGGAACACTTGAGTTTTAGACCCATCTCTGAAATATACTGGCCACATGACTCTGGGAAAGTCACTTAACTTAGTATTGTTGGAGGCAGCTTCCTCAGTCAGAATTTCTTAGCACAAATTCAATCACAGGTCCATGCCAAAAAAAACACCACTCCACTTAAAAACCATTTTAAGGCTTCCACAGCACTTTCCTCACAAAAAATACCAGTAACAAATGCACAGTGTAAACATTATTAGCCCCATTTTATAGATACATAGAATAGAGATGATTTTCATATTATAAGTTTTTTTTTCCTTTAAAAGAGGTCTCCTTTCATTTGAAAGCTCCCTTTCAATATATTAAAGTACAACAACAATGTAAATGGAAGCAAATATAAAGCAATTGGAAATGCATATTGTAAAATAACAAAGAATAAGTTTCCCTAATTTCTTTGCAAAGGTGGGGTAAGGTTCATGAGTGTGGAATGTTTCATATGTTGTTGGATCTTTTTTATGTATTGGTCAGTTTTGTTCTTTTTTCTATTTTTTAAAGGATAATTCTCTGGGAGGGAAGGCAGAAAATTATAGGAAGAAATTTAAGCAATATAAAAACAAGTGATTATGATAAAATTTATTTTAAAAAATAAAAATAGATTTAATTTTCAAAAATTCAATAGAAACATAAAGATTGAAATAACTTCTTCTTTAGCATGTCTTCAAGTTATTACTCCCAATTTCTCCAATTATTCCCTACCACCTACATCTGAAATCACTTGGAACTTTTTTTTTTAACACTCTCTCTGTTCTCTATATTTTTATGATATGGGGTCCCTTGGTTCGCCTCCTACCTGTCTTCTGCTTCATACCCTTTGTTGGATCCTCATCCACAACATGTCCACAGAATGTTAGTGTCCTTCAAGGCCCTCTTTTCTTTCTCCTAATGTTCTTTCGCTTGTTGAATCAATGATAAATCTATGCAGATAATTCAGCATGGCATTGTGGGTAACAGTTGGAGTAAAAAAACCCTATGTTCAAATCCTACCTCAGATATTTATTACCACTATTATCAGTATTAGTATTGGGCAAGTGGGCAAGTGACTTAATTGCCTTTGGCTTTGTTCCCTCATCTGTAAAATCAGAGATTTAGAATATATAGCCTTTTAGGTCCCTTCCATCTGGTGTAAACCTATGATTCTTAGATATGTGAACTGTGTACTTCTGGCTCTCTAGAATTCTTTTCTTTCATTAATAGTTGCCTATGGGATGTTTCTAATTGAATATGATACAAGTATTCCAAATTCAACATATCTAAAACAAAATGTTATTTTTCCCTACAAAGTTGTCTTCCGAACTTCCCTACATTCTTGTCATTCTTTATGCTTTTACACCAGGAATACAATCAGGTGCCAAATTCTGTCAATATTCTTTGTATATAATATCTCTCATATATATTACTTCTCTCCCTCTTGTGTGATAACCTCCTCATTAGTATGCTTGTCTCAAGCTTCCTCCTATTCCAATTCATCTTCCAATCAACTAGTACAATGTATGTCCTAAAACACAGATTTGACCACGAACTCCCCCTTCTCAATAAATACTAATGACTCCCTATTACCTTAGAGATTAAATATAAATTCTTCTGCTTAGCATTTGAAGCTTCTCACAATTCAGGTCTTTCTTTCCTTTCCATTCTTTATTCTTTTCTAGTCTATACTAAGTGACACTGATCTACTTAGGGTTCTTCATACACACAATGGTTCAACTCTGTCTCCATCACATTTTACTAGTTGTGTTCTGTGCCCCAAAGGCTCCGTCTCCTCACTTCTGCCTCTCAGAATCCTTAGCTTCCTTCAACACATTTTTCTTAATCATCATCTGGTAGCTTCTGCTACTGGTGCTTTCCTCTTTTCCTCTTGTGTATTTATGTATATGCTCTTTCATTAGACTATAAGGTTCTTGAGGGCAGAGATAATTTTTGTTTGTTTTTGTATCTCCATTGCTTAGTAGTGTGTCAGACACATAATTAATAAATGCTTGTTGATTGACTTGTTGATGTTTCAACCCTCTAGCTTCAAGTAAATTCCTTGAGAGTAGGGACTGTCCATCTTTTGTATTTGTATTCTCAGCACTCAGCACAGCACCTCGTATATAGCTCTTAATAACTGCCTATTGATTGTTTGATAAAGAAAAGTGTACATTTAGTAAAAGGAAGAAAGAGGAATTCTTGACTTTAGTATTTATGCTTTATTTGTCTAACATTAAATTCTCTTTTATCTTCAATATTTCTCTGTCTACTGGATACTTCCTTACTACCTGCAAATAAGCTCATGTCTCTCCCATTCTTTGAAAACCATTTTCATCCATCCATCCTTATTAGCTTCTCCCTTTTTTGGCTAAAACTTGGGAAGGCACACACGCGCACACACACACACACACACACACACACACACACACACACACACACATATTCTATGCTTCTTTGTCCTTCCTTATTACTTTCTCTTCTTAAGTCTTTGCAGTTTGGCTTTTGACTTCAACATTTGACTGAGAATATTCTGTCCAAATATACTAATTATTTTTTAACTGCCAAATCTAAAGACCTTTTCTCATTTTCTCATCTTTCTTAAGCTTTGTGAAGTTTATGATATTATTGATTACCTTTTTCTTGATATTCTCTTCTCTTTCGGTTTTTGTGACACCATTCTCACCTGGTTCTCCCTTTTCTGGATCTTCATCTTGATTGTATCTGCTAACTATGAGTTTGCCTCAAGTTTCTGCCCTAGGATCTCTTCTCTTCTCCATCTTTACTATTTTGCTTGATGATTTCATCAGTTCCTATGAATTCATCTCTATGTAGATGATTCCTAGACCTATTTATTCAATTCTACTTCTAACCTCCAGTCTTCCATTTCCAATTGCCTATTGGTCATCTCAAACTGGATGTCCTCTAGTCTTCTTAAACTCAACATATTCAGGATTGAACTCATCATCTTCTCCCAAACCCTCCACTGTCCCTAAGTTCTCTGTTACCATGGAAAGTACTATCATCCTTCTAGTCACTCAAGATCCTAATTTAGATGTTAACTTGGTAATGTATTTTGTCCTCTCTGTTATCCATTTAGTTGCCAAGCCCTTTTGATTCTACCTTCATAGCATTTCTTGTATACATTATCTTTCCTCTGACACTGACACTTTATTTCAAGCCCTCAGTACCTCACACAAAAGTTGCTGCAAAACCATTCTGCTGATTTCCTTACTTCACCTCTCCTCACTGTAGTCCATCTTCCAGTCAACTGATAAAGTGGTCTTCCTAGGCCACAATTCTGAGGAGCATTTAGTAATGTTTATTTTGTGCCAAGCACCATAAAGAAAAAAAGTTAAATGTTCTTGCCTGCAAGAAATTTACATTCTGTTAGAGATATCAATACATTGATATCTCTATCTATCTATCTATATATGTTATGTATGATATCTATATATGTTTTATATATATATATATATATATATATATATATATATATATAACATACATATAAAATGTCATGTGTGTGTAAAATAGAAAAACAGAAAATATATACAAGACAACTTGTGAGAGGGAGTGCATAGCAGCTGGGGAAGATAGTTATATAGATAATGTTATTTAGATAGTTATATAATGAAACTACTCTGTTGTTCCAAGCATTGTGTGAAGCACTGTTTATAAACATAAACAAGTGAGTCCCTGCCCTCAGAGATCTTATACTCTCACAGGGAAGACAATACATAAAAGGTTCATGGAAAGAGCTGTGGCAGAGAAGGCTTCCTGTAGAATGAGAAGTTTGAGATGGGTATTAAGTGAAAGAGTATTCTAAGAGGAAGCAGGGAGAGCAGGGTGTATATTGCAGTTAAAGTATTAGCAAGTTCATAGGCTCTGTTTCCTCATCTGTAAAATAAAAGTGATATCTGTATCTACTTCACAGGATTATTGTGACACAATGAGATTGTGTATGTAAATCACTATGTAATAATCACTTATTATTGAAACAGAGTCTGATCCCAGGAGGAACCAGCAGTGAAGATGCTTATCTTTCTCAAAAGCAACAGTTTGAAGCAGAATCCTCAGGCTTTATAATTCAGCCAACAACTATTTATTAAGTCCCTACTAAGTGTTCACCACAGTGCTAAGTTCTGAGGATACGAAGAAAAGCAAAAGATTATTCTGGCTCACTGGTCTCAGTTCTAGACTGAGTTATAATCTAAGGATGCAGGCTGCAAAATATTCAGAAAGACTGATCTTTTCAATGCAATACAGCAAGTATGTATAGGGTTCCTACTTTATGCTTAGCAATGCCTTCCAACAGGAATGTGAGGCTGCTTCTTTTCCAGTTAATTCTGTCTGTATTATGTGAAGTTACTTGCCTGAAGCTATTCAGATTTGTCTGAATAGCAATCCTATATTGGAGCCTAGATCCATTCTGGGGTTTATGTCAAGTACCATCCTGAATGGCAAAAACCTGAAGAACACTACAGATAGCTATTTTTCTGTCCCTTATAAGGCCTGTGTTACAGCCTTAAAGTGGGTCTCCTCTTAGGGATAACTGAACTGGGATCAGAACAGTTTTAGCAAATCAAGGATCAATCCTGAAATCCCATCTTTGACATTCCATGTTCTAGAAGTAATTTGTGATCAACTGACCTCTGAGGAGAATTTACTATATTGCAAAATCTTTCCAACTCAACAGCCTTTCAAAGATTATGATTCAATAGCATTTACATAGCCCTTTTAAAAAATAGTTTCTTCAGAACTTTATTTTCCCATTTATTTAATATTTTATTTTTCCTAGTTACATGTAAAACAGTTTTTAACATTTGTTTTTAAAACTTTGAGTTCCAGATTCTTTCTCCCTACCTCTTTACCCCTCTTCCTATTGAGAAAGAATATGTGAAGTTATGCAGAACATTTCCATAAAAGTCACATTTATATAACATTTTAAGATTTGCAAAGCACTTTACAAATATCATCTCATTGGACAACCGTGGGAGGTAGGTGCTATCATTATCCCTATTTACAGATGAGGTGAAGTCAGTTGTCCAGAGTCATACAGCTGAGGCCAAATTTGAAATAAGGTATTTCTAATTGCAGGTCTAGTATTCTATCCACTGCATTATCTTCTCAAAACATTTCCTTTTCATAGACTAAAACTGTGACATTATAATATCTATAAATTAGATTGCTCAAACTAGGAGCCATGCCACCATAAACCCAATTCCAAAAACACAATTCCATAAGCATGTTATAAACACAAAAGTCCAGTTTCTTCCTGTTTTTCTCCTACTGTTTTTTTACCAATTATCTGCCTTTTTTATTTTTTGTATCAAAGCCAATTTCCTTCATCCCTGAAGCTATCTGAAGCACAGAAGTATAAGCCATCAGTCTATGTACTGTTTATATTTCAAGAAGGTCATCAAATTGAACAAATCTATAATTTGCAAACCTCCCCTCCCTCTCACTGAAAGTATTCCCTTCATGCTCTGCAGAATATGAAGCTATATTCTTTCCAGGTTCTAGATGACTTCTTTCAAGAGAGGACTTGGCACTTTCAATTCCTGCGTCTTCCTTTATCCTTCTGTCTTCTGTTTTTCTTTCATTCAGTACCCTTCCATGTACCCATTACTCTTGTCAAATGGAATACTCAGCATCCCTTTTCCATGCCTTGTGTTGTTGATACTTCTCTTATGTTTTTATTCATGCTATTCACTAGGTCTGGAATACCCTCACCCATCTCTACCTCATATGATTTTTGATCAATCATTTTTCAGTAATGTCAGACTCTTTGTGGCCCATTTTGGGGTTCTCTTTTGCAAGGGTATTGAAATGATTCATCATTTCTTTCTCAGTTCATTTTACAGATGAGAAAACTGCAACCAGTAGGCTTAAGTAACTTGTCCAGAGTTACATTATTAGTAAGTGTCAGAGGCCAAATTTGAATGTAAAAAGATGTTTCAGACTTCAGGCTTGGTACTCCATCTATTATACTACTTAACTGTCCTTAAAAGATATATTACATTTTACTGATATCTTTTGTTTTCACCTCATCTTCATTCCTGAATACGTCCTTCCCTCACCTAGTGAACTATCTTGTATCATAACTAATTTTAAACATTAAAAAAAAAAGTTCAGCAAATTAACCAACATACTAAGAAACTGATAATCTGTTCAATATTTCACTTCCATAGTCTTCTCTGTCTGAAAAGAAAGGAGAAAGATAATTTTTTTTTTCATATTTTCTTTGGGAACAAGTTTGGTCATTATAATTCATGTATCACTTTTTAAATAATTATTTGCATATGTGTTTTATCTGTCTACTATGCCTTTAGCTCTATAACAGAGACTGTCTTCCCTTTTATTTTTCTGTTTCACTGTTCTGTGTATAGCAAGCACTTAATAAATGCTTGGAGACATTGAAGTTTCCTCATAGTCCAATATTTAGAATAGCCAGGCCATTTTGCTTTTGCTAATTCCCTCACATTAGTCTTTCCTAGATCTTCCTTGGAAATGCAAATATAGAGAGATTTCAGCTTTCTTTCTAATCTTTACCTCTGGGACTCTGAATAAAAGAAAGGATAAAGAAAGAATCTTGTACACCACAGTTACTAGAGAAGAGGAGGAGGCAAGACCAGATCTTTCTTTATAAAACATTCTTTGCTGTTTGCTTTACTCTTGTGGATTAATCTTGCAGCATATCTGAGCACACAGAACTGAGGTTTACAAATATTAGATTTAGGGTTGAAATTGTCAGTGTGGCATAAATTCTAAAAGATATGAATGAGAACAAAACTGTATCAGAAATCTGGAGATTTGTATTCTCATTTGTCAGTACTGGTTATATGAACTTAGACAAATTATTTCACTTCAAATGGGCCTCAGTTTCTCCCTTTGGTAAAATGGGTGAATTGTACTTAAATGATCTTGAAGATACTTTTCTTATCCAATTTAAAGCCAATTTAAAATTCTATGAGTATAATCAAGATTCTCAGGTTTAATTGACAAAGCAATGGTTCCAGAATTATATATTTCCATCTAGGAATATTCTTATCTAGGCCAAATTTGGTTTTGCTTCCATGCAGGTGTAAGAGCAGAATTGGAAGTTTACAGCTCATTGGAACATAGAACTATTTTTGTAACTGTGGGATTCAGCTGAGACACTGATAAGTGATGATTCTTATAGCATGCACTGACCTCATAGAGGGTTGACTTTGCTCCCCAGGGTTGATACTAGTGAGTTGATGTCTCAGTGGCAGTATGAACATGAATTTTATTATTGGCTTTGTGATTTGTACGTATTTTGTCATCATTTGCTTTGGTGACTGTGGTTCTTTGCATTAAGCCTACAATCTCATTTTCCCTGACTTCCCTGTTCCATCAAGATCACTAGTGTTTGCTATCTTTATTGAAGTCAGTGTACAGCCTGTAGCTGCTGTCGTTGTTGGGAATAATCAGATGTCATTTATGGAGTCTTCCTGCCACAGAAGTATAAGAGCTGTGTCACCAGTTTGTGAGGACAGCTGGGAAAGGCAAGCTGATTTGCAGGTGTGGTTCATGACAGTGATAAATTTTTATGTAGATAACTGGGTATTTCCAAGCCCTAAATGATTTCTTGTGAATTATAGGCCTGAATAATATGTCTTCATAGAGATTTTTCAATCTTGAGTTTTCTTTTCAGGCACCATCCAGGTCCTGCCTGACCCCTACAAGTGATTTCCTTTTATGAGTCTATTTACCCAAAGAAAGGATAGAGTATTTCCTGTCCTGATCTCCATGTTCTTCCTGAACTAGCCATCAGTCTTTATAGGTTAATAATATCATGAATTTAGAAATGGAAAACGTCATCTAGTCCAACTTCCCTCATTTTAGAAATAAAGAACCTGAAACCTGAGAGGAAAGTGACCTGCCCAAAGTCACAAAGGTAATAAATAGCCATGTATCACCATCTTTATCAGGCTCTATGATTTCTGGTGTTGAGCCTGGCCTGAAATAATAACTGATTCTTTGATTTCTTCCTTGCCCTTTGGTTTCCCAAAGGGAAGGAGATCTCACAAGAGTCTCTGCACCTTTACTTACATTGAACTCTATGCCTGGAATGTCCCTCCACCTTCTCTTTCTTGTTGAATTCCAAGACATTACAGCCTACATAAGATATACTTCCATAAAACCTTCCCTGATTCATTGGCTAATAACAGCCTTTCTGCCTCATTACATGAAAGAATGCTGCACTTGGAGTCAGGGATGTCTAGATTTAAATCCTGTCACTGACTAGCTATGTGACTCAGAACAAGTTATTTAATCTCTCTGAGTCTTATATACAAAATCATAACTTGATTAAGATCTGCCCATCAAAATCATAGATCCTTCATATTTGCATAAGATATCAAGGAATTGTTTTATAAAATTTTTCTCTAAAAAGACTACTTATCATTTAGAAGGGAGGGCACTCAGTGTCAAAGGTGATGATGGGTCATCTGAGAGAATCTGAAGAATGAGACTCCCCAAATGGGGAAAGGCTTGATTATTCATGGAGATCAGGATGTATTAATCATATCTGTTCTATTGTGTTCTGCAAATGGGCTAAGAACTGAAGATATCTCTTAGAAAGGAAACAGAAACTTAGCAGATAGCATGACCTTTATAACAAAGAGAGAGGGAAGCTGATTTTGGTTATCAGGAGGAGTTGAATTATGGGGAAATATGACATCTATAATTAACACTACATGGCTGCTATGGTGAGCCTAGGAATGGGTACTAAGTTTGAACAACAGATGTTCAGACTTTACCAAAGGGTAGAATCCTATTTTTACAACTTCCTAGTATTGCTTTTTTTAAAAAACCATAAAGGAAAGAGCAATGAGTAAAAGATGAAGGCAGGACTTGAAAACTTTGATTATTAAAGTTGGAAAAAACCTGATTAGTCATCCAGTCTAAACATGCTCATTTTATAGGTGTTGAAACTAATACCTTTAGAGTTAAATAGGCTAGTCAGTCAATAAATATTTATTAAGTGGCTAACACTTTCTGAACATTGGTGATCCAAAGGAAGACAAAATATATATTTGCTCTTGAAGAGCTCAAAATCTAATGGGGGAGACAATATGCAAACAAATAAGCATAGATAAGTTACATATAGAATAAACAGGAAATAATCAATAGAGGGAAAGACACTAGAATTAAGAGGGGCTGGGAAAGACTTCCTATAGAAGATAGGATCTTAGTTGCAAACTTAAAGGAAGTCAAGGAGGTCAATAGTCAGGTCAGAAGAAGAAAAACATCCCAGGCACAGAGGATAGGGCAAAGAAATGGAGTTTCTTATTAGGGAACATCAAAAAGGAAAGTTTTACTGGATTGAAAAGTACTGAGCAAGCAGGAAATATGGATGTCTGAGAGAGCTGGCTATTAAGTTATAAAGGGCTTTCAACTCCAAACAGAGGATTTTATATTTGGTCCTAGAGGATAATCAGAGTTTCCTGAGAAGGGGCATGAAATAGTCAGATCTGTAAAGTTACTTTGGCAAATGCATGGAGAATATACCTGAGTAGGGAGAGAGTTGTGGCTACCACAGCAACCAGCTAAGTAGTAGTCAAGTGTGAGGAGACAAAGATCTTCAAAAAGATGGTTGTATCAAAGGAGACAAGGAGGCAAATTTAAGAGATACAAAGATGAAATCATCAGGCTTTGGCAACAGAGACAACATTCTACTTGTGGCAGAGTTTGAGCACAGATCTGATTCCCAACCCAGTGGGATATTTTGATATCAAGTTGTCTTATTTTCACAAGCCCTGACAGTTAAATGCCCCTAGAGCAACAACAACAATAAACTATTTTAAAAAAGCATCTTCAAGGTCAGCAAAAGAGATCTCAGTATTTACTGGGTTGGGAGGAGAATTTGGAGTGACAAAGAAAGTGTGTCCAGGGGCCCAAGAACCAGGAGAACAATAAGAAACCAGGAGTAATAATGAAGATTCACAAATCTAGAGCATTCTGAGGCAGCAAAACTTAGAACTGATGATTAGATATAAGAATGTTATTGTTGGGCTTTTCTTAATGCATCTGTCTACTATTTGCATGACTATATACAGAGTAGAGACAAAGTAAAGGAAACAGGATTTGGATTCCCAGAAAGCTATATGATTTTAGTCAATTTAGGGGTGAATATCAAACAACATCAGAAAGCAGCACTCTTCAAAGTACATTGATAATTCTGTGTTTGTGATTTGGGGTTTTCACCCCTTAGAGTCCTATTGAAAGTTCCTAGTTTTAACCTTGTCTCAATTTAACTAAGATATTTTATTTTCCCTCACATCTATTCACTTCATTCCATTCTTAAGGTATGAACATAGGTTCTACAATAGATTATACCAGTTCTATTGCCTATAAAGAATCAACAGAACTGAGGCTGACAAATAGTAATGGTTATTCATGTTTATGGAATGTTCTCAGTCAATATAAAGTGATTTCCTCACAACACAGTATGAGGTAAGAAGTGAAAGTTTTGTTTTTTTTATTTTACAGATAAGAAAATTGAGGTCTACAAGCAGGAAAACTGGGATTTGAATCTATATATTCCCATTTAAAAGCTCATATTTTTTAGCTATACTAAATAAATTGTAAGAACTTAGAAGAGAAAAAATTACACTAGGCTGTGGACATTGATCTAGTCCCATTCTTTACACACATTGATTCTCCTCTTTAATACCTTGAAGAGATGGAGTTTAATAGCAGGTTAAAAAAAAACCCACAGTGGAACAGTGAACCTGAATGCTCTTCTAAAAAATCACAAAATCCTTAAATAAGTTCATCCCCTTTACCTACAGAACTATACTTCTCAAGGATCAACTCAAACCATGTCAAGAATCAACTTATTTTCCCTTAAAATATTTACCAAAAGGAATTTTAACACCTCTCATGGTATCTGTTCTAATGTTTCTTACTCTGAGTAAGCTCATTACCTTTTGACATGGACTTCAAGGAGATAGTTAATTTCTATTAATTTCTGTCATTATTCTCCATGTTTTTTGAGACTAGAAGATATGTATGACTATAGTGAATCAATAGCTGCATCCTGAGTTTTCCAGGCATCACTGGGTTCAGAATGTGCTATGAGCTCCATTAAATAGAATCCCCCAATATAAATCTTTTTCATGAATACACTGTAACCATTGACATTATTTATCTGCCATTTGTAAGTATGAATGAGATGCTGTGAGGCTAAAAAGAAATTTTGAACAAGGCCCCTGCCCTTAGAGATCAAATGAGGAAAGATACGTAAAGCATTTGGCAAACTTCAAAGTACCATATAAATGTTATGATTATCATCTTATAATCTATTTTAGGAGACAAAACATGTAGCTATGAAAAATAATGAACAAATTAAAATAGTGAATACCTCAGCTCAATTATAGCTCTTCCATGTGGGAAAAGTTGGTGATGGCTGGGAGCTGTCCACAGCTGAAGTTGACTTGGAGAAACAGTAAATCTTTAGTCCCATGACTGAAAAGAAGAATTTTAGACAATATGCACTAAATATAACATTGTGTATGAACTCTTTGTTTAAGGTTAGATCTTGCTCAACATCTTGTTTATTTAAACTACGTCCTGACTTTCAGTGATTTTCCCACTTGCCCCTTGGATCTCTTTAGGACCAAGGCTTTCATTTACTTTTATGCTAGTTGTTCTGATTACCACCTATTCTATCCCCACCTCTTAGAACTAATTTCCCACAGTTTGAAACATTATCACAGAAGACATCCTGCCTCAGTCATGTCAGTCTACTGGTACTATCCTGCATCATTCAACATTCCTGGTTTTATTCCCTGCTTATCCTCCTCCTGTTCCTCCTATTAGAAGGGACCAGTGGCAACATCATAGGGAGCAGTCACTAAGTATACTTCACACTGGCTACTCATGAAAGACTTCACAGCAGAGGTATAATCTAAGGTTGTTCTTGGAGGAGTTTAGTGTTTGTTGTAGTAGGGGTGGAAGAGTATAGAATTTTAGGGAAGAACTGAAAGAGACTAGATATGAAGACACTCGTGACAATAGCTCTAAAATTCCTTTACAGTTGGTTGTTTGAGTTTGAAGGAAAGAAGATTTAAAGTCTGATATTCCCATCTGTCAATGTTCTTACCTTGTATGCTTTATGAGGACAGTGACAAATGCTGCATATACACATCTGTGATTCATATATTTAAAACAGTGGCATCTATTGTGATGAATGCAAACGGTTTCAGAATGCTTTCAATATTAACTCTACTGAAACAATCCAATGCTATGTGTCAAAGATCCATCTTAGTTTCAGGTTCTGGCCCAATGAGGCTCCAATTCTGTTGGGGTTTTACTTTCTTTTTCCTTATTTAAAACCAGAAATGTTTTAAGGAAGATTTCTTCTAGCTGTTTTTTGATTTATTCTTATATCAGTCGTAAAAATATTTGTTGAGGATTATGTTCTCTGATTCTCAAGAGACTGTGTGTGTGTGTGTGTGTGTGTGCTCCCATGCACATGTACCATTACTATTATGGACATCTGGAAAGTGCTGAACTGTATAGCGGATATATGAATCTACCATTATGACTGACCATACTGGGGAATGGGAAAAAAACAAAACAAAACAGAGATGTCAAGTTCAAGAGGGCAGGCAAAAACAGACAGGAACCACATCATGAGTTAATGTAATTGAAGATGTGACCAAGTCAAATTAAAACAAGTCAAGTGGGGAGAGTGAGAATAAAGTTTTGGAAATTAGGAAGCCTAGACTGAAAGCACTATGAAGTCATAGAATAGAAACGGAGACTGGTGCCATCACTAAGATAAATTGTCCATTAACTAGTCATCACCTATTGCTGACCAAATGCCACCAACCAGCAGGCACTTGCAAGAACTCCAGGAAGAGTAATGTTTTCTCCTCATCCTTAGGCCAGTCTAGCTGCTCCCAGCCCAGCCCCCTCAGCCATCGTCCAGGGTAACAAACCTTGAATGCAACCAATCTGTCAACTGCTTTTGCAAGTTCTGTATCTCTTGCCTCCTCAGCAACCACAGTCATTAAGGACTCAGAATGACAAGGTTATTACCACCAAATTCTTTGACAATATCAAATGGTTCAACATCAGAAACAGATATGTTTTATTAATGGATATGACACTAAAGAAGATGCATTACCATCTGCCTTACTGATGCATTCTAAGGACCGCTGGGCTTCTCCATCCAGTTTACAGCTGAATTCGCACATACATGTTATATCCCTACATCGAAAAGTTAGGTCTCTGAGAGCAAAAACTCATTTTCTATATGCATCTTCAGCACTTAGTTTAGCAATCTGTGTATAGTAAGTGCTAAATATTTTTTTTTTCACACATTCAGTCATTTATATAAGCAGGATGCCATGGAGACCACTACCTTTTCTTAACATCATCCTCAGTCTAAAATGTCAATGCTTTGGTGAGTATGATTATTCTACTTTCAGATAACAAAATCATTCCTTTCTTTATATTTCTATGTGAAGTTCTCTATAGTACACAACACTCTTTCTTACTTGCTAATAAGAATATGGAGTTAACTGGGTAGAAGTCAGAGTCTTTATTGTTGACATTCTGACACACTGAGGTATCAACTAAGTTGGAAATGCTTCCCATTATTCTTCCCTGAAGATAGAGGTTTTTGACTGCATGGATTTTGGTGATCCAATCAATGTGGGAATAGTAAAGCCTCTTCAATAAATTTTTTTTAAATAACATGCCAGCCATCTACAAATCCTGAATACTATTTCTCCTCTTCCTCCTTCAATTCTGAGGAAATATATAGGTGCATGCTATCAGATTGGAACAAGCCATTGATCTTATAGCTGCAAAGGAAGGGCTAACTTACTTAATGACCCAGATTCTTGCAAGATAAAAGTTGCTTCTGTGAAAATGCAGTATCTTTGGTATAGTGGCTACATAGACTAAATCTTACCTGAGGGACCTGTAAAAGAAACATCCCTCAGGCAAGGTCAGGCAGGGTTAAATGGAAGAACATCTCTACACTTATGTAGAATTGACTTAAGCTTTTGTATCTTTTTTTATGTTGCTTTCCCTCCTTAATTCCCAGAAAAGCTTAAAAAAAAAAAACTAGCATCATGTCTCATTGGATTAAGAGAGTTCATTTTTTTTTCCTATTGCCCAACCCAGGGAGATGGGCTTATCCAAGAATGCCAGACATCAGACAGGAACAGGTAGCATTGAAGATTAAGGGACTATCACCCCTTCTCTCCCCCGCCCTGAGAGTCTAGGATGAAGGCCTCAGAGAAGGAGAAAAACTTAGAGACATATTCCCCAACACTACCCTCTTCTCATCCCTCCCCAGCTCCCTATTCTTAGCTAAGGTCTCCATGGTCACTATGTAGTTTGGGCATAGAGATTCTATGGATCAGTATTATGCAACTTTCTCTCATTTTGCTTTTCATTACATTTAAAAAAAAAAAAAACTTGATGGTTTTGTTTCTTTAATTAGGTATTTAAAGATCCAAATGTGTCTCAGCATTGGAGAAATGGAACTGTTCTCTCTTGGAAACAATTCTTGGAAGGTGTCTTGCCTCCTGTGGCAGAATTAGCTCTTTATCAAAAGTAGTCAGGTACTGATAAAGTCCTAACATCTATCTCTAAACTCCTGATATGTGAAACATTGAGAGGTGATGTAGAAAAGTATGCATCAGGAGCTGAGGTTTTAAAAAATCAGTACAATATTTCCTCCCAAATAGTTCTTTTGGATAAAATTGTCCATTTCTTGGTAGTTTAGGTTTCTGAAAACTGTAAAGGAACCACTGGCTAATGGCACAGGCCAAAGTCTTGATCAAAAGCAAAAGGGCTTTCCCTTTCCTTTTGGGCACACAGCAGATTCACAAGTTAGGCATAACATTGCAATCATTTCCATTCTTTTGCTTCAGGAATGGTATTGTAAAGAGGGATTATGTGGCTGTGGAGATTGAGATTAGACATTAATTAGGGGTAGAGTGGGGATTAATGGATAACATTCTGCCCAAAAATTCCTTTAAAAGAAATAAGGTGTTTTTATAGATTCCATTTAATCTCTACCTTGATCTTTGCCTCAATTACCAAGAGACTGGGGATTCACTGCCTATAGCTATAGCCAGAAGGAGAAGAGATTGTTGTAACTGCTCTATTCCTGGAAAAACCCTCCAGTCTCTTCTACATCCTTTTGGCTAAATTGTCCTATGGTGACTTCTTTTCCTCCTCAAGACTGCTATCTAAATTTACAGATAAATCTATCTGTGGAATATTCAGAGTGGTACAAGGATAAGTACACTGTGTGATCTGCACCCACTTCCATGGCTTTGAATAGTGAAAGAGTGAGATTGTCAATCAATCTCCACCTAAAGAAACAATTTCAATTACAATTCCATCTTTTTGGATGCTGCAGAGACAGAGATGCAGGGAGGGTTATAGAGAAGGAAGGTGAAAGAGGATTCCAAATAACCTGCTTTCTTTCCTTTCCTTTTCTAACTCAGACTCCCCAGTCTCAGCACGAAAGGTTATAATTTCCCTGGGAAGAAATTGTGCTGACCTTGGGCTTTTGCAAAGAGTGTGGCATTTCTGCGCTGCTGAACAGCCTGCTGAAATTCTACTAAAATATCTAGGAGACAAGAATGAAATCCTGAAACTGTGCAGCAGCCTACACGAGTCAAGCATAGCTTATGGACTACGGAAGAAAGTATTGCCATATTCTCTCCTCCTGTCCATTCCTTCTCTTTCCTTTCCACCTCACTATACCATGAAAGGTATATACTGATACCCAAGAAGTCAGAAATGAACTGGGATCTCTTCAGAAACCTAGCTTTTCCCTTTGTTCAAGAATGTTCATTGGAAAGTACTAAGAATTATGAAACTAATCAGAGCTTAGAGTTAGGAGAAATTTTAAGTCATTGATGGCTGTTGTCTCCTTGATAGGTGAGGCCCATATAGGTCAGGTTACTTACCCAAGGTTTCCCAGTGTGTTGAAAGTGAGAGACACCATTGGGATTTAAACATATGAGTCCTTCCAGTCGAGATCCAGCATCTTTTAATTATATCACGACCTTCCACTTCATATTAAAAAGAAAGCCTTATGTCCTGAATAGAGCAAAAAAACAGAATTTAGTTTACCAATGCCAAGACACTTAAATTTCCCTGGTCTTTAACTTATCCACTTATAAAAATGAGTAGAATCATATCACTTTGAATGCTCTTAGGATGAATGAGATGAATCTCCACTGAGTGTTTTTAAACAAAATCCCAATGCAAATGCATTTCTATAGTAGTGTTCATATAATGTAAAAGTGTTGAAAATTAAAGCTGCCAAAAAAAATGAAATGATAATTTTGTTGCATATTTGAAAGAAATAACAAGTTGTGCATAGTAGATTTGCAGTTTCATGTATAATCATCTTTTTTATTGCACTGTGTTGTGGCAATGTTCTTTTATTCCGTAAATTAAAAATAAAATTAAAAAAAGAAAAAAGAAGAAAATTAAAGCTGCCAAGAAAATTATCACTACAATTTAATTCAGTGATTGATGGAGGAAAATACAACTATGATTTTCTTTTCTACATAAATATCTTTTAACCTTAAATTGTCCCAGAGGCAGGACCTGGGTATATCGCCCCATATAAAATACAGGGTTGTCCAGAAGCCTTGGTGTGGTTTTAATCTGTTCAAGCTTAAAGATCTTAAATAGCTTAAAACTATGCTAAGACATTTTAAGACACTATATATGAGTTTCCTGAGGGCAAGGAATATTTACCTTATGTATCAGCAGTGCCTTGTATATAGTAGCTGCTTAATAAATGCTAGATGATTTGAATTGAATTATGTAGTAGTAGTCTTGGTAAAAAAAAAAAAAAAAAAAAAAAAAAAAAAGTAGTTCATACACCATTAGATGTTTACAGGTTTTTTTTTCCCCCTTATAACAACCTTTTGAGGAATGGCAAAAACAACAAAAAAATTATTGAGAATTTTTTTTACTGAAATAGTCTCAGTGGAATGGCTTAAAAAGTTCCTCTTTTAAAAAAATCAAAGTTTTCTGACCAAGATCTACACATTATATGGGAAAGGAGTCATTAATACTTTAATATGAATTACTTTAATTGATTTCTTTCAAACATCTTTCACAGTCAAGTTGTAAGAGGCAGGCAGTTTTTACTAGCACTAAGAGAAGCAAAGGAGTAATTTTAGTAATTTTAGAGGTTGAAGTAGACTTGAAAGCATTATAGGACTTGCCATAATATGAAGGTCAATCAGGGAGCATGTGGAGCTAGGGGACTTGGGAGTCAGGAGTGACAAAGTGCCAGAATAGAGGATGATGATGAAAATGAATGTTGTCTATTTCGTTTTTATGAAGGTTGACCATCCCCAGAGGTGTTTTCTGTGATTCAGCCTGGCACAAAACAACTATATCAAGAGCAAGCAAGAGCAGAAAGAGAGAGAAAGAGAGAGGTGGGGGGGGGGGGGGGGGGGGGGGGGGGGGGGGGGGGGGGGGGGGGGGGGGGGGGGGGGACACACACAGAGAGAGAGAGAGAGACACACACAGAGAGGGGTGGGAGACAGAGAAAGAGAGAGAGAGAGAGAGAAAGAGAGAGAGAGAGAGAGAGAGTCACACAAATAGACACACATCATAGGGTGATTCTTTGAGCCCAGGAAGTTTAAGGGAGGTGGGCTATATCAGACCTTGGAACACAGAAGTAGAGTTATATTCATTGTTATGAGTTATGAATTATGTTTTCTTTTTCTTTCTTTCTTTTTTTTGTGGAGTGAAATAAAATGTGTCTTTTATTTAGTCCCCAGGATTCATTGTTACCTTGATGTTTATAGAGGAGCTGGAGATACTTGTATCCATTTCTACACAGATCTAAACATGAGGTATACAAGACATAATCTGAAATTTCCTAGAGTCAGCACCTCTGTTTGGGGGCAAAATGTACCAAAGAATTCTGATTTTGGAGTAGCCCTAAGATTGTTACCAGTCTGAGTAAACCCAGAGTTTGGAGTGCTGTACCATCAGTTCCATATAAAATGGACTATGCAGCATATTATAGTGAAGATGCTCATTTTGAACATTGGTTTCCTTATTTGCAAAAAAAAAAAGCCCCCCCTCCCCCCAACACACACACACAAAAAAAGCTACACAGCTATCACCATTCCTTGGGGAGCCCCAGTCTTGCTATTCATTTTACTCCCAGATTGATTCATTTTCTCACTTGCTCCATATCCCTACCAACTATTTTGTCCCCATTGTATGGTGACATCCTTTTTTTTTTTTTTCCTTATGGTCAAATACAACTTTTAAGCTACCTTTCATATTATCTTCACCTTTTATAATGCAAGCTTGAGAGTAACTTGGTACACAGTTAGTGCTTAATACATGTTTAAATACACGTCTGTCTGTCTTCTATTTTCGTCATCATCTCATTTTATTAGCTAGAAAATAGGGTTAGTTAATACTTGTACTACTGTAATCATTTATACATACTTGGCAAGGCAGCATGATGTAGTACAAACCATGACTTGGAGTCAAGAAGCCTGGGCTTAAATCCAAACCAGAATATGCAATCTCAGCTTACCATGAGCAAAACACTTAACCTCCAGAGATATCAACTTTCTCACCTGTAAAATATGGGAACGATATCTTCATACTTAACTACTTTATGGGGTTAATCAAATAATGTAACAAAGTGCCCTATGAATGTGAGTCCTCTTTCTCTGTGTCTGTTTCTCTTGTGTCTCAGTGTTTCTTTTTTCCTTTATCTGTATTTCTGCATTATTGTCTGTCTCTGTCTTACCCTCCTTGTTTCTCCCTTCCTCCCTCCTCCCCTCCTCCTCTTACTCTCCTCCCTCCTACTGACCTCTCCCTCTCTGTGTTTCCTTTACTTGGTTTTAATCCATTTACTCCCTTCTTAGCATTAGTATTCCCTGCTGTTCTTTCCTATGCCTTTTTTTCTCTCTTTACCTGGTCTCTCTTGGAGATCTCCTAAAATCTCACAGTTATCTCTGTATAGACAGATAACATTGGAATCGTTCTACCCCACCCTAATCTCTAGTTTTGCATTAACATCTGCCTATGGAATATCTCCCACTTGTTCTATGGGCATCTCAAACTTACTATTCAAAATGAAGTTAATTACCTTCTCCTGCTAAACCCACTCACATTGACTTCCCTATTTTTGTTGAGAACACCTGTATTTCTTCTAATAACCCCCAATTTTTAAAAATAATCTTCAAATGATAATAATAATAAATATGATTTCAGAGGATTTGAATTAGTCTGTATACCTTTTCCTTTACACAGATGCCAAAGCCATCTTCCAGAGAAACATCCCTGCCCAAAAACTTTGGTAGCTCCTATTGCCTAGAACACAAATATTACCCTCCACCCCATCTCAGCACTTCTGAGTATGACCAGGACAAGATTAAAATTTGATTGGGAAATATTTAATATAAGAAGTACAAAAATAATAAAACATAGAAAATGTTAACGTGTTAATCTACAATCAGCAGGTATTCTTATATGACTGTGGCCTTGTTTCTATGAGTTTGACACCATTAGCTTAGAGGATAAAGTAGGAGCTCTTTAAACTGGCATTTAAGGCCAGACATAATCAGAATCCTACCCACCATTCTAGTCTTATTTCTTACTATACTCCTTCATAACTTCTACATGACTGGACTGCTTCGAATTCTAATTTAGTACTCAATTTCCTGCTTTCATGCAGTGACACAAATTGTTTCTCAGACCTGGAATTCACTTCTTCCCAAGCTTGGGTACCACTTTTTCTTTGAGCCTTCCCCAATTCAACTTTTCCTTTCTTGCTCCCCCCAATTAATAACTGCACCCACAGATACTGTTCTTTGTGCCATCAATCATCCTTATAGTATACTGTAGCATATCTGTGCATGTTTTATCTGCCTTACTCCCAAGTAAGTTTCTTGAGGGTAGGGCTTGTATTTCATTTTGTCTTTGTATCCTTAATACCTAGCACAGTGGATCTTAATTAATGCTTGACGATTGACAGCATGTAAAATCAGCTCTGATCCCTCTCTCCCAAATCTCCAATATTGAGGCTTAAGAGGACCATGACATTTTTTCCACTCTATTGCAAACTACAGTTACAGGAGAAGTGCTTATTAGTAGAGAGCTTTGTGAAAGCCCCCAGATATCTATTCAACCAACTCTTTCTTATTGTGGCTTACTTACTCTCTCCCTCTGCCCTTGGCTAGTATATTTTAACATGCAGAAAATGATACTTAGGGCCATGAGTCTCCATTACTCATCATTCTATGGAAGTTAAAACAAAAATAGTTATAGGAGGGCTCCCATTACAGGCTCTGAATGGAGGAGTATTTAATGTAGAGTGACCTTATCATGACACTGCTGAGATGAGCTCGGGAGAAAGCCAAATGCAGCACTGGGAGGAAGGTGTTATTAACTGAGTTAAAGGGAAGCTACTCAAAGTCATTTTGAACTGTATTGGGGAAACTGCCAGCCAGATAGGGGGAAAATCAAATGGAAAATGGGCTGATAATGAAACACTTGGAGAGTTTACAGGAAACAACATTATCCAGAAATGGAAGAGATGGGGAGAAATTAAAGCAATGACCATTAACTGAGCTAAGCCAACCATGCATAGCCATCTGACATTCCAGTGGGACAGCTGGAGGATGGGGATGGGATCATTTTGTCACACTTTGGGTATGTGAGAAAGTTTGATATGGGAAAAAATATAATGGACTTAGGGTCCCTTAGATCTAAGTTCAAATCCTCCCCTGACAGTTACAGCAAATGTGATTTATAAGAAGTCACACTTCCTGAAGCCTAAGTTTCTTCAGCTGTAAAATGGCAATATTACTTACTTTGATTGTCTCATAGTGTTATAGTGAAGAAAAACATTTTAAACTTTAATCTTTTGGCAGGAAGGACTTCAAATGGAGGAACTACCTGGACCTCTTCATATCATAAGTCTTCTTAATTAGAGTTTAGTAGATAAATCCCAAGAACTTAATTGCCTGAGGCTCTCAGAAATTAAATGACTTGCCTAAGGTCACATAGCTAATCCATTTCAGAGTCAGATCATGAACCCAAGTTCTCATGACTTCAAATGCAGGACTGAATTCATTATACTAGGCTTCCTCTAATACCATCAGTGTAGCAAAACGTTCTCTTATGAAAATGGGAGGTAATCATGGAGCAGCTACCTAATGAAGTTTATACTCAAAAGTAATCTCTACTGCAACACAACCTTTGTATGGTATTCCAGTGATCTAGTTAGAGGTTCCTAATGTAGTCTTGTATAAGGTTTTATAGTATTTTAGGCTTAAAGATATTGGAGACCTCCTAATCCAATTGCCTTAATTACTTACAAATAAAGAAAGTACTATGTAGGGAGGTATGGGTTTGTGACTTGTCTAAGGTCAAAATTGTAGCAAGTTCAAAGTATTTTACTTTCTAACTCACAGGAACATTACTTTTGTTCTTCTTAAAGGGGGCAGGATTTGGGTGACTTCCATATTGCTCCAAGAAATTTAAAGGAAAGGAAATGATTTATTAGGTGATCTCCCATTTTAGCCGTTTCTTGGCCCATCACCTCCCCATTAGCTTCCATGGGGCCTGACTGGGCCTTCAGTTTGTATTCCACGTTTCACAAAGAAAAGTAGGAATAGGAGAGCTTTGTCGCAGTTGAGATAGCTTGTGATTAACTGTAGAGTTGACAGAAGTCCAGAACACCCAATAATCTTGACATTTTGTTGTCAGAATAGACTTATTGGAGGCTGGTCTATGGATTTAGGAGATGCATCCACATGCAATCTGCTTGTGTCACATGAGGAGTCATTTTTATGATCTATGACTGGGTTTCGAAAGCACTTAAGCCAACATGCTGGGGGCCTGGTCAGATTGCGGAGGACAAATACAGAGATCATGCATACTAGGAAATGTCCTTTGCTGAGCTAGAACAGAGATGCCATGGCTATTACCAGGAATCTTAGAATATTCCTCCTTGGCTTGTAGAGAATTTAAAAATCATAATATGCCTTTTAAAGAAAAAACCAACAATCAAATGGATTTAAATTTTAGGAAATACTTTTAATCCACTTAATCAGGCAGTATGGTACCTTTAAAAAATGCTAGGCTAGAATATAAAAAATCTTGGTTCTAATGTTACAATAATAATATATGCTTTAGCTTTATGTTTTGTAATTACAAATAATAACAATACACACATTAGCAGAATATTGCTTTTCTTTGGGTCTCAGTTTCTTCATCTGTGAAATGAGGGAAGTGGATAAAATGATCTCTAGAGGTCTTTCCAGATTTAACATCTTATTAGTCTAAGTGTTTAAATTTTTGAATTACGTGAAATGGATTGTATTTAGGTCCTTACATAAAATGCTAAGCAAGATCATGTTAGAGAATAAGGCATTAACTCTTCCATACTCTTAGGTAGACTTGTAATTAACATAAGTAAATGAAGCTTTGCCCCTGGGTACCAATATGTGGAATAGTATGTTTCTTCCTTGTGGGGGTGAGGCACACATCCCATCCCCTCAAATGACATTCTTCTCATAGCAACCAGCACATTCATACCTTTCATCATCCATCACTGACTTAAACAACTACCCTAGACCAATATCCTGTGATCATTGTGCCTGCCTTCCTCTTCCAATTCTTGATAGGGGCAAGGGTTGGATAACCCTCCCTCCTAGTGCAACTATACTGAAAGTCCAACTCTCCTTTTTGTAACTGCCACTATTATCTCCTGCTCTCTCTACCCTTCCACAAACAAAGAAATGAAAGAAAACACAAACTGCTTTTGCTCCAGATGAAAAGAAAAATCATAGTTATGACTATATTCTTGGGGTGCTATTGATCAAACATAGCAACAATTCTATGAAAGACTAGAAAAGACCAGAAAAGTTCATTTTAACCTTTCCACCCAGGTAGTAACTCATGCAACTGATCTTGTTGTAAATGAGTCTGTGTGGGTTCAGTCACCTAGCTACTCCAGAAATTCTCCCTTTCTCTAAGGTTCTCCTTGAAGCAGGGCAAGTGAAGAAAGAAAGCACCCTGCTTGCATATTTCCATGTTTCCATAAATGGATTTGAAAGATCCAGAAAAGGAAAAAAAAGGCTCTGTCTCTGTGGTAAGCCAGGCTGACATAACAGATAATTAGCAGAATGACCTGTTTCCCTGAGATCAGAGACTCATCAGTAATGAAGGACTTCCAGTCTCCAGCCTTTTTTATATCTGGTCCCTTCATTAATTCCATTCCCTAGAACATCTCTGCCAATCAATAGTGACTTGAATCTTAAAACCTTCAATGTCACCTTTTCTTTGAAAATTCTTCTGATGAGGATGCTGGATAGCAGTGATTTTGCCATTTGCTCTACAGGTTTCAGGTTGCACAGAGGGAGAGGCAAGAGAGAGATTAGTTGAAACCCAGAACTAGGCTCTTCAAAGGGATACTTCTTGAATAAGTATGTCACTTGTACACCTTCTTTCCTTAATGTATAATCAGTCATTCCTATTCTACTCTGAAGAAACCATGCCCCATGTGCACCGCCGACAGATATGAATCTTTTATTTCAACCTCATAAAGATGGAATATACCTTAATGACTATCCAGTCCAACCTCCCCATGGGATCATAGGGTTTTGAATTAAAAGGGATCTTGGAGATGATTGAACTCTACACTCTCCTCACCTACCATACAGAAGAAGAACCAGAAAAGTTAAATGACCTAAGACCAAACACCAAATTAGTAGCACAGGTATCTGATTTTCAAGGCAATATCTTTCCACCATATTGTTCTGATACTGAAGATTAAAAAGTTGAAAACAATTATTAACATTAGGAGATATAACAACAACAACATAACACTATCTCAGTAGCTATTTTTTCAACCGGAACTAACACTAGTAAATCAGTTTCCAGAAAGTAACTGTCGTTTCTCCCCTCAGGGTTCTATAGGGTACTACTGTTAGTTGTGTGATTTTTGAGGACATGCTCTCCTTTTTTGTTTCTTAATTTCCATTATTTATCACAGTACCTGGCACATAGTAGACACTTAAAAAATGCTTATTAACTAAGTATAGGATAATAATATTTGGCAGGAGGCAACAATATCTTTGTAAAGCTATCTTATGAGTTTCCACCAAAGTATTCCAAAAATTATTAGTTGAAACCAATTATTTAGCCAAATATCCTTTTTTTGAAAGGATATATACTAAGGAAGTATAAGTAAAACAGTGAGGATAACATGCCCAGCCTCTCATGGTGCCTACATAGTGTAGGCACCATGTTGTAAGACTTTCACCAGTACATACATACAAATCCTGGGGAAAATTTAGGGTCAAGCTTGGAGAATTCATGTAATGGGAGAAACTTACATTTTCTGGTTACTGGAAGTCATTTTCTCCCCTCCATGTGGTTATTCATGATTTTTGCTTTCAGAATGGCAAGGCTTTTTTTCAAGCTGCTTGTCATTCTTGAAGCTGCCTTTACTCATTTGGCCTAAGTTATATTCAGCCTCCCATTCAAGTACTGCCACATCCCTTGGCTAGAACAATGATTTAAGTCCAAATTCTCTGATATTCTCAACTTCTTAAGGTCCCTCTCTGATTTTCCTGGGGTGGGTGGGGCCAGAGGCAGAGGTTTTCTTCTTTCCTTCCACCCCAAGCATTTTCTTCCCTGGGTTACACTGAAGTATTCTTTCCTCTTTGTTTTCCAGACAATTTTAGATTCCAAATGACTTTCTTTTATATAGAAGACATGGGGGCAAGAAAGAGCATTCAATAGTTTAATGGCATTAATTGGTTGATTGAGTAGAGATAGCCAGGCCTTGTTTGTATTTGGTTCATATATCTGATTGATTCAACAAATGCATCTTCACCTGATAAAGGTATCAGAATGTAGAATCTTGCTAGTTACTTCAATAAAGATGGATTGTGTAGTTGATTGATTCAATTTACATCCACACTTTTACAATAATGATAATTTACAATACATACATGAAATAGATCCAAGTACAGTAAGAACTGTACATATAGCACAATAATGATAAAAAACATTGATATTAAAGATGTGATTTTTCAGAGAAACAGTTTATGTTCATTCACATTCTATTTAACCTTAAATTCAGTATTATATCTCTGGATAAAACTATATGGCTTCTAAATTAAAGAGATAGCCATACCAAAACAACATATTTATTTGATGCATATAGATGGCATTAAGCTGTATTATTTCTACAGAAAAATATATCATATGAGGCCTTTATTTTGTTTGATCTTAATTTAGTAATATCAGAACGTGATTTGTATTTAACAAGTGTAAAATTCATAATATACCAAATAAAGATAGGCTCTGTGGTCATTTTGAACCAATGGATAAAGAGAGTATTTGAAAATACTTTGGTATACTCCTGACATGACACATTGAACATAAAGCTAGAAGAGAAAAAACTGTGGCTGAATACATTAAGAAATTTCCTGGCACTCTGAAATGAAATTTAGTAGGAAAAATGCAAGTAAAGCAAGTTATACCTATGTGATGTCAATCTTAGTGTACACTTTTAGAACTGTATGGTAGAACATATTTGGCAATTATCCTAACCAAAACCTATGTAATATCAACAAAATACAGGGCTCATTACCCTAAAGCTGTTCAAGAAAAATGAAGGAAAAAAATGGAGAAAAAGAATTAATAGAAAGTTGCAGAGCTCATGATAAACAGTTCAAAAAAAAATCTAGGGAGAAGTTGTTGTAAGCACAAAGAAAATGGGTCCATAAGTGACAGTCAAAACTGAAAATAGGTTCATACCATTGGATCTGTAGGATGGATGGAGATAACAAAATGGCTAAGATATATGAGTGAAATCAATGGAACCTCCATGCGTAACATTAGAAAGAACTCCACCAATAATGTAATGAAAAAGAGATATTATACAGATATTTGAATCATGAAGATACATTTATTAAAATGTATGGGATTTATGATAACAATTAAGGACCAAGTCAAAATCACTATGAATTAAAGAAAGGTTATGTTAAATGAATATTATATAATGAAAGAGTAGAAACTATATAGCATACCTTTAAAGTTTGGATTTGAACTCAGGGCTTCCAATCTGTATATACTATCTAGCATAATCTTACGGAAAGAACAATGGATCTAGAATCAGAGGACCTCAGTTCAAATTCCATGATTCTAGAATCCATGGTATTACATTCAAATCCCATCCCTGACCTACTATTTTTGCGACCTTGAATAAAACACTTAAACTCTTTGGGTCTTGGTTTCCTTAAATGTAAAATTAAAAGGTCAGATTAAATGATCTCTGAGATCAGTTCTAACAACATTTATGATTTCTAACAAATAATTTGGGAATACGAATATAATGCTACAGAAGGTGCATTGAAGATGCTTTCAATGATGTAAGTATTAGGATTAAAATTTATGAAAATAAGTTTAGGTATTTGATAATACTTGATAAACTAAACATACTTTTATTCTACTAGGAAAAATTATTTTATTATCTGGCCAATTTTCTATAGAATATTAAATACAAAAAATAGTAGTGGGATAGAGAATTGCCTTTGGACAATTTCTATCTGAATTCCATCAAACGAGATGAGAAGATTGATTTTCTATAATAACTACCATATATAAAATAATAATGGCTAACAGCTCAATGCTGTTTTAGTAGTTCCGAAACATTTTTAGAGATTCCATTGGATATCCATAACACTCTAGAGGCAGCTCCACATAGAAGAGAGAGAGTAGACCATAGAATGATGAAGATCTCAGGTTCAAATCCTGCTTCTGACATATATTAGTTGCGTGATACCAGACAAATCACATAAACTCTCAGGGCACAGACAGTTCTCTAAGAATATAAGTTGCAGAGGAGTTGCCCATCTGCATGAGCACAGGGAATATTCTTCTTGGAATTTGACTATATCAATGAGGTCAATGGTCAAATTTGTTATTTTGGGGATAACATTTTTGCAGTTTACAAAATGCTTTGAATCCATCATCTCACTTAGAGCTCATACATATCCCATGAGGTAGGTCCTTTTTGGTTGCTTTGGTCCAGACATGTTATTTCTTCAACAAAGAAAACTGGTGCATATTCCCTCCACAGTTGGCAGAAAATGGGTATTTATTAAGCTCCTACTATGTTATAGGTACTCTAAATAATGGGAATAAAAACATAAGCAAAAAAGGACAGCCTTTACCCAGAAGGAGCTTACATTCTAATAGAAAAAGATAAAACATAAAAGGAAGCTTAAAGGGAGTATATCTGCTAGGGAATATGGCAGCCATTAAGGGAATGAAACTTGACTGCTCTTGGCTTGTTCTCCAGATAGGGACTCCAGAAGAAACTCACCAATGGGGAAAGAAAGCTAATTTGGTAAAGGTATTTTTCAGGGTGATAAGTCCCCAGGTACAGAGGAGAGTTCCAGGGTGAGGAAGCCACAGAGTCATAGTGGCAAAGAGTCAAATCAGTGGAGTTGAAAGCTAGAAAGAAGGGGAATGAAATATAGCTAGATTCATCCTATCCTTAAAATATTGGACCCAAAAGGAACATATCCATATATCCAATCTATTTATAAATACACATATGCAGACTTTCACCTTTTCTGTAATTTATTGTCTTAAGAAAATAACTTGGAGCACAGAAAAGTTAAAAGATGGAAGGAAGGGAGGCGCTATGCTAAGATCTTTACAGATATTATCTCATTTGATAATGACAGCAACCCTGATGAAATAAGTGTTGTTATAATCTTCATTTTACAGTTGAGGGACTTGCCCAGGGTCACACAGCTACTAAATGTCTTTTAAGGCTAGATTTGAAGTCCAGTTTTCTTGACTCTATGGCCAATATTCTACCAATTCTACCAATGCAACATCTAATTTAGCCCTGGCCATTGAACTACTCCACAAGTCAGAGATAGCAACACTTGAATTCAGACCTCTTGAACTCTAAAACTAATCTTCTATCTACCACTTCTCAGGCAGATAAAAAAGGTAAATCTCATTTTTATAAATTAGTAAACTGAAAGGCTAAATTGCTTTCCCATGATCACACAGGGAGTATCAGAAGCAAAATCTGAACCCAGATACTAAATCCAGCATCCTATCAAAATAAAAAAAGCCATTTTCTTCCTTTCCCACCCACATATTTGGATTCTGCAGTAGACCATCCCAAAATAAATTATGAAAATGCATTGGGTTCAAGGAATTCTAGAAATGGAAGGAACTCTAAGTTATCTAGTCTAGCCTCTTCATTTTTCAAATAAATGCAGAGCCAAGTAGACACCTTCTGACCATATACCTACTGCCTTCTAACTACATATCCAGTGATCTTTTTTTTACTTTGCAACAATATATAAAAGACTCAGAATGGAAGGGAGCAGAACGAAGAATGGAGAAGAAGAGATAATGACATTTGTCCATCCTTCCAACCCCTTTAACCATGTATATTACCAGAGTATTATGTATTGCTGACTCAATCCCAAGCCCCTGTTATGATATCCAAAACATAAAGTAAACCCTTTAAATTAACTGCTGTCCTGATGCCTATTATCAGTATCCTAGATATGAATGTGAAGCCTCTGCTCTTTCACTTTGTTTTCTAGTAAGTATGGTACAAGTACAGAATTAGAGCAATTTCCTGAGGATCTTTTATTGATATTAAGCAGCTATCAGAACCTTCTCCAGAGATGGCTGAACCATAGAATGAAATGTATGATTCTCAAGTATTATCAGATTTTTTTAATTGGGGAGGCTGTTTCTTTTAAAAGAAAGCCAGGAGCTAGTGGAGAAGAGGACATATTTCTCTTCCTAATGGCAGTAGCAAAAGCCTCAGGGCCTTAGCAGCTGATGCCAAAATTGAAGTTGAGGCTGATACCTTGGGCAATTCCCAGCTCACTTTCTGACTTGTTCAGGCTCCTTATAAAAGTGACAAACTGATGATTGTCACACATCTCACTTCACTTCTAATTACAGTTTACAACTTCCCATTTGCCCCACTAAAATAGCAGGGACCCAGTCGCTGCTTGTGGTGACTGACAAACATTCACACACAGCAAAACAGACAAATAATTCAATATGAAAAACTTATTAAGGGGAATTAGGAACAGTTTCTTTCTCTGGTCTCAGATTCCTATCCTCTTGACCTAAAGAAAAAAATTCTGTCTACATAAAACAATTAGAAATTTTTTTAAGTTGGAATGGATCCTAGAGACTGTCTAGTTCAGCCTTTCACCAAAAACAATAACTTTTTTCTAAGGCATCCAATGTAACATATTTATCAAGTGCCTGAAAGATTTTAGGAGATCATGGGGGGAGTTCAAATATGACTCCTTCTTAGATATAGCTTCCAAATTTTGTCTTAGGGGAGATAAGACCTATGCATAAATATTTATTGAAGTAATACCTACCTAGATGGATGGATGGATAATCAAATAGTTAAATGGATAAATTAAATCAATCCTATAGTAAATGTACATGCAACATGTTATGTTATCTCAAACTCAACATGTCCAAAATGGAACTCATTATTGTTTTTTCCCAAAAACTTCTTTTCTCCTGAATTTCTATATAGTTGTTCAGGGTACCAACATCTTCCCAGGCTTACAATATTAGTGTCATACCTACTCTTCCTTCTCATTCACCTAACATAGCCTATCTATTTCCAAAATGTATTGCTCCTACCTTCACAAAATCTCTTGTATATACCTCCTTTTCTCTACCCACATGGCTAAATCCCTAGTTTTAAGCTCATCGTCTTTCATTTAGACTACTGTAATAGCCCTCTAATTGGACTCCCAGCCTTAACTGTTCCCTCATTCCAACACATCCTACACATATCTGCCAAAGTAATTTTTTCTCTATTATAGACCCGATTTTGTCACTTCCTTGTCAATGAACTCCAGTGGTTTCCTCTAACCTCCAAGATCAAAAATAAACTCTTCTGTTTGGCTTTAAATACTCTTCATAACTTAGACCTGTCTTACCTTTCCAGTCTTCTTATATTTGGCTGCCTGCCATGTACCCTATGATTGAGCAACTCTTTCTGTGGGTCCTCCAACATGATGTGTTATGTTCTGTTTCTATATCTTTGCTCTAGCTATTCTACATGCCTGAGGTGCTCCACTTCCTCATCATTGATTATTAATACTTCCCTATCTTCCTTTAAGATTTGACCCAAATCCCATCTTCTACAGGAGGCTTTTTCAGTTTCCCTAGCTTCTAATGTCTCTCAAAGCGCCTTCCATCTTCTCTGTATATATTTAATATGCATCTAGTTATTTAGATGTTGTCTCTCCATTAAGATATAAATTGTTTTGTATGGCAAAGGTTGTTTTTATCTTTCATTGTGTTCTTGGTGCCTGATATAAATCAAGTGCTTGCTAGTTGTAGAATGAAGGCCTTTCTATACGAGTTCAAATAAAGAAGAGATTGTTTCTAACATTGTTTCATGAAAGAGGTGGAATTTGAACTGTCTTAAAGAAGGGGATTTGAACAGATAGGGATTTGGGGGTTAGGGGTTTGGTTATAACAAGCTCTTTCCTCTGACAATATTTTCCAGCTTTGGGAAAGAGAATGATTCAGAGGCTACAGTTGTCCAATATGGATTGTATTTTCTTTGCCATATTTCAGATCTGTTCTAGGTAGCAGGGCCTGGAATCAATTATCCTAACAAATATTTTCACAGGACAAGTTTCTAGCTCCTTTCTAGAGATCTATAGTTTCAGAAAGACCAACACAATCTCTCCCTTTTCTTGAGTAACATAGAAATGAACCAGTTCTTTTGGATTGATTTCCACAGAAGGAAACCACTTGGAGATAAACTAAATTCATAAAGTAATAACATACATACTGTACATAAAGGAAAGAATACTTTGCCTACTATCAAAATTTGCTGGAACCAGTTCAAAGTGACTTAATAGAGTAGACTTAAATTTTCAAAGGGAGGATTTCCATCTTGGAAATTTCTAAATGTTACAAGTCAGAATTTTTATTTATTGTTTTGTTGCTTTCTAGACTCAAGAAGAGGTAGTTAGGTGATTCAGTGAATAGAGTCTCGGGCCTGAAGTCAAGAAGGCCTGAGTTCAAATCTGGCTGCAGACACTTAATAATGTGACCTTGAACAAGTCAGTTAACCCTGTTTGCCTCAGTTTCCTCATCTGCAAAATGATCTGGAGAAGGAAATGGCAGGCCATTCCAGTATCTTTGACAAGAAAATCCCAAATAGGGTCATGAAGAGTCAGACTAAACAAAAACAAATTGGTTTGATGAACTCAAGTTACTAAGATCAGAATTATATACTCAGGTTCTAAAAGAAATTGAAGATATGATTATTCAGATATTAGCAATAAACTCTCAATATAGAGAATGGGAAAAGTATAACAGATTATAGAAGGGCAAATACTGAGCTATTTTAATAGTATTTTATTTTTCCAAATACATGCAAAGATAATTTTCACCATTACTTTTGCAAAATCATGTGTTCCAAATTTTTCTCCCTTTCCCCCTCCATCCCCAAAACAGCAAGCAGTCCTATATAAGATAAATATGTGCAATACTTCTAAACATATTTTCATGTTCATCACACTATGCAAGAAAAATCAAATCAAAAGGAGAAAAACTACAAGAAACAAAGAAAAACAAGCAAACAAACAACAAAATGGTGAAAATCTTATGCTTTGATCCACATTTAGCCTTCATTGTTCTTTCTCTGGATGTAGATAACACTTTCCATCACAAGTCTATTGGAATTTCTTGAAAAGAGCCAAGTCCATCACAGTTGATTTTCACATAATCTTTTTGTTACTGTGTACATTGTTCTCTTGGTTTTTTATAAAACATTTTGTGTTGTTTTTTCTTTTACTCCCTGAAGTTACCTTTTGGG
This sequence comes from Sarcophilus harrisii, assembly GCF_902635505.1. NCBI lineage: Eukaryota > Metazoa > Chordata > Mammalia > Dasyuromorphia > Dasyuridae > Sarcophilus > Sarcophilus harrisii. The sequence continues at coordinate 103,795,610 of NC_045429.1, forward strand.
GGATTTAAAGACATTAATGTAATAGACAGATGCACTAGTAAATGCTAAAAGCAACGTGCTTTTATTTGTCTCACTTTTACTCACACAAGGGAAGACTTACAGTTCAACTTGAGATACCCTAAGGGCATGCAGAGGCAAGCAAAAATACATCAAGATCACAGTAATAGAGAGGGAGATGGTTGAAGCTCTGTAAGGACAAACTATATGTGTAACAAGGGCAATAGAAAAGATTATGGAACTTGAATGAGTTGATCTTTTAGGCTTTGGCAAATGGAGGAGACTATCAATGACTACACAATCATATTCCTGATTGGGTCCACAACTTATACCAGTTTTCATTGTTCCTAGTTCTATGTAAAAAAATCTGGGCTGACCCAGACAGCAAAGTAGTCCAGCTGAGAAAGAAAAGCAATAAATGCTCTATAGAGAAAAAACTGGTTCTCAACTACACTTATTTTCCCCCTTGCAAAGTCAAAATCATTCAATCAATCAATTAACATTTATCAAGTATCTTCTATGTGCCCGGCACAAGTGTTAGACTGTACATTTATCATTATAAACTTTCAAGCTGTAAGGGATTTTTCTTCAAATATATTGTTCTTGGTCAAGCAAGGTGACCTTTGAAGTTTATTCTGTGTATGATTTTTCCATGATTCTGACTTCCAGTACAATATCCTTTTATATTCCAACACAACCTATCTAACAAGATAAATGTTGAGTTCAAAAGGAATCATGTATATATAAAGCTTCTTGCTTATACATTGAACCAGTAATTTTATTGATATAAGGAATGTTCTGTGAGGAACTTCCTCTATCAATGCAGGTTAGTACCATCTCTGCAAGATGTCTTTATTCACTTAGAGGTTAAATGACTTACTCAGAGTCATACAGCCAGTATGTATTAGTAGAACTTATTCATATATTGCCAAGAGCTTGTTAGCAATAAATTGTCATAAAAATGTATACTTCTCATCATCACCAATCTATTTCTATTTTCCATTTCCTTATTCTATCCTAAGTACTCTCCTCTGGATCTGTGACTGTTCATTATTATTCCACTTAAAATATGATGCTTAGAATTTAAAATGACATCCTAGATGTATTCTGAAAACAGAATATTTTGCTTCTTCTAGACTTTGCATGTCAATTGATACAGTCTAAAATAGCCATGTCACACTGAAAATTCATTTTGAGCCTGTAATCACGCAGATCTTCCAGATATTTTCCATATAAACTGTGCTTGACATCAAAAAGATTTGACCATTGCCATGGGAAACATTGACGATATTACAGTAGTGGCTCTAGAGTAGGAAGATTTGCTCATATAAGATGGAGCATAAAAATATACACATCCCCACAGATCAGTTGAATGTGGCAAGTTGAGATAGCTCTTAGGTCTGACTGGGCATCTAGTTCATTTCTCAGTCCCGAACTTCAGAATCCTAAACTTTGGATCCCATCTTTTTCTAGTCCTTCTCATATATTTTAGTGATTCATGGTTTCAGATACTACCTTTCACTTATATAAAATCATCTAAATAATCTGAATTTTGAATTATTTGTGCCATGAACCCAAACCTACCTACTTTGTTATACTATTTCCACTCTTTTCATATTTCATAGTCCCATTCCCTAATTTGGAGACAGTTCAATTGCCATTATGGACTCTTTCAGCTAAAGTCCTAAGAAAAGAGAGACTGGGAAAAATTGCTCATAAGCCAGGTTTTCTTATGACAAATTTAAGCAATTGATTTATATTAACCCTAGAGCAAAAATTTAATTTCTAAAAAATTTCATTTTGGTTTCAGTTTATTATTCCAACCTCTGTGGATCTTCTTTAATTCAGATTCTATAATTCAATAAATTAATGATTCCTCAGGATACATATATATGTATATATATATATATATTTGTAAATACATGTATATTTTAAACTATTGTCATATTTACATATAGGTATCTATATGGATAGATACTGGTATATAGATATTAGATATAGCTCTAGATATAGATAGCTACATTGTTTAAATGCTAAATATAAATTTATCAAAAAAATATTTTATGGAGAACTCAAACAGGGCAAGTGCAACCAAAGTGGTCAGAAAAGGTGATACAAGGTCACTCTCAAGGTGTCTCTTAAGAATTTTAGAATCAGTTATATGACTTGGTGCTGACACAGGACTGCCCAGCATAGCATGCTCTTATCAGAGAAAGTGCTGTGCTCTATGAACAAAGTAGAATTGAATTAGCCCAAAGGAAACGTGAAATATACAAAAAGAAAAACTATCCCAAATGTTCATATTTGTGCGACCTGTGGCAGAGTATATACCATATTTATGGAATCCCCTGCATCCATCAGTTTTGCATCCTTTTCAGTAAAGGAAATTAATAGAATAAGACTTATTTTTACACAATCTATGCTGGCTTCTAGTCATCACAATTTCCTTTTAAAGTCCTCACAAAACAAATATTTTTCCCCCACTATTCACCAGAATATAATTCACTCTAATCAGGATGGTTTCCTTACTGTCCTGAAAACATGTCTTTTGCTTAAATCATTCCCCTTGATATACCCTTGTCCTTTCACATTAGGCTATACACATGTTATGTATCATAAAATCCTCTATCCTCCACAAAACTTTTCCTCTTTTTAGCCCTTCCCTCTCTCTTCTCTAAATTCCCATTGTGATAATTATCTGAATCCCATAATTCAGCATTGAATTACATATTGTCTATTAAGGTATGTTATTTCCAATACATATCCAACAAATATATTGTAAATTTATTCTAAGCTCCTTAAAGGTAGGACCTACACTTTGCATGTTTCCTTTGTCTCCATAGTACTGTGAGTAAATAATTCTGATTTGGGATATTGCCCTTATGAACTTTAGAACTCCAGTGAAATAGCAATAACTGGTGGCCTCAACTTCCACTATTTGGGATATCAATCAGCACCACACTGGTTGAAGTCTGTTCCCCTCTGTCTTTGTGCCCCTCACTTAGGATGGAATCAGTGGGCCAATACAATATAATACAATGCAATCCAGAAGGCTATACAACAGTGACAGGTATATAGGATACCTTCTTGTCACATAAGATGCTTTTAAAGGGTCTTATATATAAATCTATTAAACAGAAGTTCTGTATCTATGTTTCATAGATTTCAAAGGGCCTTGAATTTGAAACTTATTATTTTGATAACTATATTTCAATATAATTGATTTCTTTTGTAACCCAATGTATTTGATATGATGCATTTAAAAACATTATTCTGAGAAGGTAAGTAGAAATTCCTTAGAGGTTCATGACATGAACAATATATGAGAGAGAGAGAGAGAGAGAGAGAGAGAGGGAGTGAGAGAGAGACTCTGTTATTAAAGAAGAATGGGGGAAGTCTTAGGTAGAGAAAAGGTTAGATTTTGTTAAGTTCACATCCTTTTATATATCTTTCCACTTCCCCACCCTCCAGATTGCTAATAAAAGGCCATTGTATAGCCCACTGTGGAGTTGTATTTGACTTCCAACAATTACATATATTTTGTAAGTGCTAATAGTTCTGTGGTCACAAAAGGGGGAAGCAGGGAAAAAATACAAAGGAAAGCAAGAAAGAAGAGCCAGTTTGAAGGGATTTTATCTAATTTCATTTTAATTAGATCCTTTTTCTAACTGAGTTTCTAATTTTTCAATTAGCAATTAGCAGCTGCAACTCATTCTGAGCATCACGAGGTGCCAAAGACACTAATTACACCACAGGAGTAGGAGGCTGGAAATGAGAAATAAAATTATCCATGAATGTTATTAGAAGAAAGGAATGATTACTCTCCGTAATAATATACTGATGTGCGCCTAATTAGATTGAAGGATTCAGAGGGAAAAAATGAGATTTAAAAATGGATTACGTTTAGATGCCTTGAGGTCATAATTTTGCTATAAATATTGCTTTAAAGCATTTCACTTGAAAAATAGAAAAGAGTGGCAAGTCTGATAGTATTTATGTCAAAGTGTTCAGCAATGACCCTTATCTCTAGTGTAGAACAATCACCAACATCAATGACTTTGAAAATGCCAGTTCTATTCCTACAAAGTGTGTCTGAGATTGCAAATACATTTATTCAAAGAGAAAAAAAATTCAAAGAATACTTAGGCAGAGAGAGAGCATGAAATGAACTGCACAGATTAAGGAATTCTTGGCTATTCAAATTATAGGTCTGGGGCTGTTGACTCAGCTAGTTTCTTTCCTCTTCTGGTAGTATTTCAAGCAATACAACCAAGATAATTGGTTTTTGTCTATATTTCCAACGCCTTCTTGTTTAAAAATGATGCCAGTCAAGAATAAAGCAACTTCCTATTAACTAGGAAATTTCATCCAAAATCAGATCTTACCAAATGCCAAAAAAAGACCTAACTTTATTATTTTGAATGTCTAGAGACAAAGATGCTTTAAATGAATAATCTGAAGTTATAGGCCTACCAAGTAATATTTTTTTCTAGAAAGTAACATAGTAGATTGAGGGTTGGACTCATTCAGGAAACCTGAATTTAAATCCTGTCTCAGATATTTACTAGCTGCGTGAACCCAGACAAGTAAGTCACCTAACTATTCCTAGCCTCAGTTTCCTCAGCTGCAAAATGGTGATAATAAAATGCTTACTTTGTAGAATGTTTCCAGGGTCAAATGAGTTAATATATATATATAAAAGTGCTATCATCAATGTTAGCTATTTGTATTACTATTACTACTGCTACTACTTATACTAGTATTACTACTGCTGCTGCTGCTAGAATTTAAAGGTAGGAAAAATGTTAAAGATCATCTAGATCCAATCCTCTAATTTTGTGTGTTATTCTAATCATCATATGTGTAAATCATGGATAATCTAGAACTAGATCTAGAACTAAGTTACCTAGACCCATTTTTTCATTATGCATACGAAGAAATTGAGGAACTCAAGGAAATTAAGCACGTTACACAAAGTTGCATATGAAATAACTGGCAGGACTTGTGTGATTCTCAATTCTTTCCTGCTATGTCCTGCCACATCTCAAGTGCTCTTGCTGCTATGGCACAAACCCCTAATACACTTGCAAATTTAAGATCTTATATAATCCTTGCAACTATATTCAAACTCATCATTTAGTCAACTAGCATTTATTGAGTACATAGGAGGTTTCAGGCACTAAACTTAGCACTGGGAATATGAAGAAAGGGGGAAAATAGTTCACATTCCCACAAAACTCAGTTTAATTATTTTAGAGCGGCAATTCTCCTGCTGAATCTTGAACACCAACATGATAGTTCACTCTGGTGTACCAGAGATATATAAATCCAAAAGGAGGTAAAAGAATACATTTAATTAAAAATGAACAAAAGTAAATAACAAGGCAGATAAATGAGTAGCAACATATTGTCTGCACTCATATACAAAAGGGTTCATTCAAATATATCTTGCAAGCTGAAGACTTTATTTTAATTATCATAAAAGGAAACCCAGGTTCTTCAATGTTAAGCAATGGGCCTATATAGAATCACACAGCCACAATCCTTGATTCCAAAGCAAGAGTTTTCCCTACCAGATATAGGTAGGTAATGGCTGGGATACATTTTCCTTTTCTTTCAAATCACTCTGATGGAGTCTTATAATGAATGACCACATCCCCTGACAAAACCTGAAAGAATTGATGAGCTCCCATTCCTTTGCCCGCCTATCTGTCTTTATATATCTCACTGCCTTTGCCACTAATTATATTTCTCTTTATAATCTGCACTCCCCAGTTAAGTAATATAATTGATCGTTCCTGAAAAATATCATTAATTCCAAAATGGCCTAGAAGTGTTTTGTCATGCTCCTTCCTTACCTCTCCCCCCGCCCCCGGTGTTAGAATTATTAAGATGTCTTATGCATCATAGAAAAGCCAGTACTGGAGGCATAAGAATGTAGTCAGTATGTGTGTGTATGGCAGAGGAAAGCAGGAAGGGAGGAAAGAAGGCATAATTTTTATTTCCTTTTAGGAGAAGAAAAGAATACTTCTCATTAATATGAAGTTTCTAGGAGATATAGCATCTATAGAGGTAGAAAAAGTAAAACAGAAGCCATTACTCTGTAAACTAATCCTCTTTTCTTTGTTGTCCCCTTCACAGTTAACATATTGTAATAATTCTCTACCAGAAAAGAGCATGAGAGGAAAAGGGGGTGTATTGATCAAAGAGGATAAATTTCCTATCTCCTAACCCCTATTAATGGATCAACATTATTCAATTGTTAAAAATTTCCTCTTAGGACTATGACAGTGTTTTAGAATGGGAGTAACTAAATGGCCCAGTGAATAGAGTGCTAGGTTTGGAAAGTCCTAAGTTCAGATATGGCTACAGACATTTACTAACTTAACCCTGTTTGCCTTGGTTTCCTCATCTGTAAAATAAGCTGAAGAAAGAAATGGCAAACTATTCCAGGATCTCTGCCAAGAAAACTTCAAACAGGGTCATAAAAAGTCAGGCACAACTGAATTACAACAAAGTGTCTTAGAAAGAGACCTCAGATAAAAGAGAAAAGACATAATAGTTCACATTCTCATGGCTATTTAAGATATAAACAATATTTGCCCAAATTTACAAAATGTAAATATAGAAGATATGTCTATGGAGTCTATTTATCCTATATTGAGGCTAGAAAAATCTTACTTAAAGATGATTACATTACCCAGAAGGCTATGTGAGTCTGTAACATGGTGAGCACGATGTTCATAGACAAAGACTATGTTTGCATGTGAAACTACATAAAGTAAAAGGTTTTGAAGCAGTACTACAAGAATCAGGGATGTTATGGAAATGAAAGCAGGAGGGCAAAGACTTTTAGTCAAGAATATACCACATGCCTATTATGGCTATAGCATCTCAAAAGTCATAATCATGTCTAAACCATCACTATAGAGCTGAGGCAATGATGGTAGACTATTCTTTGGCCTTCCTTGAAAGACTTCAAAATATACTCACTATGTACTCCTCCTTCAGCCTGTGAGTAAAATATGATTTTGCTCTCACACACATTCTGAGAAATTAGAGGAACTGAAGGGAAATTATATTATAATTCCTCTAGGGATATGATGTTTGGATATCTTTATATATTTTGCTATTTGATTCACTTCATTATTTGGGTTATCTTACCATGAATTAACATATTAAGCTGGGGTTGTGGTTGAATTCCTACCCCAAAAATATCATGCTGAAAAAAGGGATATTACACATAAAGTAACTAAGCCTTAGAGAAGTTAAGTAATTTATCCATCACACAGCTGAGATATATATATATATATATATATATAGAGAGAGAGAGAGAGAGAGAGAGAGAGAGAAAGAGAGAGAGAGAGAGAGAGAGAGAGATGTGCATATGTCTCTATATATAGATTTATACATATATGTAAGTGTTGTGTATATATGTATACACACATATTTATATATGCAATTGGGATTTGAATTCAGATTTCATGACTCCAGGTTTAGGATTCCTGTAATTATAGTATGTTGTTTCATGCATTATGATTGTTAATATTTGAAAGTCTAATTGAATGTTGAAAAATGTGAGCAGCTTTGCCCAACACTTCTTATTTTTAATTTTTTTTTGATAATTATAACTTTTTATTGACAGAGCCCATGCCTGGGTAATTTTTTACAACATGATCCCTTGCACTCACTTCTGTTCCGACTCTACCCCTTCCCTCCCTCCACCTCTTCCCCCAGATGGCAAGCAGTCCTATACATGTTAAATGCATCACAGTATATCCTAGATACAATATATATATGTGCAGAACTGAACAGTTCTCTTGTTGCACAGGAAGAATTGGATTCAGAAGGTAAAAATAACCCGGGAGGAAAAACCAAAATGCAAACAGTTTACATTCATTTCCCAGTGTTCTTTCTTTGGGTGTAGCTGCTTCTGTCCATCCTCGATCGATTGAAACTGAGTTAAATCTTCTCTTTGTCAAAGAAATCCACCTCCATCAGAATACATCCTCATACAGTATCGTTGTTGAGGTACATAATGATCTCCTGGTTCTGCTCATTTCACTCAGCATCAGTTCATGTAAGTCTCTCCAAGCCTCTCTGTATTCATCCTGCTGGTCATTTCTTACAGAAGAATAATATTCCATAACATTTATATACCACAATTTACCCAACCATTCTCCAATTGATGTTGCCCAACACTTCTACCCTAGAATCTTTTCCATGTGATTGAACAGGTTTTTTTTTTTTTTGTTTTGTTTTGGTTTTGGGGTTTTTTTGTTGTTTTTTTAGGGGAGAATAAGATAATGGAGAGGTGAGGACCTAAAAGGCCAGAATGTAAAGAGAGAGAGAGAGAGTACAGTACTGAAGAGAAAAGTTAGCAATAGCATTTGTTTGGAATAAGGCTTTTAGAATTCTTTATCTAAAATCAAATTTATATAATATATATACACAAATTGGCATTTGTGTAAAAGAGAACTATTTGTACTATTCTTATATACACAATGATCAAGCAGAACTGGATTACCATCAGCTTCTCCAATAAGCACTACACTTTTTCACCTCTATGCTTTTGCTCATGCAATTCCCTATATCTAAAGTTTCCTTTCCTCATTTTTTCCTATTCAAATCTTCCTGTTCTTCAAGGCCTAACTCAAATGTCACCAGCTACAATAAGCCTTCCCTGATTATCAATTCCACAAAGGTAATGTTTTTTCCCTCTACTGGATTCTCGTTTATTCTTGTTTATATTTTTTAATACCCTTATATTCCATTTTGTATTATTTACATGCATATCATATAACTTAAGAGTTTGCAACTCCTTTAGGACAGTGTTAAGGTAATTTTGTTTTGTTTTAACTTCAAAAAGGTCTTGCCCATAATATGCCATTTACATATATTTGTTGAATGAATGTTTTCCCACATGAATTCAACATTGTCCCATAACACCTCTAAACTGAAAGTCTCAGAACTGTCAGCTCATCTGTCTGTGATTCCTCTCACTTGCTTTGAGGGATGGATTTGGGCTCTAACTGTTAAATCATTAGGGATGGTCAGTGTGTCTAAATAGACTGAGAGAGAAAAAGAGGTGTGAGGTGCTTCCTTATCTTACTGACTTCTCCAAGCCCTGGGCTGAGACAGAAGCACAACTCTGAAGGTTTGTGAAATTCTTCAGGGGCAGCCTCTTTCTGATGGCAGCTGTCCATGATAGTCCAGACTTTTGAGCATCTCGCCTGAGCCTTCTCTGTCTCACAGCTCCCTCACTGAAGCTAACATCCCTTTGTCTCCAGCTGGTTCTTGGCCATTAAGCTATTCTCATTTGTGATTTTATTTTTCCAGAGTGGGGGGAGTGGCACAGAGCAGGGCTTCTATCCAACCCATCCAGCAGGATCTTCCCTTTCTCTCGTTCTGTAAATTCTCACTGGATCTGTCTTCTCTCTCTCCATCTGGCACCACACACCGTCTTTATGGGACATGCAGGGCTGGGTCCTGGCTTGGTTGGGGAATCAGTAAGACAACACAGTTTAAGAACAATGAACTGGGCATCCAGGGCATTTAATAACCCCTGATGTTATTTTGGACAAGATGAGATGATAGGGAATTTTAAAAATGAAAAAAGGAAAAATCAAATTCCACAGTATGGAAGATCTTTGTCCAGCCAGCACTTTCTAGAGCCATAAATCTGCTTTAAAATTTTAAAGAAAAAAAATTGTGCGAATCACTTTGGTGGGAACCCATTTCTCCCACGCTTGGCCATTTCCCTGCGTCAGCTTTTCTTTCAATTCCTGGGGAGAGCTGCCAGCATATTAAGGAATCATTGCAAACAAAACATATTCTGAGCACAAATACAGAGATGCTTCTTGATACAGATTCCAGTGGTTGTTTGTCCACGAAGCTAGTTGCTGCTGCCATAAGGCCTGTCTGTATTTCTGTTTCTGCTGACCTGATGTTATTTCTTAGAAGGGTGTATCAAAACTTGGATCAGAGCCCCATCCTTTTCTCTCATGAAATTTATGGGAGATATGGAGAAAGAAAAAGAGTACACTCCTTAGAATTGACATTACAGCATAGATATGCACTGCCATGCCCACCCAGGGTCATGACAAACATATTTGGATTGATGGGGTGTAATGAAAAGAATACAGCAGAACTCAGTCCTGCTCATATCAAATCTTTCCTCACATACTTACTAGCTGTGTGACTCTCGGCATGTCATTTACCCTTTGTCAACCTCAGTTTTTACATGTGTAAAAGGAGTATTATAATAGCAGGATTATAAAAATCAAATAAGATAATATGTGCAAAGTCCTTTGCAAATCTGAACGTTTAAGGTAAATGTTAGCCATTATTTTTATTTTTATTGTATCTCTGCAAGACCAATGAGGAATATTACTTCTCAGCCAGAAACAGAGGCTGATACTTGTCTCTACTGCTTGGATGTAGTTGAATGACTTGCATATTTGTTAATAGCATTTTCTAAATAGTAAATAATTAATAAATGTTTGTTGACTTAAAATTAATTATTCATTATTCCTACAATATCCCTTAGGTAATTATAGCAACCTAAATGACTCTAAAGTGTTCTCCCCACCACCATTTTAATGTAAGACATAAAAGGAAATAAGCATTTATTAAGCACCAAGTGCCAGGCACTGTGATAAATGCTTTATGCATACTATATCATTTAATCTTCACAACAGTAAATAAAAATAGACTTTAGTATTATCCTCATTTTACAGTTGAGGAAAATGAGACATACAAGTTAAATGAGTTGTATAGAATTACACCAGAGGCTGCATTTGAACTCAGGTCTTCCTGACTTCAGTACTCTATCCACTGCACTATCTAGTGGCCTTTGATTGTGTAATAGATGAACATCACATGAGCAAGTGCCACTCTTCCAATTGTCTGTTCAGTCTGCGGTCTTATTTTATACATTTCCCTTTTAAAGATTCTATATTCCAGATCCATAGTTCTTCAGTCTTCTGTTCTTTCCCATCTCTGCACATTGATTTTGGCTGCCCCCACCACTCACCCACTCTACTCCACCTCTAGCTCTTGAGCACACATTTTCTTCATCTTTGACTATTAAAAGTTTTCTCTTCTTTTAAATCCTAGATCACTATCTTCTTTAGAATCTTTCCTTGATTCTCCCTCTTTAAATTTCCTTTGAAGACTTACAAACATTTACTTTGCAATATCACATTCTAGCTTTTATTACATTTATTCTTATACTTGCTGTATTCTGTAGTTGACTAAATACCTTGTGAGCAGTCCTCTGCTATATTCCTCATCCTTATCTCCAACTATGTCTAATACTCTGCTAGGAACAAAGCACAAGTTAAAAAATGTTTGAGGAATGGGTTTGATTACTTATACTAAATTATACTCAACTCCTGACCCAACTCAGTGGTGAAATGACAAAAAATAGCAAGAGTTGTGGTTATAAAGACAAAGTTACAGATAGATAAATGTCACAACAATTAATTTTTTTTTCTGGGACCTTCAGCCTAACTCAACTTTATCAACATACCTATATGTCCATTTTGACCTCAGGCTTTCTATTTTTTGCTTTACCTGTTCCAAGAGGGAGAAAGAGAAGGAGAAGGATGAGAAGAAGAAGTAGAAGAGGAGAAGGAGAAGAGAAGGAGAAGCAAAGGAGAAGGAGGAGAAGGAAAAGAGAAGGAGAAGGAGACAGAGAAGGAGAAGGAGAAGGGGAAGGAAAAGAAGAAGGAGGAGAAGGAGATGAAGGAAGAAGAGAAGAAGGAGGAGGAAAGAAGGAGGAGGAGAGGAGAAGGTGAAGAAGAAGAAGAAGAAGAAGAAGAAGAAGAAGAAGAAGAAGAAGAAGAAGAAGAAGAAGAAGAAGAAGAAGAAGAAGTAGTAGTAGTAGTAGTAGTAGTAGAAAGTTAGTGAGGAGTAGGATTTTCATCTTCTCTTTCCATTTACTGCTTCAGATATCCTTTAATCTCCAGTTTTCAGAGGGAAAAAGAGTAATGAAACAGCCTCCCCTTTCCCTCCTGCCCTTTGTCTGATCATAGAACTTCTTGTGCAAGGGGCTGTCTTCTGGCTGATCACCATTATCCTCTGGAAAGAGGTTATCTGGAATGATAGCTATCACTCAATGATGAACATTCTCCCAACTAATTATACCCTACACATCTTAGTGATTTGTAACCCATATAAATCATCTTTTTTTAGGGATTTTTTTGTTGTTTCTTTGTTTTTTTTGAGGGAATTGAGTTTTAGTGACTTGACCAAGGTCGCACAGCTAGTGTTCTGAGTCTGGAACTGAAGTTAGGTATTCCTGACTTCATAGCCAGTGCTCTATCCACTATACTATCTAGCTTCCCTAGATCATCTTTTAAACATTATTCTCCATTCTCTCAATCTGATTATTGATTTTAATCTCCCTCAAGTCTCTCCCCTTAAAGCCTCAACCGCCCCTTCCAGTGTGCCCTCTGGAATATCTCTGCCATAAGTAACTAACTTCCCTTGATATGGAATCTCTTCTTTCACTTCTTCCATCTTCTAGCAATAACTGAAGCCTGGTTCCCCCTCTGATGTCACAGCCTCCCTGGCCACCCTTTTTAGTAATTCCTTTGATAAATGAAATGGATTGAATGGATGAAATGATGGATTGAAATGGGGAGAGAAAGGGCTGATACCTAGACAGTAAGAAGAAAAAGGAAGAGGGTTAGTGATAGATTGCAAAAATGAAATTGGAACGGTAGCTGGTGAGAAGCCACAGTTGCCATATTGCTCTAAAATAGGTAATAACATCTGATTTCTTTTCTTCCAAAAGGATCATAAATGTAAAACTCACTGTCATCCCTGTGACTGGATGTATCAGCAATTTTAGAGTCCCTAAAAAATTAAGCAATACTCAATCAGATGTGGTAACATTGTCTTTTGAAGACAATGAGTAAAGAGAAGAGAGATTTGCATTGCCAGTACTTAGGATTGTGCCTGACCCAAAGAAAAGGTATGGAAAATTTTTGTGTGTGTGTTGTTAATTTACTATCTAAAGAAGTAAAAAGTGTAACTGGAAGGATATTTTACAAATAGTCAAGACGGAGTTGTTAGATAACTTGCCTGGTTGCAGACCAGATTCAGAAGACTGAACCAGATTAAAATGTAATTGGAAAATGTTTAACAAAATAAGTAAAAATTCAATAAAATAAAATTAATGTTAATCTGTGGTTTTCTAAATTAATATGCAGCCAGCAAGGAACCTTATGTGCAGATTGATGATCTTATTTCTATTAGAATTTGACACCTCTAGTCTATCACTAAATGGTTATAATACATCCAGTTCCTTTATTTTGAGTTATCTTTGAAGAACCTATTTAAGTATAAAAGTAAGCATAAGTGAAGCACTGTCACTAGGGCATCATCTGCCACATTCTTCCCTGACTCTCTTAGAACTTTTCTATTCCAAGCTAAATAGTTTCTCCAAATAATCTTCCTGTGTCATGTTCTCTCATTCAGCCTTCTCTGAATATATGCCAACTTGCCAGTGCATTTTCTAAAATGTTGGGCCCAGAATGTGACACTGAGATTCATCAGAGTTCAGTGAAATAGTTACCTCCTTTTGTTTTTATAATGCTTCTCCCCCAAATTCAGTCTGTTTCCTGATAGAACTTAGTAATAATTCACATGTACAGAATATTTTATGGTTTAAAAAATGTTCTTCTTACAGTAAATCTTTAAGGTTGATGGTACAAATAAAGTTTTTCTATTTTTACTTGTTAGTAAAACAAGGGTCAGAGAGATTACACAATGCCACAAAGATGCAAAATAGGTACTGGGACATGGATTTTAATCCATGATAGTCACATTTATGTCCATACTTACTTGTCTTATGTTTCTCAAAACATTGTTTTGTATTGTAATATAAGCTTCAATTTGGAACTATGCCCAAAGGGCTATAAAATTATGCATACTCTTTGATCCAGAATTGTCTTTATTGTGTGGCTATCCCAAAGAGATCATAAAAGAGGGGAAAAGACTCACATGTGCAAAAATGTTTGTAGCAGCCCTTTTTGTAGTGGCAAGGAAGTGGAAATTGAGTGGATGCCCATCAATTGGAGAATAGCTGAATAAATTATGATATATGAATGTAATGCAGTATTGCTGTTCTACAAGAAATGATGAACAGACTGATTTCAGGAAAGCCCAGAAAAACTTACATGAACTGATGCTGAGTGAAGTGAGCAGAACCAAAAGAACCCTAAAAAACATGACCTATATGCATTTCAAATCACTGAGATGTGTAGGGTATAATTAGTTGTGAGAATGTTCATCATTGAGTGGCAGGTATCTATCGCTCCTCTTTCCAGAGGATAATGGCGAACAGCCAGAAGATAGTCCTTTGCACAAGCACTGTACCAACAAAATTATGTGATGATAAACTGTGATGAACTCGGATCTTTTCAACAATGAGGTGATTCAAGGTATTCCAATAGACTTGTGATGAAAAGTGCAATCACCATCCATAGAGCAAGCTTTGGAGACTGAATGCAAATCAAAGCATAGTATTTTCAACTTTGTTGTTATTGCTATTTGTTTGGTTGGTTTTTTCTTTGTTTTTTGTGTTTTTTCCCCTTTTGATCTATTTTTTTTCTTGCACAGCACAACAAAATATGTTTAGAAGTATTCTACATGTTTAACATATATCAGATTTCTTTGTCTTGGGGAGGGGAAGTAGGGAAGAGAGAGCGAAAAATTTGGAACACAGGTTCCAAAGCAAAGATGGGTATTGAGAACTATCTTTTCATGTGTTGGAAAAATAAAATACTATTAAAACAAAAAGATTGTAAGGTCCTCAAGAGCAGGCCTCATGACATCTATTTTTATACCCTTCGTAGTCTCAAACTCTATACAAACTCATATGATAGGTACTCAATAAATGTTTATTGTTTATTCAATAAATAAAAATCCCTTTCATCCAGAGATCATGAAGGACTCCTGCATGGCTTACAGAAGAATCTAGGAAAGAAGTTTAGTGAAAACATTTCTATGTAAAAGTTTAAATGACTAGATATTCATGTAATATATATTTGCATGAGGTAAAACCTGTTCCCATCTGCAAAAATAAAGACTCCATTCCCATGATATTCTTTCTCCGAAAGAGGTTCAAGTTAACTAAATACTATGAATTATAAAAAGATATAGCACTTTAAGGTTTGCAAAGCACTTTGTATATATTATCTCATTTGATCCTTACAAGTCAATGAGGTAGGTATTCTTATTTTGCCCAGATCCAGCCAAAATGTATTTCCCCTAGAAATTAAGCTGTCATACCAAATCTAAATAATGTCCAGTCAACACCAAATGCTGAGTTGCTATCTGTGAGGAAGACTTTTAGAAATTAAAACTAGGGGGTAGTTCTATGAAAAAAACGCTGCCAAAATTGTCCCCCAAATTATTTTCATTTTATTCTTTGCCTCCAATCCCATGTGCTAGTTCTATATTTCTCTTCCCACCTACAAATCTTATATGAGTATCAACATATTCCACAAATATTTCCCTCGTCTTATTTGACAACAAGAAAGGTGGGAAAATTGCCCATCATGATAAATATCAGTATAATATTCCAATTTTCCAGCATTTGACAGCAATCAAGGAAAGACAAATGTGTTCCCTCTGTGACTAAATCATTTAGAGACCAAGGTATTCTGTCTCATTCTCATTAGGAAAAAAAATATTCCAATAATCTCATTATCCCACTGTGAATAACAGTAAGGTAGCGCCAAGACTAATGACTTCTATGTTTGCATCCGCAGCTATCAGCTATTGGTTTTATGGGATGTGTCTTGGTAATGGGATCTCTTTTACCATATAATTTGGCTTCTTCCCTTGCCTCCTAAATGTTGCCTGACTAGAAACTGCTATATTTGAAGCAAGGTTTACATCTGTCCCTTTGCTCCAAAGAACCCCTTTTTAATGTACTTTTATTTTTTTTTTATTTTTTATGAACTCCAGTCCAAAAAAATGTGTAATGGCATGTTAAACTTTATGGAAATTCTTATGGAGAATAACATAATTTCACAGTGCATTACTCTGAAATGACCTGGTAGTTGAACAATTAATTTTTAAGGTGTAGCATTGACTTCCCCTTGCTATATTTAACTCACATCCAAAATTATCAACAATGCAAAAAGTTGGGTTATACATTAGGATGAGATCATGAGTTTAAAATCTATTTCTCATGGCCTGCTGTTTCATTGTCAACAATGTCAATGTACCTTCTTTGGTTCGAAGGGGCAGGGCAATGCTATGGATATCTTGTTTAGCAACAGTTCATTAGGTAGCTTAAAGGAGGGAAGAATCCAACATTAGAGACCTAGTCTTCATTCTGTGCTTCTGCCAAATACTTGTTGGCTTACCTTTCAGAATAACAAGAGCTGACAGCCCAATAGGACTTTAAAATTTACAAACTACTTTGTAAATGATCTAATTTGATTCCCTCAACAACTCTGAAAGAAAGGTAATACAATTAATAATAATAGCAGTGGTTGAATTTTTGTTGTAATTTATTCATTTTAGTCATGTTCAGATCATTGTAACTCCATTTGGGGTTTTCTTGGGAGATACTATTGTGGTTTGCATTTCTTTAACCAGCTCATTTGTTTTTACTTTCTAGTAAATATTGATTTTTTAATGCTTTATGAATCGTGTTGGAAGAGAAAAATGAGAGCAAAAGGGAAAGACCATAGGAAAGATTAAAAAACAGAGAAAAAGAAGTGAACATAGCATGTGTTGATTTACATTCAGTCTCCCTAGTTCTTCTTAGGGATTACTTTGAATCACTGAACCACTGAGAAGAACCAAGTCTTTTATAGTTGATCATCAGACATTCTTGCTGTTATTGTATACAGTGTATTCCTTGTTCTGCTTGTTTCACTCAGCATCAGCTCATGTAAATCTTTCTAGGTCTTTCATCATGTTTTATAGAATAATAATATTCCATTATCTTCATATACTACAACTTGTTCAGCCATTCCCCAATTGATGGACATCTACTCATTTTCCAATTCTTTGCTACCACAAAAAGAAGTTCTACAAACAGTTTTGCACATGTGAGTCCTTTTTCCTCCTTTATGATTTCCTTGGGATATAGACCCCAGTAACTATATTAGAAAGCAGCAGTCATCAGAACCATTTGGTACTGGCTGAGAAATAGAATGGTGAATCAGTGGAATAAATTAGATACACATGGCACAGTAATCAAGGCCTATAATAATCAAGTATTTCATAAACCTCCAAACTCCAGGTTCTGGATTAAGAACTCATTTTTTCATAAAAATTGCTGGGAAAACTGGAAAACAATATGTCAAAAATTTAGCATAGACCTACGTCTCACTCCCCATATCAAAATAGGGTCAAAATGCATACTTGATTTGGACATAAAAGATCACAGCATAAGCAAATTAGGAGAGCAAGGGATAATTTATCTATTAGCAACTTGGAAAAGGGAGGAATTTATGGCCAAAACAGACAACTTTGATTACATTAAATTAAAAAGGTTTTGTTCAAACAAAATCAACACAAACAAGATTAAAAGAAAAGTAGAAAGCTGGGAAATCTTTTGCCATTAGCCCTATTTAGAACACTGTATCTGACCCCTCATACCCCTTTCCTGATTTCAGTTCATCAAAATCTTAGCCATCTAGCTCAGAGGCTGAAACTCTGCAGATCTGTCCAATAGAAATGATCGTTTTCTTTGATAAACTTCTATAGTACTTTGTTAATTGTTTTCTTAAGTTGATTACCACATTTTGTCTAATAATAACTAGTGTTCTAGATATCTTATGTGGCTCTACAATATTTTAAGCTCTTTGAAGGCCAGGACTGTGTTTTATTCATCTTTTCTTTTTTTTTCATTTTTCTTTTCTACATAGTGCTTGTATTTAGTACATATTCAGTACATACTGGTTGAATGGATACGAGAGGAAATGTGATCAGCAACTTAGAGTCCTACTTCTGGGAGAGAAAAAAAAAACTCTCAAGTAGTTTGGAGATGCATTTCAAAGTTTCCTTAATCATTGATGGAAATGAAAATATTATTGAGTCAGTCAGGTGTAGGGAGAAAGAGAAATGGCCTGCTTTGAGATATAATGCAAAATCTGCAGAATCTGTAAAAACTACAGCATCTGGAGGCATCCATTTTGGGGATATTTTTAATTCTTTCCTACTTAAAATTCCAATCTCTCTTCTCCTTTCTTCAGTTACCAAGCCAGATGCTGCCAGGGCACCTCTTTTTGCTGCCAAATGGAGAAGAGCATTATCTTCATAAGCTGTAGATCTTGCATAAAGTGCATTAGTCATTGTTAGGACCCACAACCTTGCAAATCAGTCTCCAAAAATATTACTACCGGTGTGTGCGAACATATGCGTGTATGCAGCTTGAAAGATAGAAAAGAGAGAGAAGAGAAACACTGAGAGTGGGCTGGTGCTTTTAACAGTGCCAGCATTTGAGGCTTGCTAACCTAGGACACCTGATGACAATTCTAACCCCTGGATAGTGGTGGCTTGTGGGTAAAGTTATCACATTTTAATACAGAAGGTTCTTCATGATACTGAATATGTAGTTTGTTGTTATAATTATAACTTTTATTTGAATTGTAGAATCTCTGCTTATAGTTTTTGATTATACTTTACCCAGTGTTATAGCAAGGAGTAGTGGAAAGATTCCTGTAGTAGGAGTCTGGTGAGATGTAAGTTCAAATTCTAGCCTAAACACTTGTGCCCTTCATTACCTTAATAACTAGCATTTATATAGTACCTTATTATTGCAAAGCACTTTACAAATTTTCTCTTATTTAATCCTCCTAAAAAACCCTTGGAGCTATGTACTATAATTGTCCTGATTTTACAGATGAGGAAACTGAGGCAGACAGAGATTAAGTTTGCCTTGCCCAGGGACACACAATAAATAAGTGTCTAAGAGTATATTTAAACTCTGGCCTTTCTAATTTTAGGCACAATGCTTTATCCATAGTATAAAAATATATGAACAAACTACTTATACAAATTATATGAACTCCAGTCAATTCTCCATTTTGAACCTGTTTCCTTTTCTCAATGGAGATAACATTTGAAATATCTATCTCTAGAGGGTTTTGTGAGGAAGGAATTTTGTAAAACTTAATGCATGAATTATATTATAAGCCAAGGGTTCAACTGAAAAAGCCACCTCTGTAAAGCTATAATTAAGTTCACTTCTTTCCCTCAAATTTTCCATATTTTCTCTGGGCAGTTTTCCCTTGTAGGTCCCTCTCCCTTGCATAATAGCTCTTTGTGCATATAACTCTCTTTCTTGTCCAGAAAGCATTAGATTCTAAATATTTTGAGTAGGGTGGGTTGCAACTATTCCTGTGTTCCCAGTATGTTATATGTAGTAAATGCTTGAATATCTTTGTTGGCTGGATTTGTTGGCTAGGCCCAGTATTCTGTCTGTTCTAGGATGTCTTTGAAAAGCTTAGAATATGAAGTATAGAAGTAATTCCTTCATCAAATACAAAAGACATGCAAAAGTATTCACGGGTCTCTTATCTTCTTATACATCCATGTCATATTTATAAGCTCTTTCCCATATATACTCTCAGAAAGAGGGAACTTTTTCTGTGAAAGTTTCCAGTTGTGGACTGTATCATTGGTATTGCCTTTTCTGGTCATTAGAAACTAGAAAGGCAGTTGGGGCAACACTTGGAAATTGCTTGTTAGGTAAAACTGACCTAATGCTTATGTTTTCATAATTAACTTATTTTAAGCCAAGAGGCAATAAAAAGGCTGCTCAGGTTCATGTGAATCCCACCTCTACTCTTTTAGAGAGTGTCTACATTAAGAAAAGTTAGAAATGCCATAATAATTATGTCAAGTCACTAGTTAGGAAAATTCCTAGTCTTTAGGCAGAGATTTGTCTCTTTGCCTTAATTTTTATTTATATCTTGTTAACCCCATGTGCATCTTTATATCTGAGGCAAAATTTAGGTTTCCACAAATATTTAGGCAATGAAGTATCCCATAATGTCTTTTAATAGAAAGGAACTAAGATATGAAGCTGGAATACAACAAATTATTTCTTGGAATTTCCACAGTTTTTGAAGTGAGAAAAGTTTATGATGGTTGCATGAATCTGAGTCTCCTGCTCCAGGGTTATCTCTGGGGTCAAATTCTGTTCAACCTTACTTTTCTCTGCTATAACTCAGTCTTACTCTTTCTCCTTCTGTTGGTCACTCTCATTTTGTCAATCTATTCTGGCTCATTCATTTATATTCTGATTCCTTCCTCTCAAAAACAAGCTGTTTAAATCTTATCCCAAAAAAGCTTTATTTTATAGATAAGCCATAGGGTGTGACCAAATTTCATCAGCCATTCTAAAGACAATTTTCTTTGCAATGTCACTGTAACTGATCAAAGACTGTTTTTACAGTTAGTCTAAAGCTTAAGGTTGATTGATTAAAGAGAGGTGTTCTCACTAGGTTTAATTATTGGGTCTTAGCAGTTTGATATTTGCTTTAAATGGGAAAAGATGATTTCATTGATTTATTCAGTTGACCCTCTCTCTTGCATTTTGTTTGTTCCTGTATGTCAATCTTCCTCCATTTCACCTTCCAGACTAAGGTGTTCAAATTTTTTCTAAAACAAACATAGTAAGCAGCCTAGACCAATGCCATAATAGCCCTTAGCTCTCAAATAGGGAGATAAATACATATTGTTTTCATACCAACCAATCATTTTCTGTCTGGTAAAAAAATAATGAGAAAAAGAGACAGAAAAAGAGGAGAGAAAGAGAAAAATGAGGAGGGAGGGGGGAGAAGAAAAGAGGGAGGGAGGCCGAGGGAGGAGAAAGAGAAGGAAGGATGAGAAGGAGGAAAGGGAGAGAGAGGGAGAGGCAGCTTGATGGTGCAGTGGGCAGAATACCAGTGCTAGAGTCAGGAGAATCTGAGTGACACCAGATACTTAACACTTGCTAGTGGGGTAAATCTGGACAAGTCACTTAACTTCAATTACACTGCTTAAAAAAAATAGATAAAGAGTTCACATGAATAAGAATAAGATAAGGTATAGATTTTGTAGAATCACTGAATTTCTTAACTGGGAGAGACCTCAGCACCCATCTTAATCCAACAAATGCCAGAAAATGAATCCTTACTACAACACATCTATAGTAGTCATCCAACCTTTACATGAAAATCTCCAGGAGTCCATTGTATGAAAGTCCATTCCACTATGGAATTGGGCAGCTGTTAGTGATTCTTTTCCTTAACTACTCTAACTCTATCTTTTTGCAGCTTCCAACCATTACTCCTGTTATAATCAAATGAAAGAATCTAATCCATTTTGCACAGGATATCCTTATAAGTATTAAAACATATATCTATTAATTGAAATATGGGCTTCTCTTTCCTAGACCAAATAATCACCTTTCCTTCAAGCTAATCCTTTTATGGCATGTATTTGAAGTATTATAACATGCTAGTTCCATTCCTTTGGATGCTCTACAGTTTACTTATCTGTTTTTTAAAATGTAGTACTCATAATTGAAAACAGAGTTTTAAAGCTATGGCCAAATGTTAATACTCACTCAAACATTTTTGTTGGGATACTGAGTAGGAGGAACCAAGCATATGGAAGTCATAACTGTTTTCAGGGACAAGTAAGCATTTTTGAGCTCTTCTAGTCCTTTAATTTTATTTCAGATCCATTAAAGTTCAGAGTAACTTATGCAGCCTAGATTGGTGAGAAAAGTCTTTAGCATATGTTGTAAATTGCCTGTTAACAGAGATACTAATTTCTTTTACATATGCTTGCCAGTTAGGGCTGTAAGTTAAAGTCTTATATCAGTAAGCTTTACCAGATATAAATACCAGGGTAGAGGGGATAAATAATCAAATCATTTTGACTACTTTCACAGAAGATGACAAATGTCTGTAGATATTTTGAATTAAAATTGAAGCTATTCATTTGCAATCTAAAGTCTTCTAATTGTGATATATTGGCATATGATGCAATCTCCTCATGCTATTAAAGTGAGCCAAATGTCATTAGGCCCATGCCCCTGCTTTGAGGCAGGACAACTATTAACCCAGTAGTCAACAACAGAAGATAACAATGATTCTTTCCTAGCTCCCCATGTGTTGTCCTTTTCCTGTTTATCCATTCCATTGTCCCAATAGCTAGGTCTTCATTTTTAGTGTTGTTACACATAATATGGGCCCTTTCCTTCTCTCTTTCCCAAGACAGAGTTTGTTCTATGTATTACTTCCTTCAGAGTTTTGCATATTTATTAATTTTTCATAAGCAAATTCCTAGACTCATACAAGTGGAAGACTCCTACACGTAAAAGTCTTCTGAGAAAGAAAGTGTCAGAACCTCTTACTTTCAATAACCCTTAACATATGACCTTTGTTTTTTTTTTCTTATTTTTTCTCAACTTTTCTTTTTATTTTAAAAATATATACATGAATAATTTTTGACATTCACCCCTACAAAATCTTGTGTTCTAATTTTTCCCTCCCTTCCCCCACTACCTCCCCTAATCAGCAAGTGATCCAATATATGTTAAATATGTGCAATTCCTCAATACATATTTCCACAAATATCATGCTGCACAAGAAAAATCAGATCAAAAAGGAAAAAAAAAATGAGAAAGAAAACAAAATGCAAACAAACAACAAAAAGAGTGAAAATGCTATGTTGTGATCCACATTCAGTTCCCATTGTCTTCTCTCTAGGTGCAGATGGTTTTCTTCATCACAAGACTATTGGAACTGATTTGAATTACCTCATTGTTAATGAGAGCCATGTCCATCAGAATTGCTCACCATATAATCTTGCTTTTGCCTGTGTACAATGATCTCATGGTTCTGCTCATTTCACTCAGCTTCAGTTCTTTTAAGTCTCTCCAGGCTTCGCTGAAATCATCCTGTTGGTCGTTTCTTACAAAACAATAATATTCCATAATATTCAGATATCATAACTTAGTCAGCTTTTCTCCAACTGATGGGCATCCACTCAATTTCCAGTTTCTTGACACTACAAAAAGGGCTGCCACAAATATTTTTTGCATGTGTGGGTTCCTTTCCCTTCTTTATGATCTCTTTAGGATACAAGCCCAGTATTAACACTGCTCAATCAAAGGGCATGCAGTTGGATAGCCCTTTGAGCAAATTTCCAAATTGCTCTCTAGAATGGTTAAATCAGTTCACAACTCCACCAACAATTTATTTTCCCACATGCCCTCCAACATACATCATTATCTTTTCTTTTTATTTTACCAATTTGGGAGCTATGTAGTGATATCTCAGAGTTGCCTTAATTTGTATTTCTCTGATCAACAGTTATTTAGAGCACCTTTTCATATAACTAGAAATGGTTTTAGTTTCTTCATCTGAAAATTGTCTGTTCATATCCTTTGACTATTTATCAACTGGAGAATGAACATATGATGCTTGAATCGTGACTCTATGGCTTCGGGATATTATCGTGGTCATATAGACTCTAATATTGATTTTATTAAAGCTACCAGAATAGGTAGTAGAAAACCAGGTTGAAGTGGGTTAAGTCAGCATGTTGGATGACAGAACATAGTTGGGGTAGATGGTTGGATGTAATATAAAGCATGATCATGTTGATCAGAGGGAAGCTGCATATAGAGAGTCATAAATGTTTAAACTTATTCATTGATCATGTGGAACAGCTTAGCCTCAGGGTTAGCATGTAAAAATTGAATTGAAATATGCCATGTAGGGGCAGCTAGTTGGTATAGTGGATAGACCACCAGTCCTGAAATCAGGAGTACCTGAGTTCAAATCTGACCTCACTCTGGCTGTGTGACTCTGGGTAAGTCACTTAACCCCAATTGCCTCCACAGGGGAGAAAAAAAGAAATATGCAATATAACAAGGTAGATGTCAAGAAGATGGATCAGGGTTGATATCAGGATGAGATAAGAAATTGTCTTTTTATACATTTTCCACAATGCCATTTCTAAAACATGGATCCCCTAACTTATTACATTACTCTGGATCAAGCTTAAAGCAGAACCAGTAGAACTACTCTACTCCTGAACACAAATCTCTGAATAAAGTCAACATGCAAAATGGCTATTACCCCAAGGCATATCATACTCCTATTGAAATGACAATCTACTTAAATCTCCACTTATTTTTCAAATGAATTCTTATCCATCTATGTCTCCTTTATATTATACTTATGAAGATTTTTTAACATAATGTTAAAACTATATTTATTCCTATTTTTAAAAATTTATACTACTTAGATGCAGATTATTTTAAATCATGAATAGGTAACACCAAGTCATCTCTCTCTCCTATTTTTGTATCATTTATGAATTTGATAAGTATTTCAACTAAATCTTTATTCCTCATTGATTAAAACAAAACTGAACAATACAATACCAAGGACAAACCCACATAAATCTTCCTTTCAAGGTGATGTTAAAGCTCTGATTTGGGCCATTCAAACATTTCAAAATCCACCTACCTACTTTTGTATAGAGAACATTTCTCCAAATATTCCACAAGAATAAAATGAAAGATTGTAATAATTATTAAATTATTTACCAAAATCCAGATAAAGTATTTCTACACAATTCTCATGGTGGCAAGAAATGTATAGTCTAATCTAGCATGACCTGTTCTTGATAAAATCATGTTGACTCTTTGGGAATACTGCTTCCTTTTATGGTTCACTAGCCATTCCTTTGAAAATATTTTCTAGAATTTTAGCAGATATTAAAGTCAAACTCAGAGACCAATAGTTTTCAGGCTCTAGTCTCTTTCCTTTGTGTAAAGTATTGTCACTTTTGTAAATTCCTTCCAATTCTGCCAAAATTCTTCTTCACAGTCTTTCAAAGATCACTTAGCAATTCTTATAATACTATGGGATATAGTTCATCTGGACCTATGATTAAACTCAACTAGTAGTCATGTTCTGTCATTATCTCTACACTTATCTTGAGTTTCAACTCTGTATTAGCCATTCTTGATTTGTTTTCATCAATCTGAAGATTGGCTTCCTTTTCAGAGAGAAAAGAAGCAAAAGTAAGAGTTAGATAGCTCTGATTTTTCCCCTTCATCCACAAGCATTATGTCATCCACTCCAAACAAAAGTCCTATCTCATCTTTGATCACTCTTTTTCCTTCAATAAAACTAAAAAAAAAAACCTGTTTCAGACTTCAACTTTCCCAACCAGTGTTAAGTTATTTTGAGCCTTAGCAGTACAGTATCATTCTTATAGCACCATTCTTTGATTTTTATTTACTCTCTATTTTCTATCTTAGTTTTATCTTTTTTACATATATATTTTTTAAAGTCTATGTCGATCACTGAATTTCCTGTGCAAGCATCTTGATCTCTTTGTCTGATCAAAATGGCTTCTCATTATTTCACCACCATTTCATTCTTGAGAGAGTTTCCCATCTCTTCTAGGATGAATTCTTGTTTCATCCCATTGTAGTTATAGAAAAAAGGAAACCAGTTAGTAATACTAAAAGAAATAGGCCTTTATTATAACTGCATTTTGTCTAACACAAAGAAAGGTGCTTAACTTGAGACATGAAGGCAGAGCACAATGAAAGAATATAGAAAAAGAATATACAAGAAACAATATATAACTAGGATAGCTAGGTACCAGAGTTTAGATATGGCCTCAGATACCATGTGATTCTGGCAACTTACTTAACTCCTCTGCCTCAATTTTCTCCTCTGTAAAATTGAGATAATAATGGCACTTAAATGGCAACATTGTTCTGAAGATACGAGATAATTTTTATAAGCATTCTGTAAACCATAAGGCACTATATAAATGCTAGCTGTCATCATTATTATCACCTACTAGGTCTTGAGAGAAGGAGAATGCTTTGATATTTAAACAACTGCAAGCCTTAGAAGAGATAATCTTTTGACTCCAGCAAAAGGAGGATCAATGATTTTTCAAGAGACAAGTTCTTCTACAGGCCTGCCTATATCAGTTACAAACAGCAGGGTCATCCTATAATGGAGTAGAAAGTTGAATGTTTCATTTTCATAGAAAGGAATAGGTTCTGCTTAAATAGTAATGACTGGTTTCCCATCTCTAATATTATAGGCAAAAATATTTTTTTTTGAGCAAAGATACTAGAATGATTCATCATTTTTTTCTCCAGATCATTTGAAAGTTGAGAAAAATGAAGCAAACAGGATTAAATGAGTTATCCAGCTCCACCCAACTAGTAAGTGTCAAAGGCCAGATTTGAACTCAGGAAGATTTCTTCGTGATTCTAGGCTCAGTACTCCAGTGTGCTAACTAACTGTTCCTCATATTAAAAATAGAAATGACTATATCCAGAAAAGATAAGCCAAAATTACCAAAGAAATTTTTTTTTTCTTTCTGAACTACCACTATCTTGTAGAAGACCATGAGAGACTCCATCTTATGCTGGAACTTTTTAAAATTTACTTGATCAAAACTGAGGGTGCCTTTTAGACTATATTTGGATTTCTCATTTTTCTTTCAAACTGATACTTGATTAGAAAATAAAGTGATCTCATTCTCTCAAAGTACCCCATTGTTTCTTTCCCCAGTAATCCATCAGGACTGATGCTGATAGAAATCAGTTCTAAAATATCTGCTTTCTTCATTGGTTCTCTGTTATTGTGTAAAATCTCACCCAAAATGTTGTTGCCATACTTTTTTGCCTTTGCTTCCTAGATTGTCTCACATTAGAGTACAATTCTATACAATTGAACCCCTCTTTTAAACATTCTCCTTCTTTTAAGTAAGAACTATTTTTCCAGAGTCATATTCTAGTAAAGGAAGAAAAAGGGGTAAGAGAGGAAATATGTATTTCTGTAGTATGAGGTACTATGCAAAAAGTTTTATACATTTATTTCACTTGATCCTCCCCAAAGTACTGGGGGGTAAATGTCATTACTTCCATTTTTGCAGCTGAAAATTTTGAGCAAAGTTTAAGGGACTTGCCTATAGTCAGGAGCTGGTAAGTATCCCAAGCTGAATTTGAACCAGGTCTTCTTGACTCCAAGCTGTTCCATATTACCAGGTTTCAATGATGAAATTTTAGGTCAATTGTGTTTTCTTGAATTAGGGTATTTAGTTCACCTTGGTTATTACCCATATTTTTCCATTTGTAAATGGACATTTCATACCATAGGTTTCATTGTAAGTCCTCTTTTAAATTGTTAAGGTTTTTAATTATTAGCTTGGTAGGTATACATAGGTATTCTTCTCCCTTCCACTTAGATTCTAAGTTTAAAACATTTTGAATTTGATTTGCAAGATTCAAAGCAAATGCATTTGAATCCATTCTTTTTAGATATGCTCTATTCCCTTTGAAAAGTCCACAATTTCTGTATTTTAAAATCATATTCTATCAATCTAAAATCCTATTCTTAAATATTATCTCCTTAATCAGCTATTCACCTCCCAGATTAACCTTTTGCTTTTGAAGCCTTTGTTTTCATTAAACCCAACAGTCTTCAGTTTCTTGATTAACACTAATAATCCATAGCAATATTTTCTTGATTCCTTCTAGCAGTATCATTTATACATGTGTAAATCACTGAAAGTACATTTGACACATCTTTGGAGATTCCTTGTCATATTCTAGTAACATATTGGGAAGATAATAGACATCTCTGTTGTTAATTATATATATAAAATTTTTTTTCTTTTTAAATTTTGAATTCAAAACTCCCTCTCTCCCTCCCACCATTCCCTTCATCATTGAGAAGGGAAGGAAAATGATATGAATTCTAGCTGTGAAATCATATGAAATATTTTCATTTTAGCCATATTGCAAAAAAAATCCCACAAAAATATATTTAAAAGTGAAAAATTATACTTCAATTTACACTCACAATTCATCATTTCTCTCTCTAGATGTGGATAGCATTTTTTACTATCAAAGTCCTTTGACATTGTCTTGGATCTCTGTACCAATCAGAGAAGCCAAATCTTTCACAGTTAATCATTATTATGACATTGGTGCTACTGTGTGCAGTAATCTCCTAGTTTTTTTTTTCATTTTACTTTGTATCAATTTATATATGTCTTCCCACATTTTTGGTCTTTTGTTTGTTTTTCTTTTCCCTAAAACCATTCCATAACTATTGTTCTATAAGAAACAATCAGCAGGATGATTTCAGAGAGGCCTGGAGAGACTTACATGAAAAGATGCTAAGAGAAGTGAGTAGAACCAGATCATCGTACACAATAACAGCAAAATCATACAATGATAAATTCTGACAGATATGGCTCTTATTAATATTGAGATGATTCAGGCCAGTTCCAATGGTCTTGTGATAAAGAGAACTATCTGCACCCAGAGAGAGGACTACGGGAACTGAGTTATGGGAACTGAGTGTGAATCACAACATAATATTTTCACTTTTTTTGTTGTTGTTTGCTTGTATTTTGTTTTCTTTCTCTGTTTTTCCTTTTTGATCTGATTTTTCTTGTGATAATTATGGAAATATGTATAGAAGAATTGTCCATGTTTAATATGATCACTTGCCAGTTAGGGGAGGGAGTGAGAGTAAAGGGAGGGAGAAAAATTTGGAATACAAGGTTTTGCAAGAGTGAATGTTGAAAATTATCTGCATATGTTTTGAAAATAAAAAGCTTTAAAAATATGCCACAACTTGTTCAGTAATTCCCAAACTAATATTCGATTCTTTGTCACCACAGAAAGAGCTGCTATAAACATTTTTTTGGTACATATAAGTCATTTTTCTTTCTCTTTGATCTCTTTGAGATACAGATTCAGTAATATTACTGGGTCAAAGAATTTGCCTAGTTTTATAGCTCTTTTAGAATAGTTACAATTTTTTCTCCAGAATGATTAAACTAGTTCAGAACTCCACCAACAATTTATTAGTGTAATTATTTTCCCTCAAATCCAGCATTTGTCATTTCTGTTAGATATGAGGTGGTAACCCAAGGGTATTTTAACTTGCACTTCTCTAATAAATAGTGATTTAGGATATTTTAATATGAATATAGATAACTTCTTTATCTGAAAAATGTTTACTTATATTTTGATCATTTATCAATGGGGAAGGACTCTTATTTTTTATATCTAAATCCTTATATATTTGAGAAGTGAGGTTTTTATCAGGGAAATTTGCTATAATTTTTTTTGATGTTTCTTTATTGTATAATGGTACTTTTTTTTTTTTTTTTTTTTTTTTTAGTATAATGTAGTTTCCCCAATTCTCTCTTTTAATTAGGTCTATTTTTGGGTTTTGCTTTTTCTGAAATCATGATTGCTACCCATGACCTCTTTTTTTTTTTTTTTTACTTCATCTGAAGTATATTAAATTCTGTTCCAGCTGTTTATTTTAACTCTATATATGTCTTTCTGTTTCAAATGTGTCTCTTGTAAACATATTATTGAATTCTGTTTTCTAATCCCTTCTACTATCCGCTTTCATTTTATGGGGGCATCTCATGCACTTTTTCTCCATCCTACTGTTTTCCTCTATTTATCTCCACCGTATGCCTCCCCCCGCCTCTCTCTCTTTCTTTCTCTCTCTCTCTCTTTTTCTCTTTCCCCCCCCAAAAAAAACCTATTTTGTTACTGACCACTGCTTCCCTTAATTGGCCCTTCCTTTGATTGTTCCCTTCCCAGCTCATATCTATTATCCCTTTCCCCTCCTATTTCTCCTTTAGTAAAATAGATTTCTATATCAAACTTAGTTTATATATATATATATATATATAATATTATTATATAACATATAGTGATAATATATTTATATTAATATGTATCAATATTAATAATATATATAATATAAACAATATTATAAATATATTTTTCCACTTTGAAGCAATTCCAGTGAGAATGAGATTTCCCCTCTTTCTCCCTCTCCTCTTCCACATATGCCTCATTAAAGTGAGAAAAATTTCCTCATTCTATCTCTCTTTTTCACTATCTCCCAAATAATTCTTCTTTCTTCCACTTTTTTTTTTTGTAGATCATGCCCACATAATTGGTTCACAATAATGGCCTTTATCTTTCTTAATTGTGGTTCTGCAGGCTAGAAGAGGACAAAAATGGTATCACTATGTTGGGGTCAAAGTATAGAGTGCCTGACTGTGATTAATTAGAATGATATGAGTCCAGAAGGCTCTACTATGGATCAAGCACAAATTTGGAATAAAAATATCTTTAAATTTGTACATCTCATGTTTCTTTTGAGCTACTACAATTTTTCTTTGCTCATAGAGTACAGTATTTTTTTTTTTTTTTTTGATGCATGCATAGCATGCTGGACAGTTCTGTGCTGGTGTTACTCATGTCTCATATTGACTCCAAAGGTCTTCAGAAAGATTTTGAAAGTGTACTTGTGTCATGTCTGCTAGCTTCTATGGGAGCACTTGCCTTGTGTGAGTTCTTCATAAAACAGGAAAATGTACATTTTATATTAAAATAATCTAACCAGCCCAATAGAGTTGTGCTCTCTGTAATAGAATTGAAATGCTTGGAAATTCAGATCAAGAAAGGACATCAGGACTTCTGGAGGTGGAGCCGAGATGGTAGAGTGACACCAGGAAGCTACTCAAGCTCTTCCAGTTACCCTCAAAAACCACATGAAACCAAGCCTCTGAACAGAGTCTGACAGAATGAAACCACTCTCCAGCTCAGGAGAGATTAGAAAAATTTCAAGAAAGGTCAGTCTCATTGGAGTGAAAAGGATATTCAGACAGCTCAGCCAGAGCGTAGGAAAGCCAGTGAGAGGGTCTTAAGTGCAACAGATCAGCAACTGAGAATTTCACTCCTGGCTCAGTAATGGAGTAAACCAGTAGAGCAGTCCCCAGGCCCAGATCAGAAAGCAAATTCTGGGAAATCAGGCTGGTTTCTGAAAAGAGCAGGCAAAGCTACTCCCTTGAAAACAGAAAGGGCCCCTCTGCTCAAAGCCAAGGCTGAGAGCTGCACAGGAAATTGGGACAGTGCCCCCTTTACTCCAGAAGCAGAGCTCAGCCATAAAACTGAAAAAAAATTTAAAAATAAAAAAATTTAAAAGTAAGGAAATTCCAAAAGAAAAGAAAATGAGGAAGAAACAGAAAAAACAAACAAACAAACAAACATTGGCCATACAAAGCTATTATGGGGACAGGGAAGGCCAAAACAGCAACTCAGATGAGGACAAAATTTCCAGAATAAATCTCAAAGAGTGATATGAATTGGTCGTAAGCACAAAACATCAGCATTTCTATTTATTATTGACAAAGCCCAAAGAGATAGAAAGAGAAAGTCCATTTTAAATTACTCTAGAAAAAATAAATTACTTGAGGGTCTACCTACTAAGAGAATCCCCAAAACACTTCTCACACAAATAAAATCATATCTAACAATTAGAAAAATATTGATTGTTCATGACTAGGCTGAGCTAATATAATAAAAATGGCAATTCTGCCTAAATTGTATACTTGTTCAGTGCCATGCCAAATTGTCTAAAAATTATTTTATAGAACTAGAAAAAATAATAATGAAATTCATCTGGCAGAACAAAAGATGAAGACTATCAAGGGAATTAATGAAAACAGAAATGCAAAGGATGGTGGCTTAGCAATACCAGACCTAAAACTATATTATACAGCAGCAGTCATCAAAATCATTTGATACTGATTAAGAAATAGAGTGGTGAGAGGTGCCTAAGTGGTACAGTGGATAAAGCACCAGCCTTGAAGTCAGGAGTACTGAGTTCAAATCTGGCCTCAGACATTTAACACTTCCTAGCTGTGTGACCCTGGGCAAGCCACTTAACCCCAATTGCGAAAGAAAGAAAGAAAGAAAGAAAGAAAGAAAGAAAGAAAGAAAGAAAGAAAGAAAGAAAGAAAGAAAGAAAGAAAGAAAGAAAGAAAGAAAGAAAGAAAGAAAGAAAGAAAGAAAGAAAGAAAGAAAAAGAATGGTGGATCAGTAAAATAGATTAGATACACATGACACAATAATCAAGGTGTATAGTAATCTAGTATTTGATAAATCCCCAACGTTCAGCTTCTGGGATAAGAACTCACTATTTGACAAAAGTTGGTGAAAAATTGGAAAATAATTTGTCATAAACTCAGCATAGACCTGTATCTCATACCCCATACCAAAAGTGAATTTATCCACAGTAGTCAGAATTCCTCCATTTACTGTAACTAGTGGATCTACATATGGATGGTATAGTGTCACTGGTAAGGAGCCTTTGTTTTGTGGTGTTTTCAGGTCAAAATTAGCATAAGCAATGAACAATCAATCTGTGCTCTTTTACATTTCATTCCGAGAAGCTTCATTGAGTGGACAATCTCTGTGAACAAAAAATTATGCACCAACACTTTCTACTTTCTACTTGTCTTGTAGAATTTATAAGTTAAATAGTATGCCATTAATATGTTAGCCAACCTTGGTACCATTTTTGTCCTTGTTGAAAGCATCCGATAACATCACTGAAAACATCATAATAAAAGGCATGGGAGCAAGCACACAACCCTGCTTCATTCCACTGATGACTGGGAAAGAATGAAAGAATTGTGCATTATTCAGAAATCATGTGAGCATATCATTGTGGAACTGTCTCATTCAACACTGATGTGCTTCTCTGGGCAACCAACTTTTTCCATAACCTTGCACAAGTCCTCATGACTGACAAGATCAAAAACTGTGGCCAGATCCAGAAACATTATGTACAGATCTTTGTTCTGCTCCTGACATTTCTTCTGGAGTTAGCAAGAAGCAAACACTATGTTGACTGTATCTTGGACCTTTCTGAATCCACAGTACCTCTCAGATAGAAGTTCATCTTCAGATGCAGCATTAGCCTATTAAGGAAGACTCCAGCAAGAATTTTTCCAGCAATTACCAAAAGAGATGACCTTACTCTGCCTCCTCCTGCACTGTGATTGTTGCAAGACAATTTATTTTCTTTTATAGAGATGGATAATAGAAGCATCCTTGAACTCCTGAGGAGAACTTCTTCTTACCACATAACCTGGAATATTTAAGTCAGCTTTTGTATATGCAATGCCACCCCCCAACTTAGAATAGAATAGAATAAGCACCAAGCACTTTGCCACACAAGAGGAACCAAATGGCAATAAAAACTTCTTCAGTTGGAAGATCAGCCAAAGATGTTAAAGTATATGAGGTATATGGTCAAGGACTTCAGCATTGGTTGATGATGATTTGTTGAGAACACTATGGAATTGTTCAAACCATCTCTCCAGGATTATATCCTTTTTATCATTCAATATGATTTCATCAGCACTGAGCAGTGAGAGACACCATAGATCTTTGGTCCAAAAGTAATGTTCAGAGAATTCAA
Organism: Sarcophilus harrisii; assembly: GCF_902635505.1. Taxonomy (NCBI): domain Eukaryota; kingdom Metazoa; phylum Chordata; class Mammalia; order Dasyuromorphia; family Dasyuridae; genus Sarcophilus; species Sarcophilus harrisii. The sequence continues at coordinate 103,828,945 of NC_045429.1, forward strand.
AAAGCATTTGTGATTATTATTATCAAAGTAAACTTTTTTTCATTTGCCTTTTTATTGAGCCCCAAATCCTGTATCTTTCTAAACTTTGCTTGCACGTCACTTTTGATGGAATCAAGCACTGCCTTCTTAGAGATAAATAAACTATCCTGCTGATAAACCTTGTGGAGTTCTCATATTTTCATTTAGCAACTTCTGAAATTCTTCATCATTTTCTCCAAACCAATCTTGATTTTACAATTTTCTGGTCCAGATGAGTATATGCAGGACCATGTGCCAAATCTCTGAAAGCTGTCCTATTCCACTGTTGCTAACAATGTGTTAGTTCAACTTCCCTAAAAGTTAACAACAAACTGTGAATGGAGAATCATTTTAATCTGTTAACATCAAGACTTCTGGTAGTCATCTTTTCTTAGATCCATCATGTTTGCAGAATGTGAATACTTAGCTTGGAAATGAGAAAGATATGATTGATCCAGCATTCTGCACCACATGTAGTCTTCATCATTCTCCCATTCTGTCAATCTCTTCTCCTTACAATGATATAGTATATTAAATGCCAATGTTTATTTTGAGGGTGCATCCACAAAGTTTTACTCCATTTAGATAAATGGAAGACAGTGTTAATGATAAAAAAAATATATAATTTTTATTATAAGCTTGTTCTCTTTCAGCACCTTGATAATGAAAGTCTCTAGGTCTTCATAAATTTTTTTCTTTGACCTCATCATGAATCAACAAGGTGGAAACATTTACACTGATGATGGTGGCATTGTACTTTCCCCACAAATTGCAATCATATTATCATGAGTCTCTTGTTTTTTTTTTTTTTTTCTTTTGAGAGACACACAGGCTTATTGACTAGATAAGCTTTGATTGCAAAACAAATGGCAGTTTCATGAAAGTCCCCATTACTGTGACCACACCAGAAAAATATGTATCCAGCTCTGACTTGGGTAAGCTGGAATTCATTAGCCAGCCTGTTTCCTTTAGGGCTTCAATGTGATTCCTGTTGATTTCTTTCACAACAAGAGCTATTCATTTTTCAAGTCTATTGAGTTTGTGTTATCCCTAAGTGTGTGCACCTGATATGTACCAATGATGAGTGGAATCTTCTTCAAAAGTTTTTGTCCTGTTTTGTGTTTTGACTGCAGGATAGTATCTTCTTGTTAGGATAAAGTGACTAAAAATAGGTTAGATGAAGCAGACAGTTTTAAAGGATATGTGGCCTCTTTTTTTAATTATGTATATCAGGTGATCTAGTGAGTTCTCCTTAACTTAATTGCTTTAATCCAAAGAAAAAATGGTGTTATGGCCTGGTCTGCCTATATACAGCATTGTGACTACAGCTTCCAGTATATCCACACTTGCTGTTTAGTCATTTGTCTATTGCCACAGGATTCTGTGAATAAAAGTGAATAAAAGTGGTAAAATGTTATGGAACATGTCTTTTGATTCATGCATAAATTGGATTTAAGTGATTTAGAGTTGTGTGGCATTGCCAGCCACATTCTCTTCCAGAATCATCAGAATTCAGTGGCAAGACAAAAGTCAAAATGATTAGGAATAACGTGGGTTGAAGTGAATGACCTTGGTATTTTCAATGCCAGTCCAAGCCCTAAATGCTGCGTTGTACTTGCTGTAGCTATCTTCATAGCCATTGGAACAAATTGCTTTCATCTGCCCATTTCACCAAAGGAAATCCTCACATGCTTGGAGGAGACATCCCCTTAACTCACTAACAAGTCTGAGGCTCCTTCATTATTCTCAGCTTGGTTTTTCTCATCTGCCAAAATGGTTTGCCAGGTTGTGACCATTTTACACGTGACAGCTTTTTGGAGACAGGTAAAAGTTGGGAGGCAGATGGACACCAAAGGTAGAAAGCGGCCCTGAAAGGGTTCACCAGCCCTAACACTAAAGGTATTAGTCTTTCCTGGATGTCTATGTAGACTCCTTGTAACTATCCTAAAATGATAAAGTTCTTCTAAGTTATATGTATTATCTTTTCACATAGGAAGAATTTAAAGTTATTCTCTTTCATGTTTACCTTTATATGCTTCTCTTGCATCTTGTGTTTAGATGTTAGATTTTCTATTCAACTCTGGCCTTTTCATCAAGAATGCTTGAAAGTCTTCTAATTCATTAAATATTCATATTTTACCCTGAAGGATTATACTCAGTTTTTGCTGGTTAGGTTATTATTATTTGTAATCCTAACTGTTTTATTGCAAGTCTTCCACTCCTTTAATATAGATGCTACTAACTCTTGTGTGATTCTGCTTGTGGCTCCATGATATTTGAATTGTTTCTTTTTCTAGTTGCTTGCAATATTTTTTCCTTGACCTAGTTACTTTGTAGTATTCTCGCTACACTATTCCTATGAGTCTTAAGGTTGAATCTTTTTCAGGATCTAATTGGTGGAGTCTCTCAATTTCTATTTTACCTTATACATCTAAGATATTGGGGAAGTTTTCCTTTGAATTTCTTAAATAAGATGTACAGCTTCTTTTTTGATCATCTATTTCAGGTGGTATAATGAGTTCTCCTTAATCTATTTTTTTCTTTTTAAAATTTATTTTATTAAAAAACAGAATAAAAAAAAAGAAAAACAGAAAAGGAAAACAAAAGAAGATAAAACAAAACAGAACATTTTCATGAGCCCAGCAGAACTTTAGGGTTATTCAAAATATATAACAATAAATTACCAGTTCAAGAAGAATATATAATAGTAGAAGAAATGATATCGTCTTTCCTTCCTTGTAGGTTGTTCTTTTGTTCTTTGCTGTGAATATTTTTACTTTATTCTTTTTTGTTCTTACATCTTTTTCACCTCTCCCAATCAAGCTATAGTTAAGCAAGGATATATATATATATATATATATATATATATATATACACATACATGTATGCACATATACTCACACATACATATGTATACATTATGTATGTATGTATATATATGCATATTCCTATGCCTGCTAACTCTGTTTTAATTCTATTCCTTAACTTGCCTTGCTATTGCTTACCCTCTTCCCATCCATGGATCCTTTTCTTGTATTCTTGCTCTACCCTTTGCTTCCCCCTCTACTCACCCTTCCCCCCCTTATTTCTTTATAGATTTTGGAGGATGCTATATCCTTCATAGTATATATGTAGTGTCACTTATTTAACCCATTTCCAATGTGAGTAGGTTTTCATAACTACAACTATCCTCCTCCCCTTTTAATGCCTGTGTGTCTGTTCTTCCCACCTCATTTGTATAACATAATTACCATTTTTACCATAACTGTGACTCAATCTTTCTTTTAAGCTATCCAATTGCTGATGTCAATCTTAAACACATGGAATACATTTTCATGTGAAAAACATAAACTTGTCCATGTTAAGTTCCTTGAAATTTATCTTTGATAATGGCTCTAAAAAATTAAATTTTCTATTAAGTTTAGGTTTGGTTGAAAGAAAGTACTGGAAATCTGCAAGTTTGTTGAATATCCATTTTTTCCATTCAATATTATGGATAATTTTTCTGGAAATGATATTTTTGGCCACAGGACTAGTTCTTTTAATGCCAGTATATATGATTCCAGTATGTGTGGTCTTGTATTGTGGCTGCTGATAAGTCCTGTACAATTTTATTTGGAGCTCCAATTTATTTAAAGTACTTTTTTCTTGTTTTTTGCAACTTTTTTCTCTTTGATCTGGGAGTTCTGAAATTTGGCAATATTATTACTATGTAATATTCCTATTCCATCTCTTTGAGTTGATGATCGGTGGATTTTTTTTCTATTTCTACTTTTTTCCCCCTGTGTTATCACCCCCCAGGACAATTTTCTTGAATTATTTATTGCATTATTGTGTCAAGATTCTTTTTTTGGTCACAGCTTTCAGGTAGTCCAACAATTCTTATATTTTCTCTTCTTGATCTGTTCTCCAAATCTGTTGTTTTTATATTTCACATTCTCTTTTAATGTTTCATTCTTTATATTGTTTTGTTATTTCTTGGTCCCTTATAGATTCATTAGCTTTCCTTTACCCAATTCTAATCTTCAAAAAGTTATTTTTGTCTTTAAGATTCTATTTCCTTTTCTAGTTAGATAATATTTTTTCATAATCTGGTTTTTCTTGGATGGTTCTACTTTTTCTTTTTAGTTTTTAGTTTTTCCTCAGTAACTATCATTTGATTTTTAATATTTTTTTAAATTTCTTCTGTAAATTCTCTCTGGGCAGGGATCCATTTCATTTTCACTGGGCAAGAAGAAGCTTTGTTTTTACTTCTGAAGATAAACCTAGTCTTCCCTATTACCATCTTAAGTTTCTATGGTTGGGTTCTTCTTTGCTAGTTTATTTTTTTTTTAATTAGAAGTATTAGTGTAGGCTACTCTAATCGTAGGACAGGAGGGTGGTGCCTCTAACTTCATTTCAGCCCTCCCCTCTGACCTGAAACCCCAAACCAAGAGTTCTGCCCTTCTGCAAATGCCTGCAGCCAGTAATGTCCCTGTCCCATTGCTTCTGCCCTCAGAGGTATGCTGTTTTCTTCTCACAGAGTACTGCATTTCTGAAGCACAGCTGAGATTCACTCAGTCTGGGTGGTAAAAGTTTCTGTGGTTCCTGCTGAAGATCCAGCCAAACCCAGCTAGCCCTAGGGATCCCCATTTGGTATTTCTGTGGAGCTAGCCTAAAGATATTTGCACTTCACACTGATTAATCTATGAACTGGGGTCTTGGATTGTGCCAGGAAGACCTCTGTTCTGCCCCAAGGCTTCTGGATTTTCATCAATTTATATTTACTCTGAGGCTCAAATTAGTTATGTCTGTGGGGAAAATCTGGAGAGCTTGAAATTTCCTAATTTATTATTGTCATCTTCTCAGAATCCTCCCCTGAACTCCTTAATCTACTTTTAAAATCAGTTTTTTTTCTAATGAAATATTCCATTTTTTTCTACTATTGACTTTGTTCATTTATTATGTTTGTCTCATAGAATTATTATCTTCCACTTTCCCAGTTCTAATTTTTTTAAGGAATTATTTCCTTCAGTGAGTTTTTGCACATCTTTCTGTATTTGGGCAATTCTTTGTTCTTAAGGAATATTTTCCCTTAGTGAATTTTTTAATCTCCTTTTACATTTGGTTTATATAAAGTACTCTTCTTCAGTAAATTTTTGTGCCTCTTTTACAATTAGGCAAATTCTGTTTTTTTTTTTTAAAGAGTTATTTCCTTCAGTACTTTCTGGTGTCTCTTTTATTAAGATATTAATTCTTTTTTCATTATTTTTTGCATCAATCTCACTTTTCCCTACTTTTTCCTCTATCACTCATTTCTTTCTTTAATTTGCAGAAATTCTTATTGGGCTTCAGTCCAATTACTATTTTTTGAGGTTTTAGTTGTATCTGTTTTCATGTTGTAGTCTTCACAGTAATAACTTTTTAGAGTCGATTCTTTTTTGTCTGTTTACTCATTTTCTAACCTATTTCTTGACTTTGAATTTTATATTAAAGTATGGCTCTTACTTACATGAATTGATGCAAAGTGAAATGAGCAGAACCAAGCGATCATTATACACAGCAACAGCAAGGTTTTAGGATGACAATTCTGATGGACATAGCTCTTATCATCAATGAGATGATTCAGGCCAGTTCCAATGGCCTGTGTGAAGAAAGAAGAAATGGCCTTCTGTGAAGAAGAAAGCCACCTGCAATGAGAGAGAACAGGGAGAACTGAATGTGGACCACAACATAATATTTTCCCTCTTTTTTGTTGTTGTTTACTTGCATTTTGTTTTCTTTCTCATTTTTCCCTTTTGATCTGATTTTTCTTGTGCAGCATGATATTTGTGGAAATATGTATAGAAGAATTGCACATATTTAACATATATTGGATCATTTGCTGTCTAGGGGCAGGGGTGGGGGAAAGAAGAGAAAAATTACAACACAAAGTTTTGTAAGGGTGAATGTTGGAAATTATCCATGTACTTATTTTGAAAATAAAAAGCTTTAAAAGGAAACAATAAACTGGAAAAACATTTTTACAGTTAAAGGTTCTGATAAAGGCCTCATTTCCAAAATATATAGGGAATTGACTCTAATTTATAAGAAATCAAGCCATTCTCCAATTGATAAATGGTCAAAGGATATGAACAGACAATTTTCAGATGAAGAAATTGAAACTATTTCTAGCCATATAAAAAGATGCTCCAAGTCATTATTAATCAGAGAAATGAAAATTAGGACAACTCTGAGATACCACTACACACCTCTAAGATTGGTTAGGATGACAGGAAAAGATAATGGTGAATGTTGGAGGAGATGTGGGAAAACTGGGACACTGATACATTGTTGGTGGAATTGTGAATACATCCAGCCATTCTGAAGAGTGATTTGGAACTATGCTCAAAAAGTTATCAAACTGGGCATACCCTTTGATTCAGCAGTGTTACTACTAGGCTTATATCCCAAAGAGATCTTAAAGAAGGGAAAGGGACTTGTACATGCAAAAATGTTTGTGGCAGCCCTCTTTGTAGTGGCTAAAAACTGAAAACTGAGTGGATGCCCATCAATTGGAGAATGGCTGAATAAATTGTGGGATATGAATGTTATGGAATATTATTGTTCTGTAAGAAATGACCAACAGGATGATTTTGGAAAGCCCTGGAGAGACTTACATGAACTGATGCTGAGTGAAAAGAGCAGGACCAGAAGATCATTATATATTTCAACAACAATACAATATGATTATCAATTCTGATGGAAGTGATTCTCTTCAATAATGAGATAAACCAAATCAGTTCCATTTGTTCAATAATGAATAGAACTAGCTACACCCAGTGAAAGAACTCTGGGAAATGAGTGTGAACCACTACATAGCATTTCCAATCCCTCTGTTTTTGTCTGCCTACATTTTTTTTCCTTCACAGGTTAATTGTACATTGTTTCAAAGTCTGATTCTTCTTGTGCAGCAAAATAACTGTATGGATATGTACATATATATTGTATTTAACATATACTTTAACATATTTAACATGTATTGGTCTACCTGCCCATCTGGAGGGAGTGGGAGGAAGGAGGGAAAAAATTGGAACAAAAGGTTTTGCAATTGTCAATGCTGAAAAATTACCCATGAATATATATATCTTGTAAATAAAAAGCTATAATTTAAAAAAAAAAAAAGATCAGACTTGAGGTAAAAATTGACCCAGAATTATTTTCTAGATCTTGAACTATTTCCTTCAGTTTTTGACAGTGGAAAGAGAACTATGTTTTATATCTTTTGACTCTACTATTATGTATTTTAAAACTTCAAATATTAAAGAATTTAATTTGGAAAAAAAGAAAATAAAAAGCTTCAATTAAAAAAAATTTGGCTCTTGCCACCTGAGGGAGGGGAATCATTGTACCAAATTACAGGCTTTTTTGTGCTGCTGTTTTCAGAACTAATTCTGAGGGGGTGTGCAAGTTTTTGGTGCATCCAAGATGATGTGATGTGGAGAGAGGTGTGGCCACTATTCTCCAGATATTCACTCTAGTCCTTATCTTGGAAAGACTCTTATCTCTGACATATACAAGCAATAGAATTCCTCTTGGCTGTGAAACTGTGACTAGATTCTCTATTTTTCTTCAGCCATGAGAGTTACTGTTCCTCTCTGCCTTAAAACTGTAACCAAGTCCCCTGCTCCCTTGTGACTGACCTCAGGGACTTTTCTCTACTCCAGAACTGTGATCCAAAGCTGTTTATGGAGAATCAAATTGCTGAACATTGACAGCTCTATCAAGTACCAGCAAAGGATCAACTAAAAATCCCTTTCTGACCAGTCATCTGACCCATTTACCATCTCTGGACTGAGAACTTCTGAAGTTCCTCCATGGCCTGTGGCTAGTGCTGTCTTTATGTGGGTGCTGAACAGGCCTCCACCCCAGTATCAGAATTCTTCTGCTGACATTTTAGTTGTCTGAGCTTGGAAAAATGTCTCATTTTGAACTTTTGTTGGCTCTTGCCCCTTAAAATTTTTTAATCTGAGGAATTATTTTAAAGTTATTTGGAAGGGAATATTGAAAGAATTCATCTGAGTTCCTATCTATACATTTCCATCTTGGATTCACTCCTATTATTAATTTTTAAACCACATCTTTCCATTTTGTTCACAAGGATAACATGAGAAAATTGCCTAATAATTGTTAATATTTCTTTGAAATATATACTCTGTTCTCTTGATCTGCTAGCCTAATTATCAAAAAAAAGAGAGGTTAATCTGAAATAATCTGTTCTTTACAAAAATATATTAATTTTTTTTTTTTTCTGAGGCAATTGTGGTTAAGTGACTTGCCCAGAGACATACAACCACGAAGTGTTAAGTGGCTGAGGCCAGATTTGAACTCTTGACTTCAGGACTGGTGGTCTATCCACTAACCAACTAGCTGCCCCAACATATTAATTATTTCCTTTTCTAAATGTTCATGCATTATCTCATTAATAACACATATTAGAATTTTTTTCTGAAATCAAAGTGAGAATCTTTATATTTTGCTAATTCCCTTTTCTTTCCTATTTTGAACCTTATGACATGTGACTTCTCTCATTATTTCTATCTCTCTTATTTTCCAAGATCTTTTCAAATTGACTCAGCAATTTCACCTACCAATTCTTTCAAGTTCTTAGAATCTGTTAACCAACCCACAAGTATTTAGTATCTACTGTATGATGGTCACTGTGCTAAGATACATCTTAGTCTGGTAATTTTGAACTCCTTTGGGTATTGTTTTACCATATATATTGGGAGCTTCAAATTATTTTTAACAATTTTTAATTTAAACTTCTTAGACCTTTCTCTTTGAAAAAGAAAACTACAACATAATTTGAATCACATACTTCTTGCTCAATGTAATCTATGTCAATATTATGATCCTATTTACCCCAATCCATGGTCCTACCTCTTATGTATATATTCCCTTGCTTCCAACATAGCTTGACAATTTCCCCCATTTTTTGGTTCTTAACTTTTCTCACTGGACTCAGCTATTTTTAGCTTTATCACTTCTGTTATTATTTTGCAGGACCATGCCATGCTTCTGTAATTATCCTTAGTTACTTATCCTTGCTTTCATCTATATTTATCTTTAAAACATTGGAGTTGAACAATAAATTCCCATTGGAACCACATCATTCTCTGAGATGGTTTCTTCTTTGCTAACTGATCAAAATCAGCTCTACCTATGTTGATTCATGTGGGCACAACTAATTCTGGACCTTTAGAATTTTATTCATGAAGGCATCCCATCACTCTTGAACATGCTTCTCCTCTAAAATTTTAGACTAATCATCTTACCTATCCTTTCCCAAAACGTTTTGAAACTGATACACCATGCCCATTTCCAATATAGTGTATGCATCCAATTATGCTTAAATTTCATTTTCTCCATTACAAATTCTACATAAAATAATGATAAATCCATAAAAAAATTCTGTATAAATTTCACCCTCACTAGTGGTGATCAACCAGTCCCACTGTTTCTATATCTTTATGGTTCATTTTATGGATATCATATTGAGGAGTCAGAGTAAGTTATAGTGACAATGGTTGTCTTAGAATATGGTTCTTTTTTAATCCTTAGTCTAAGTGTATAGAGGACAGACCAGGGAGAAAATTTGATTTTATAATTCCCAAGAAAAGGAAGAGATAGAAGAACTTTTAAGTGAAAGTGAAACATTAAAAAGTGCCTAATCCAATTCCTTCATTTGTAAATGAGGAAACATGTCAAAAGAGATTAGAAAACTTGCCCAAAGACACCTAGACAGTAAGTAGCAGAGTCATGATTTAAACTCAAGTCTTTAGACATTTCGCATTGTTTTTCTCTTTTTTAACTTTTCAAATTTTGCTTTATTGTATCTTGATTTCTCATAAAGTTATTAGCTTTCATTTGCTCAATTCTAATTTTTAAGGAATTATTTTCTTTAGTGAACATTTGTTCTTCCTTTGTCAGTTGGTCAATTTTTCTTCTTAAGGCATTCTTTTTCTCATTAGCTTTTTTAAAATTTCCTTTTGTGCCACTCTCAATTCTTTTCCTAATTTTTCCTCTATCTCTCTTACTTGACTTTCAAAATCCATTTTGAGTTCATCCATAGTCTGAGCCCTATTCTTATTTTTCTTGGAGCCTTTGGATGCAGGAGTTTTGATTTTATTATCATCTTCTGTGTTTCGATCTTCCTTGTCACCATAATAACTTTCAATAGCAAAAAACTTTTTGTATTGTCTGTTCATTTTCCTCCCCTATTATTCTGCTTTTAACTCTTTGATAAGGTAGGGCTCTGTTTCCAAGGTGGAGGGTGCAGTCTCCCAAACTTCAGGGGTTTTTGCAGCTGTTTTCAGAGATCCTTATAGGGACCTGACTACAAGCACTCTTTTCTGCTCTACAGCTGTTAGGAATGTCCCCATCCCACTGTAGCTATAATATCTAGTGTGCCAAAGCAACAGAGTTCTGCTTTGATGCTGCACAAGGAAGAGCCACTGGCATGGCCTGTGCCGGGATTGCAAGTTGGGTTCCCACCCTGGTTCCACAGACCTTTTCTGCTGACCTCTTTGGTATCTCTTGTCTGAGTGAACTGGAAGCCATCAATACCGCTTCTGATTCAGAGGTTCTGCTTAGCTGACACTGGGGGAAGGGGATGTGACTGTGGCTGTGGCTGGCTGCATGCTGGACTCTTACCCTGGTGTCACAGAACTTTTATGCTGACCTTCTAAGTTACCTTCAGATAAAAAATGCTTTACTCCATCTTTTGGGGTTTTCTGATGCTCTAAAATTTCTGTAGAGTCATTATTTAAAAGAATTTTGGAGTCTGGGGGAAAGGTTGGATGAGTTCTTTTGCCTTTACTCTGCCATCTTGACTCTAGACCTTTCTAAACACAAAGTCTAAAGAATCCCAATTCAGAATTCTTTTTAAAATACCATATTATTGGTCAGTTAGGTGGTACAGTGGATAGAGCACCAGCCCTGAAGTCAGGAGGATCTGAGTTCAAATCTGGTCTCAGACACTTAACAATTCCTAGTTGTATGACCCTGGACAAGTTACTTAACTCCAATTACTTCATAAAAAAAATATTGCCCCATCTGACCCATCCAGTTATTTACAGAAGGAAGGAAAAAAAGGCATTAACCTAGATTTGAGAAATACATTTATAAAGAGAATCATGTGACTGCCTCATATCTGACAGTATCAAGAAGTTTCTCTAAATTAGTCATGGGGGCAACTTACCATTTTCATTACTACATTTCCCAGATCTATTATCAGTCTAACAACCTTATTAACAATTAACAAATGAATGGATGGATGGATGGATGGATGGATAAATGAATGTACAAAGAGATAAATAAATGGATGAATGAATAAATAAGTGATTTATCAGAAGCACAAAAAAGCACTGAGATAATATAGAAATGTTAGGGTAAAGCAAAGGACATTTCCTTTGAACATTATTCCTTTAAGACATGTAGAAATGGAAAGTATTATGGTGTGATGGAAAGAGAATTTGATTTGGTATGCAGTTGACCATTTTTAATTTTTCTACTGAAGACATAACATTGTAGTGAAAAGAGCATTACACTGGGAATGAGACCTAAGTTTTTGTCCTGATTTCTACTACCTACTTTTTCTGTGATCTTGAAAAAACAACAGCTTGATGAACACTGATCTTGGGAGTCAGAGAGTTAGAGTGGCATGGGTGTGGGGACACAAGTTCATGGACTTAAAGGAGAAAAGCAGCAGAAGTATTGAAGAAAACTTTTAAAGTGTAATAAAAAAAAAACTTGAAAACCAGGAGAGTAGCAAAGACAAAGAAAAAGAATTCAATTCAATAAGCTTTTTTAAAAGCCCCTATTTTATAAAAGAAACTGTGCTCACTTATGGGGGCAGAAAGAAAAAGACAAAACAGCCCTTTCCCTCAAGGAACTTTCTTTCTACTAGATAGATCAAACATATATACATACAAGTTCAAAGTATACATGAAATCATACTGAATATTTTCATAAAATATTAATAATTGGGATAGGAGTGATTACAAAAGGTCTTGTTTGACAGTTCATGACTGATCTGTGCTTTGAAGAAACTAGCAGCATGGCACAGTGGATAGAGTGCCAACTCTAAAATCAGGAAGATTGATCTTCCTAAGTTCAAAGCTGACTTCAGCGATTTACTAGCTATATGATCCTTAACAAGTCACTTAAACCTGTTTGCCTCAGTTTCCTAATCTGTAAAATAGCCTAAAAAGGAAATGGAAAAAACTACTTCCATATCTTTTACAAGAAAATCCCAAATGGAGTCACAAAGAGTCAGATATGACCAAAAAATAACAACAGAAATTTGACAAGGCATGTAAGGTATGGGTACCAAGAACAGATATGAGATATGAAATTCTATGCAAAGAATAGTTAGCAAGTCAGTTTGTCCAGAGCAAAATGTGCACAGATAAATAAAACCCAGAAAAATAGATGAAAGATAGCATGTAGAACGCTTTAAATTTCAAGTAAAGATATTTGATTTTTTTCTTAGCAGCAGTCCAGAGTGATTGAAGATTTTTCGTGAGTGGAGCAAAGGTTACATATTCATACCTGTTTGGGGAATATCATTTTGGTAGCTGAGTAAAGGGTAGATTAAAGAGGGAAGACTAGATACAAATGAACCAATAGAAAGCTATGGAAATGAGCAATATTAAGGAGTTAAATTAAGGTAGAGTTTGCAAAAAATGGGACAAAGGGGACAAATGCAAAATATGATATGAAAGCAGAAGCAAGATTTAAGAAGTGAGGGAGAAGGAGGAGCCAAGAATGATTCCGTTGTGAACCTAAATAACTGGAAAGTTGCTGATACCATCAATAGAAATATGGAGATATAAAAGATGAATGGCTTTGAAGGGAAACAATAATAAATTTATTTTGGAAATGTGGAGTTTGAAATGCCTGTGCAGATATATTGAAATGTAAATATAGATTTCAGCAATCACTTGAAAATATGAGACTAAAGGTCAGGAGAGAAATTAAAGCCCGATATTTAAATTTGTAGATTATTTCAATAAAAAAAATATTTAAATCCATAGGAGTTGATGAAATCATTCAAGGCAAGTTTCACAAAAAAGAAAATAGCACTCAGCACAGAGCCCTTTGATGTAATCCTGGATTACAAGGAGAGCTAGCAGAAGAGATGGAGAAGAATTGGTCACAGAGGTGAGAGAAGAATCAAAAGACAGCAGTATGACAAAAGAAAAAAGGTAAGAGAAAGTATCCCTATAGGAAAAACACTGGAGTTGTTTGTGACATGAGCGGAACATAATCTGCAGTGAAGGGATTCCTATGGAAGAAACCAGCAGAGACCACTGATTCAAAAAGTATATTAGAGAAAGTACTGAAGCAGAAGACTGATAGTTTGAGAATTTACAGTGATATCTAAGTTACATAAAAAGGGAGGGGCCAGAAATATAGGTAGAATATCACTGAGAACTAACCAAGTTCTGACTCTCCAGTTCCTCCATCTATAAAATGAAGATAATATATTTTCATTACCTGAAACTGGTTGTTCTCTGAAGAACCTCCATTTGAAGAAGCACCCAAACTAGCTGTTTTTCACTTCAAACCTGATTCAAATTCCCTGGACTTCTCCACTTAGTCACATAATGGGTAATCTTCCTCCACACATTTTTATCTAGCTTTTCTTTTCTTATTTAGTGGACATAAGTCTTCAGTCTGTCTTTTTTTCTTTTCTTTTTAGTATTTGTATTCCTAGCACTTAGCACAATGCTTAGCTTACAATACACATTTAATGAATGCTCTATCTATCTATCTATCTATTTATCTATCTAACTAATTTTATCCACAGGATTGCCAGAAAAGTGCTTTGTGAGACTTAAAAGGATAAATATAAATTGCTTGCTATTGTTGTAATCATCAATATTATTTTCCTTATTGTCTGAGCTATTTGCTTTTCAAAATTACATGACATCAAAGTGCTATGGTGGTGAAATCAACATCCCCTTAACAATAAATAATACTTCCTAGTAGGAGGCTGAGTAAGACAAGTTATCTTAGAGATGATTACTGTACTATTCTCTACTCCTTTGACCATTCTTTAACTGGACTCATCTCACACTGGCTAACAAACACACTTCTGCAAAATAAATAAATAAATAAACCTTTGCATTGGACTCCAACAAGTCCCTTGGCTTATCATTTGATTATGTCTTGTCCTGACCTACAACCAGTTAATTAATGAATGATCCCTGTATTCCAGAGACATGATGTTGCCATAGAGATAGATTTATACCTCTCCTGAATTACATATGCCTATGTTAAAAACAGCTACTGACTGACTCCTCCCTTTATCCCTTTTTTTGAAGAAAAAATCCTGGAAATTTATATAACATGGCACAGATGCCCCTAGAAAAGAGATAAGATGGAAAGTTAAATGGAAAGAAGTTGCAAGTTCTATTTTTCTCCCAGAATATCAAAAAGTCCTGGAGAAGTGATAATTGAATAGAATGGATATCTCCCACATGTTGCAAGAAGAGAAACAATTCACATTGTCAGTGAGGAATTAAAAATGGAGAATTTTCTGACTACAGGTAAAAAATTTCTTATAGCTATCTGGACAAGGCCTTTGTGTGTAGAATAGGGCTTTGGGACATAAGTATAAAAGAACATAAAATTTCAACTAGCATAGAGACATTCTCACCTCCATGAGGGTTAAAAAGCTATAAAACTGTCAGCTGAGGAATTTATGTAATCATTCCCTTGGTTCTATGTTTCACATAGTTGGGTCATAGACATAATTAGCACAAACTTCCAGAAGCATAGCACAGGGACTACAGAAAGAAGGACCTACAAAGCCTTCTGGGGAAGGAGAATAGTGTCAAGTATTGAACACAGTATTTCAGAGGTTATTGAGAATGATGACATCTGACCAAAGTGAAGTTTCAGCAATGTTCAGTGAGGAAGAGCAAAATCTAACCTCCCTCTCATTAAACCCCACTTGGGATATCACTGGTAGTCACAGAAACAACAATGGGGCAGAGAGCAGAAAAACCTAGCAGAAAGGGGAAAAAAAGTTGTTTTGCCTCTCTATGGGTTCAACAATGAAACATTTACTGTATAAGTAAAGCCTATTCAATATTTGATGCCTTGTAAGCCCAGGAATAAATAAGAGGTATAGATTCTGCCACACTGGGTGTGTGTCAGATTTAGGACTTCTCAAGTGCTAACTAAATGGGAGAAGAACAGATGCACCAATGATAATAAGTGTATCCAAATCCATCATGTCAGAAGGTAGATGGTTTCACCTACTTGCACTCACATTTATTATATTAATGCAAACTTCCAGATAAAAACCTAAATGAACTCTATAGATTCCAGACACTATACTGTGACTTCTGATCCTAACCTCTTTACTTTTTTATACATGTTCTGGGAAAATATGTGAAATTTTGCAAGTACATAACATTTTGGTGCTAAAGGAACGAACAATGTGATCTCATCTCATCCTTACAGTCTCATGAGATGAAAACACAAGATTAATCATTCTCATTTTAGAGTTGAGGAAATGGAGACAGACAGTTTATATGGCACCCCCAAGATTGCAAGTTGGGATTTAAGCCTAGGTCTTCTGCATAAACCAAAAGTGAAATGAATTACAGTAGAAAGAATTTTAAAGGCCAAATAATCCAACTCATACTTGAGCAAGTCTTTCTTCTTCAAATGATCATCCAGTCTCTTCTTGAAGATGTCTGGTGAATAAGAAAGTGGCACTTTGAAGGTAGCCCATTGCAAAAGTAGATAAGTAATTACAAGGAAGTTTTTCTTTAAATCGAATCTGAATTTGACTCATTGTAAATCCCATCCAATGCTCTCACTTCTGCCTTCCTGGGTTAAACAAAAGATATACAATCTCTCTTTCACGTTAAAATACTTCAAAAATGTAAATGCTCATAGCATTGTGGATATTGGGCTTAAAACACTATAGAAGTCACCTTGTCTAATCTCCCCTTTTATAAAATGAAGAAATAAGGCTCAAGGAGATTGAGTGACTTTCTCAAGATCATACAGGTAGTGTCAGAAGTGGTATTTGAATCCAGGTCAGAAACTCAGTCAACTATAGCACATTTAAATGCCCACTATATTCCAAGTATAATGATAAACTCTGTTAGTAAAAAAAAAAAAAAAAAAAAAAAAAGTATCTCCCTAACACAAAAAAAGCAATCTCTGCTCTCAAGGAGTTTAGCTAAAAGGGGGGGGGGGGGGGGGAAACAAGTGAGTAAGTATGTAGTAACAAAATATATACAGAATAAATTGGAAATAATCAACAGAGAAAAACCCTAATATTAAAGAGGATCGGGAAGGGGCTCTTAGATTTTTGGAATCTGATCTTTGCAAAAGAAAATTAAGTTTTTTATTTTCAAAGTACATGCATAGATAGTTGTCAATGTTGACCCCTGCAAAACCTTGCGTTCCAATTTTTTTTTCTCCTTTCCTTTCCCCCAACCCTCTCCTCTAGACGATAAACATGTACAATTCTTCTATATATATTTCCACAATTATCATACTGCAGAAAAAAAAACGCATCAGATCAAAAAGGGGGAAAATTGAGGGAAAAAAAGAAAAGGCAAGCAAACAACTACAAAAATAGTTGTGATCCACATTCAGTTTCTATAGGCCTCTCCCAGAAAAGGATTATTATAGAAGATAGCATTTTAGCTGGGATTTGAAAAAAGTTAGGGAAGCCAGGGGGTGGAAATGAGAAAGGAAAGAATTCTAGGAATGGGGAACAGCCAGTACAAATGGCCAGAATATAACACCATCACCTCAGAGCAGGTATCCTGTTCTCCATTGGTCTTCTCTGAGTCCAAATTACCCAGTTTCTTAAATGGATAATTATCTGACATCTAGTTCTCTTACTATTCTGGATATTATCATCTATATCCATTCAAATTTGTGAAATATTCTTCTAACACAATATTCTAGATATAATTTAGACATTCTCCAATTAATACACTCATATCGGTTTGCTTTCAGGGCTGTAATGTCACACTGCTTCTTCTTATCAAGCTTAAAATCTACCAAAACCCTCATATCTTTTTTATTGTGAACTACTGTCTAGACATGTTTCCCCTATCTTGTACAATTGAGTTTTTGTTTCCAAGATTGGATTTTAGATTTATCTCTATTAAATTTCATTTTATTAGATAGACTCATTGTTCTAGCCTGTCAAGATCATTTTGGATTCTCATTCTGTAACCCATCACCTTAGCTACTTTTCACAGCTTTGCAACTTAGTCACTCCCTTCATACTGTCTGTAGGAGTTACTCAGGGGGTGGTAAGACACCATACCAACATAAAACTAGAATTTAGTAATACTACTTTCCCAGGATAAAAATCAAATTAATATACTCTTTCTTTACAAATACCTATATGTATATAATTCTTTTCTCTTTAAGACTTTGGAGAATGACAAGAAGGGGAAGTAGGTTGAGTTCTCAATGGAATATTATTTTCATCTAGAAGAATGGATCCAGGGTTAAAATTATTTGGAGAGTAAGACAGTTTTGTTGAAACAATAGAACTTATAGACTGCAAAGTACTTTACATTGTAACATCAGCTTCAAGAATCATTTCTACAAGAGATTATTAGGGATAGTGTTACTTTCTCTTTGAAGAGTGACTGAAATCCTGGGAAACTATAGTTTAACAGTCATTTTGGAACAATTTGTTGGCATGTTGAGAGGCTATGAGGAAGAAGAAGAGAGACTAAAAGAACTTCTTTCTTGGGTAAATGAGTAAGTTAATAGTTGTGTACATTTTGCAGGTAATGAAATTGAGGCTAAATGAGATGAAATGATTTGCCTGTGGTCAAAGTGTCAGAGGTGGAATTTAAAACTCGGTCTTCCTAACTTAAAATTTAACTCTCCTCCTACTATGTAACATGCCAACTCCCTTGTAACAAAGTTATACTTGTCCTACTATTCTCACTCCTTGGCAGATTCTTGGGATTTCTGGAAAAGAGGAAGAGAATAAATGCATAATACTGTGTGTGTATATGTGTATGTATGCATATATATGTATATGTATATTACTATGTGCATCTAAAGAATACAATACAACATAACATTATAATACAATATAATGTAATATATTATTTGAAAATAGAACTATTAGGGTTAGGCACAAAGAACAGAAGTACCAGGAAACATGATCCAGATCCAGGAAGAGTCCTTTGGAAGAAAAGGAATTGAGCATTACATAGTCATTTGTCATTTGCATAATATTTGAATAATAATATTTGAATAAGTTCTTTCCAACTGGTCTAGTTAAGTTTTCCTAAAGTCCTGCCATGTAGATTAGTCCCCTCCACCCACAATCCTCCACTACAAAAAAAAAAAAAAGACAGAGAAGTTATCCTTAATATTTAAATAGTTCAGGGGAGTAGGGCTTCAACCATTAAAGCAGTTTTATACCACTACTTTTCTTACTATCATTCTAGTTACCATGCCCATTTGACCTAACATACCTTGCTGATGAGAGACATTTCTATATGAAGGTAGAGAGTAGGGGTGCTACCATATTCACATGAATCTATATTGTATCCTTATTGGGTATCCTTTCCATCATACTGTTAAGTAAACCTTTTGGTAAGTGTAATATGATCCACAAGCATGCCATTGCTTTCCATTTCTAAGCCTGAATCAGTCTTGGCCCTCAACATCATTCATTGATTACAATAAAGATAGTTATAATGCTGATTTTTTTAAAAAGAGCTACAATGATTGTGAGTCATTTGGAGGCATTATTCCATTTGAAAATGTCCATAGAAAATGAATATGAATAGCTAATTCTTGCTGTTTTGGCCAGAAACTCTGAGGGTCTTCCCCTCCTAGACTGACTCTTTTTTTATTTATTTAACTAGATAAAAAAGCCCATTCCCTGCCTCATTTCTTTCTTACCTATCCTTAGTCACTTAATGGGTAGTTGCCTCAGTCAAACTAAGACCTCTTCGAGATCTTAGTTTTAAAAGACCAAGGTCTCCCATTGCACCTGGGCTATCTCCACTTGTTCTGATATATGTCTGGCCACTGTATCCACATGATTCCAGGGAAGAAAATGAGGATGGTGATTTTGCACAACCTTCTCTTACTTAAATCCAATTCACTTTCATGTCATAGCATCACCTCCCTGATATCATGGTTCTCTTCCAGAATGAAGGATAGAATGCTTTCAAGAGCAAAAACAGCAGTTATTTATAAGATGACAAGGGAAATATTAAGCAGTGGTCTGAGGATTTGGTAATTACTTTCTTTTCCTGTTACCTTAAAATCAGTTCCTCCATTTGAAGTCTTCAGATTATTTCCTTAGGCCTTTGTCAACCAGTGGAGAGAAAAAAAGAACTGTTTGGTAGTCTCCAGGCTTAATCCCTCCCATGGCAGTAAGAGTATAAATTAGCATTGACCTAGGTAGTATAGGTTTTATTTGGTTGCTATATCATACCAAGTAGCTTGTTGTTCTCTGATAATCCTAGAGATGGGGCTGAATAAGCCCCAAAGGAACTAAGGGTTTTAGTACTCTGAAAAATCTCTAAGAGCCCCGTGGAAGACAAAAACCAGTGAGATCCTAAATTGCATTAATAGAATTATGAGTTTGCTCCTCCACCCCCAATTCCCACTGCCCATCTACCTCCCCAATAAATAAGTTCCAGAGTATTCTGTTCTGGTCAGGTCACAACTGTAGTTGTTTGTTCAGTTCTAATCAATTTAATTTAGGATAAGCTGGGGCAGCTATGTAAAAAGCATGCAGAATGATGGAAGGATTGAAAACTATACTCTGCTGGTTGAAGGAATTAAATGATTTATCTTAGAGAAGACTTTTTTAAATAGTATTTTATTTTTCCAAATACATGCAAAGATAGTTTTCAATATTCACTTTTGTAAAAACTTGAATTCCAAATTTTTCTCTCTCACTCCTCCTCTTCCTCCCCAAGACAGCAAACAATCTTATATAGGTTAGACCTGTGTGGTTCTTCTAAATATATTTCCACATTCATCATGGAGAGCAAGTAAAATCAGATCAAAAGGGGAAAAAAACATGAGAAAGAAAAAATACAAACTGCAACAACAAAATGAAAATACTAAGCTTTGATCTTCGTCCAATTTCCATATTTCTCTTTCTGTATGTAAATAGCACTTTCCATCCCAAATCTACAGAACTTGCCTTGAATCACCTTAATGTTGAAAAGAACCAAGTCCAACATAGCTGATCAACACATAATCTTGTTACTGTGTACAATGTTCTCTTGGTTCTGCTCACTTTACTTAGCATCAGTTCATGTAAGTTTTCCAGGCTTTTCTGAAATCAGAAAATCATTTCTTATAGAGCAATAATATTCCATTATGTGTACATACCATAAGTTATTCAGCCATTCTCCACCTGATGGGCATCCACTCTATGAGAAGAAAAGATTTAAGGGGAACGTTATAGTTGGATATAATTACTGAAGGACTATTATAAAGAAGATGAATTAGGCCTTCTCTGTCTGTCCCAGAAGGTAGGAACAAAAAGCATTTGTAAATTACAGAAGACGAGGTTTCAACTCACCACACAAGAAAAAAATATAATCATTAAAACACTCCAAAGCAGAATGGTTTGCCTTATGAGGTCTTCAGGTAGAGACATGATTCCACAATGTTGACAGGTAGAAGGGAATTTTGCTTAAATACAGATTAAGCCAGATGATTACTCAAAACACAGTGTTGAGGGGTAGAGAGGAATCCTATTCAAATATAAGTTGAACAAGAAGACTTCTGAGATCATTGAGATAGTGGAAGTTTTATTAGCAGAAGATGAATCTGCTGAACTATAATGACAAGGTGGTGATGATGGTGATGATGATGATGATGATGATGATGATGATGATAATTGAAGAACCTGATAAGGGAAATAAACAAGTATTTAATAAATAAGGTTAAATTACCAATTGGTAAGCTCTGCTATGTTTCATCATTGGTAATATCTACATGTCAACTCTTCTCCTTCATTTGATTTGGGTTCCATGGTTCTCAATGGAGATTGCCTTGACTTTTTCAGAATGTTTAAGAGGACTTCATCTTTCATACTGAATGGAAAAAAGCTGACACCATGGATGTTGGCCATTTAATTTAAGTATGTGAATATTCTCTCTAGGCACAGAGACCCTCTGAGAAAATGAGAGCTATAAAATATTATTTGCAAATGGGAAAAAAAAAATCAGTGCATGTACCAGAAAAATAATAAAGTAGTTTTGCCCTGTGAAAACTATTTGGACATAGTCATTTACCTTTTGTGGCTGAAGCAAAAGCTGGGATTGACTTTGGAAGTGAAGGGTCAGAACCCCTCCATAATAACATAATCTCCTAACTGCCATCAAGGAGAACAATTAGCAGCCTCAGTCAAGAGGCCAAAAACCTTCTGTGGACCACAAAGATTTCACTTTCTTGCCTCCACCTCAGTGAGGCAGTATTGTCTAGGTCAGGGGTAAAGTGAATGAATCAGATGAACCTTTCCCGTTACCTAAAGTAGCTTATGAAATCTTGGGTATAAATATTATCTCTTCAGCAGCAGCAATGTCTGCCTAAGTATGCCTCCCCCAAATTTTTAATTTGAAGCCTCAGAGTGACCTAATTCTTTGAAAACTTTGTGTAGTAGAATGTTTATCTCTAGGATAACAATTAACAACTTCAGTTCTACCTTATCAGTGTCCCAGGGGAGTTCCAGTTATCTCAAGGAATTATTTAGGGAAAAAATCAAGTTCAAATTCATCTCAAACCACGTTAGTCTATTTTAATGCCATTTAGTATATTTTAATGCCAAGGCAGCTAGGTGGTTCAGATGATAGAATGCTGGGAAGTCAGGAAGACAGGGTTCATATTCAGCCTTGAACACTTACAGTTGTATGATGCTGGACAAGTCAGTCAATCTCTATTTGCCTCAGTTTTCTCATCTATAAAATGGAATTATAGTAGTATCTACCGCTCAGTATTGTTATGAGGATCAAATTAAATAAGAATTGTAAAGTACTTATCACAGTGTCTGGCACATAGTAAGTGCTATATAAATGTTAGCTATCATCTTTACTATTATTATTTTAAGAGGGGAAGGGGGGCTTTAAAAATCTCAAATGCAATATCAACCTATCCAAAAAAGATCAGAAATAGCTGTCTTAACAAATGACTACAATCAGAATTATTCTGAAGCAAAAAGAGGACCAGATAAAAAATAGTAACTGAAGGGATCTACTCATGCAAGGAATAAAAGATTCCCAAAGAGGGAGAAGATAAGTAATTTTGACTACTTCCAGTTAACTATAAAAAAAATTATCCCATCTCTTCCCTAGTCCCTTCTTTAACATCAGAAAAGTCACTGATAATTTCAGTCTTTTTTTTTCCTTTGGACTTTACTATTTCCATTTCCTTTGCATGATAATATGTAATCTCGATAATACTATAATTTCCCATCTCACCAGAAATATATCCCCAAAATAGACCAGTGTGATTACTGAATAGGTCCGGGCATTTTGTGCTTCATCCCTCTTGCTGTAACTAGAGAATTCTTTTTTATCCTTATAATAACTGAAACATTTGAACAATCATTGTCCTACAGTGGAGCTGCTCTTGGAGCAATTGTGCTTTGTACCACTCCATCCCCTCTGGGAACAAGATCATTTTTAAAATAATGACTTCTCCAACAGTTTATTACCAGCCTGGAGTCATTTTCACACCTCAGAAGTGAGGGCTTAATGAGCAGAGAAATTAAAGAGTAAAACTCGGCTTGTGTCTTCTTAAATGGCGAGGGCATTTTGGCAGCTAGGTAGAGAATGTGCTTCCAAGGAAGAGTTTGCATCACATTCATCTTGTTCTCCAAATAACCTTTATGTAATGAATCTCAAAGGTTGTTTTCTTTTTCTCCTTGCTTCCTCCTTTTTTCAGATTGTGTGAAATGTCTGTTAGGAAGACCAGATGTTGAATAATGGAGTTGTATGGTAGGAGTTATATACAATACTGTGCAGTCTAGTTGGCACTCAGAAAATATTTATTGGCTGATTGACTGACGTCCTTTGGAATGGTCCTGGTGATTGGTATGTTTTGTTACTGTGAAGAGAGAATAGAATTGGATCTGTAAGTCTTGACCAAGCTATGGATGATCAAGACCCGTAAGATAAGTGAAAGAACTAGTTATGCAGTGCATGTGAACATACTTGACAGCATGTAACATGTTGGGTTAAGGAGAGTGAATTCTTGGATAAAGAGATAAATATTCAGGGTCATTATTGCCAGAAAATTTCCTTTCTTAAGGGATTAGGACATTTGTAAACTGGCAAACCCATCAGTCTAAAGAGATCATGAGAATTTATGTCTCAAAAGCAAATCTGTTTCAAAACATCTGAATCTTTTGGGGATCCATTTGTAGACAAGAAAGCTCTATGAGGAATGAGGATGTTGTAAAATTATGTTAGGGATTCAGCTCCTTTTGATGGGTGCAGTAAAATCAGTCTACATTAGCAGCTATTGAAGCAGCATTTGTCTTGTCTGATTTTGTGTTTTCCTTGGTGAGAACAGAAACACTTATTGATACTTTGACTGATTTTCTTTTCCTGGTAATTTAAGAAAAGAACTGAATTTAGGTTTTAAAAGCTTAAATTTCCCTCTTTTTTTTTTTTTTTCAAAAAATAAGAACCATAGGGGGAGTATGTGAAAGAATGAAATAGCTTAGTTTTGTACATAGGTGGGGGAGGTTTGGGGAGGGGGTTGTAAAAGGGGAGGAGGGATTGTTGTATAAACACAGACAATGCATTAGTGCAGCAATTGGGTAACCATGAGAACTTATAGCTGGTTGAGATATCTTCATCATCATTAGAGGCCACTCCTGATGCTAATAATAGCAATCTGGGGCAGTGATATGTCCAAACTCAGCACTGTGTATAATGTGGAGCCTGATTTATTGCCATTAGAAGCTGAGAAATGCACTGTTCCCCTCTCTCCTCCCTACTCCCAATACACAAAGTGTATCATAGAAATGAGGCTGTTTGCCT
The DNA here is from genome assembly GCF_902635505.1 of Sarcophilus harrisii. Classification (NCBI taxonomy): domain Eukaryota; kingdom Metazoa; phylum Chordata; class Mammalia; order Dasyuromorphia; family Dasyuridae; genus Sarcophilus; species Sarcophilus harrisii. Next base: position 103,853,022 of record NC_045429.1, read on the forward strand.
TGGAAAAGCAAATGGAATTAAACCAGTGTTTACTGCTTCATAAAGGAGGTGTGGACAAATTACTCAACTAGACCATATTGGTTAGAATTGTTAGTTAAAAGTGACAACGAGGTCTGTAATTTACACAGCACTTTGGAAATTTAAGCTGTGAGCCTCCAAGCTCTAAATCCTGCATTGTAAAATCTCCTTTGTATTTCTGACTATTTTCTTTCTTTTTTTTTTTTTTTGGTGCTGAGAATCATTTAGCCATTGACTTTAACTGCTAATACAGTTCCATCAAATACTAAGTATAAATCAAAATTACTGGATCATTCAAAACCTGTCATAGGAGTTGTTTATATATTTTTCTGCCATTATTTCTATATAGTTGCATGGGAAACTGGTAAATTATGATATATCGTATATGTCTTGCTGCCATCTTTCTAGAGCCTCTTGTAAATAAGATGTAATCCATGACAAATTATTTTCCTAGTTATACAAAATATAAATAATGATAATAAAAAAGAAATAAAATTGATGAGAGATGTTGAAAGCAAAGAGAAGTTTCTTATAGCTTCTTGCATCATATTTACCTGCTCCAAGCCATCTTTAAGACACAGAAGATTTTTAAAGGAACCTTCCAATACTAGCCTTTGAAATCGTAGTATATAAACTGGTCCCCTTCATGGTATACTTAGGAGATTGTTACTTTGCATTAAGTACATTTTGTTTGTGATTAGGTTAGTAGGAATAATATCCCACATAGAGAACTGATGTGAACTTTGTAACATACAGGCATATTAACTCATGTGGAATCAACCCACACCAATTAGCATCCATACAATTGAAGGATTTGGTAGGTCTAGGCCACTGGAGGTCATGAAGATAGATATTTATTAACTGGCATTTCCACTGCATGTCTTATTTATTCACTTAGTCAAATGCCCTAATTTGATATATGAGAAAACTGGGAATCAGAAAGGTGAGATTATGCACCCAAACTGCACAACTACAAGCATGGAAGATGTAGCAAAGTGGATGGAGTGGTATATTTTAAGAAAGGAAGAAATAGATTTGAGCCAACCCTCTGACACTTGCTGTCTATAAGGCAATCATGTCACTTCATCTCTAAAATGGGGATATTGCTTCTACTAGCTACCTCATATTGGCTCAAGCAAGATAATGTATGTAAACCACTTTATGAACTTTTACGTACTATAAAATGTTAGCTATATTATTAAGTGGCAGTTAAATGACACAGTGGATAGAGAGCTCAGCCTGGAGTCAGGAAGAATTATCTTCTTGAGTCAAATGTGGCCTCAGATGCTAACTAGTTTATGACCCTTGGCAAGTCACTGACCCCTGTTTGCCTCTGTTTCCTCACCTGAAAAATTAGCTGGAGAAGGAAATGGCAAACCACTTTAATATTTTTGCCCAAGAAAACTCTAAATGAGGTCATGAAGAGTCAGATACAAATGAAAACAACTAACAACAAAATTATTATTAGCAAGAAAAATCTTAATTCCAAATACACAAGTAAACAGATAGGTTAAAAAACAATTAAACTACAATATTCATAATTAAGCCTTTAGTTATCTATGATAGGGCTTCTTAAACTTTTTCTATTCACTGCAACCTTGGGTATATAGGTTTATAAAATAAGTGTACAAAACAAACATCTACTGATAATAAATAGTAATTTTATGATTTCTATATTCAGTTATACAGTGTTATTGGGGTTATGACCCACAGTTTAAGAAGCTTCGATCTATGGTACCTTGATATTCTTGCCTACTTTTCCCTTCACCTGCTAGGTCTTTGTACAACTATTATTAAGAATAATATTTCTTAAGCTAGATTCTCAAGAATCTTACAAAGATTAGTCCACAGGGTTCTGTTATGGAGATAAAAATTTGTCATGTAAGCAGGTACCCATAGCAAAATGCTCTGATCCCCTGTCTGTCAATCAGAGTGTGAGCAAAAATTAATCTTGGGACCAAAACATTGGCTTCTTTAGGGTACAGAAATAGTAGTGCTTGACACATGGCTAATTGAATAGGAGTATCTCAGCAGAGTGTGACTTTATCAGTGTTCTCTACTAATTGTTCTTACCAGGTATATACACACATACATGCATATATATATACATATGTATAAAATATATGTGTGTGTATGCTTACACACATATAATACATTTGTGTTTATATGTGTGTGTATATACCAAAGTCTACTGATATATCACAAAGTATCCCAAAGACTGGAAAAATTAGCTTAAAGAGCTTAAAGAGATTTTTTTTAAAACCCAAAAAGCATAAATAATTAAAAACCAATTATGAAACATCCATGAAGCTAATTTGAGCATAAAAGCAGAAATATATTGAAAAGGCAAATTCAATGAGTATCATTTCTAGTTGAGGTTATTTCTGATATTAATATATAAAATGTATTTCACCAAAATTAATTTTTAAAATTATAGAATCACAAAATCTTAGAGCTGGAAGGGTCTATAATAGAATCTAGTTTAATCCATAATTGACCAAAAATACTCTTTACAACATGCCTGGACAAGTAGTCATCCAACCCTTCCCTTAATGTGACCCTTGAAAGGGAATCTACCACACCTCAAAGCAACTCCATTCTGCCTTTGAATAATTCAAATTGTTAGGAAGTTTTTCATGACCTAAAGTCCAAATTTGTCATATTGAAAATATTACTCTAAAGACTATGACTTGGGAAGGGGGGAGGAGAAGTCAAATTCCCTTCCATAATACAATCTTTTAAATGTTTGAATACATTGGTATTTCTTTTGTAGGTGACAGGGGAGATGGATTGTCAGGCCTGGAATCAGGAAGAACCATTTTAGTGAGTTCAAATATGGTCTCAGGCATTTATTAGCTGTGTGACCCTTGGCACCTTGGCTAGGCACCTTGGAGTTTGGATGTGTTCAAGAAAAACTAGTACATTTGGAGTGAGGGCTGTTTTCTACATTTCATGTCCACCTGATCTACCTAATTCTCAAATGTGGTTCCAAGAAATTATGTACAGTGACTATAACCCAGTAAACTGTTTCAGCAGATGAGCTAAACTAGGCTGAGGGTAACTGAGGGTTTTTCAACCTGTCAGTGACTTAAGGGAGGGATATCTAACCCAAGGATGTGAAAACCTCCTCCAGTGGAATGGGAAAATGAGAACAAATTGTTCCAGTAACCATGGAGGCAGTTGAAGTGGGAGCTGTGGAGTGCTTGGTTTGACATCAAAGATATCAAGGTCATCCACTGTGTATCAATACATCACCAGGGCTCTCAGCTCCTCTCCCAAGCTCGCTGCCAGGATCCGCTGCTTTGGTAACATCCCTGAAACAAGATGATGAAGGTCAGAGTCAATGGATTTGGCCATATCGGACACCTGGTGACCCGTGCTGTGTTCAACTCAGGCGGAGTAGAAATTGTGGCCATCAATGACCCCTTCATTGACCTTAACTACATGGTTTATATGTTTCAATATGATTCCACCCATGGCAAGTTCAAGGACACTGTCAAGGCTGAGAATGGAAAGCTGGTGATCAATGGGAAGGCCATTACCATCTTCCAGGAGCGGGATCCCACCAACATTAAATGGGGAGATGCTGGAGCCAAATACGTGCTCGAGTCCACTGGCGTATTTACCACCATGGAGAAGGCCAGGGCTCACTTGAAGGGAGGAGCTAAGCGAGTCATCATCTCTGTGCCTTCCGCTAATGCCCCGATGTTCGTGATGGGGGTAAATCATCAGAAATACAACAATTCCCTTGAGATTGTCAGCAATGCCTCCTGCACTACCAACTGCTTGGCCCCCTTGGCCAAGGTCATTCACGACAACTTTGGCATTGTGGAAGGACTCATGACCACAGTTCATGCCATCACTGCTATTCAGAAGACAGTCGATGGCCCCTCCGGCAAGCTGTGGCGTGATGGGCGTGGTGCTGCCCAGAACATCATCCCTGCTTCCACCAGTGCTGCTAAGGCCGTAGGCAAGGTCATACCTGAGCTGAATGGAAAGCTCACAGGCATGGCTTTCTGCATTCCTACTCTCAATGTGTCCATTGTGGATCTGACCTGCCGCCTGGAGAAACCCGCCAAATATGATGACATCAAGAAAGTGGTGAAGCAAGCAGCAGATGGACCCATGAAGGGCATCTTGGGCTACACAGAGGACCAGGTTGTATCCTGTGACTTCAACAGCAACACCCACTCTTCCACCTTTGATGCTGGCGCTGGCATTGCCCTCAATGACCATTTTGTCAAGCTGATTTCCTGGTATGACAACGAGTATGGTTACAGCAACTGCATAGTGGACCTCATGGTCTACATGGCCTCCAAGGAGTAAAGTGGGAAGCCATGGATCTTCATCCCCAGCCAAAAAAGTTATTCCACCACTGGGGAGCCCACATACCTAACCTATGTTCCTATTTTGGGGCTCTCATGTCCCATTCACATCATTGTCCCAAAGCTACCCCTGTAGTAGGGGAGAGAAACCTAGAGTGTCCTATATTGTGTACCATCAATAAAGTCACCATATTCAGTGAAAAAAATAATAATAAAATAAATGCATCACCAGGAGTTTTGATTCTGTCCTACTATTGTACTGTGATGACTCTGAAAGAAAAAATGAGGCTGATGACTGTGTGCAAATCTGTCTCACTTAAATCCAATTTTTGCACAAATCAAAAAATATTCCATACTACATGTTAATTTTTAGCTCTTTCAAGGTTTTCAAGTGATGAAGTAGCATGAAGGCGATACTGGAAGCTATAGTCACAACTCTGTACATAGGTGGCCCAGGCCATAAGGTCATCTTCTCACTGAAAGCAGCAATGTGATTCAGAAGGATTGTAGTGCTCATCTCTGGATGTGAGAAAGGAGCTAGAAAAGGTTCACTAAAAATTGTCTGCTTACCCATCCCTGGCCTGATTACTATAGCAGTTGGGGATCCCACACTGAAGTCTAAACACACACATACACACACACACACACACACACACACACACACACAAAACCACAAAAACTTCTGTAAAGATGATTTCATTCACTACTGATACATGGAATGTGCACACACTTATAGACAACACAAAATGCATTAGACTTGAAAAACAAACATCTCTTGGGAAAGAATTCAGACACATCCAAGTAGTAGCCCTGAGTGAAAAAAAAAAAAAAAAAAAAAAAAAAAAAAGGTTGGCAAATGCAGACCAGTTTTATGAAGTTGGAGCTGGATATACATTTTTTTCTGGAGTGGCTATGAAGCTGGTTTTACAATCGAAACTAATCTAGTAATCAAGCTTTTATGCCTACTAAAAGGAAAGAACAACAGGCTTATGACAATATCAAAAATACCATACCACCATCATCAGTACGTATGCTTCCACCAAGACAAATCCTGATCAGATTAAAGAAAAATTTATCATCAATATGCCAAAATGCTTGAATAGGTTCAGACTGCCAGATATAGCAAGGAATACTTGGGAGGGATGAAGTCAGAAACAGAAACAGTAATGGCCACTTATTATTGAAGACTTGTGCATCTCATGATTTTCATATCACCAATACTGTGTAACAGGCAAATGAAAGACCTAATTGCAGTAAAACTTTGTGGATGCACCCTTCTATCAAACATTGGCATTTAATAGACTATGAGATTGTAAAGTGAAGGGACAGACAGGATGTGAGAATGACAAAGACAAAATGTGGAAGACAATGTATGGTACAGATTGCTACACTGATCATAGACTTATCCTCTCAAAGCTAAATATTCAATTCAACAAAAGCAGTAGCCCCAAGGCAAAAAGACTACCAGAAGAATTAATGTCCACAGATTATAGCACTTCTCTGAGTAGCAACAATTTGTTGCCAACTTGGAGGAAAAGTTGAGCCAACACATGGTTGCCAACAGTAAAGCAGAAAAGAAATGGAAAGCTTTCAGAGATTTGGTTTAGAGCACAGTGTTTGCTCTTCTGGATAAGAATACTTGCATCAATACATCGTCTGGTTTGATGAAAACAATGGGAAAATTCAGAATGTTCCAAATGAAAAATGAGAACTCCATAGGGTTTATCAACAGTATAGTTCATCTGTCTGTAAGAAGTAAAGTACAAATGAAGTTTAGTTACATGCAAGGATTCTTTATTCAATAAGAAGGCAGATAAAATTCAACTTTATACATATAACAATCCAAAGTGCTTTCATAATGCTCTGATGGCATAACAAGCAAAACTTGGCTATGCCTACTCAGCTTGGGGAGGAAGTTAGCAACACTAGCCCAAAGATAATATAAATCCCCTGTTATCCTAAAAAAGAATCTTGGGACAATCTCCCCTTTGCCCTAGGAGCTTTCCTTAACCTTTTAAAATGGGCAAAAAAGTAAAAAGAACTCTGACCATAGATAGCTATTATGGAGAGAAGGAAGAACAGATTTCAAACCCTAAGGATAAAAAAGCAAAACACCTCCAGATGAAGCCTCAAAAGGTGATATTAGTTGATCAAAAGGCTCTTTTGGAAGAATTCAAAAAATATCTTAAAAGAGAGTTAGAAAAAAAACTGAGGAAAGGAAATGAGAGCTTTGCAAGAGAGTTTAGAAAAAGAAACACAGAAGTTGTCTGAAGAAAACAACTCCTTAAAAAATAGATTTGGTGAAGTGGAAAAAGAAAACAACTCTTTGAAAAACAGAATTGGTGAAATGAACAGAACAATTCATTTAAAGGTTCAATTGGCCAATGTTGGTGTTTCTTTTTCCAAAACACAGCCAGGTGATACAAGTTAAGCTCTTTTATTGTGTCCTTCAATATAGCCCGGTTAGCTCAGGCCTATCTCTCTGCTTGGTTCCAAAAGATCTTGCAGCTTTGTTATTGGCTTCTGCCTCTGCTTTCTTCAGCCTCCAGCCAGCACCAAGGTAGAAGATATGATGAATCTCTCTTGCCTCGAAGATAGGGCTTGCGGGCTTTCTTGAAGAGTGCTCCTCTCTGACCCCAGTCAATGTTCACAAGAAAACTCTCTCAAGTAAACTCCCCCCAGCTCCAAGAGCTCCCTGTATATATGTGATCTCCCAAAGGTTAACTCCACCTTCTGGCGGGAGAGGGATTCTGGGTTATCTCCCAGAGTGCTCTCTGGCCCTAAGGGAGGTGTGAATTCAGATATCCAGATATCTCTTTCTAAACCCTGAACTCTTCCAAACGTGTGAACTCCATTGAGTACTTAGATACTTATGAGCTCTCTAAAGGTGTGAACACAAGCATTGTTTCCATCAATTGTACTTAGTACCTTGTTTCAAGTTCTGGCCCAAAATGTCTCCTTCTAAGATCAAATCAATCATACTGAACCATGCCAAACCAGATAACTATTGTCTCTATCAAATCCAATGTCTTAACACTTTGTAAAGATTCCAACAGGCCAAATACAAAAGGGGTTTTAAAAAAAAAGCTAACTGAAAAAAATAATTCACTAAAAATTTAACTGAACAAATCAAAGTGAATGACTCAATAAGACATCAAGGATCAGTCAAACAAAACAAAAAAAAATAGAAGAAAATGTAAAAATAACAAAATAGATTAAATATTAGTTAATTTGAATAGAAAAAGAAAAGAAGAAAATAAAATTGCCAGTATCAAAAATGAAATGGGTGAACTTACCACTAATGAAGAGAAAATTAAAGCAATAATTAGGAGCTGTTTTGCCCCAATGTATGCCAATACATCTGATAATCTGAGTGAAATGGAGGAATACTTACAAAAATATAGATTGCCCAGATTAACAGAGGAGAAAATAAATTACTCAAATTATTCCAATTTAGAAAAAGAAATTGAACAAGCTATTAATAACCTCCTTAAGAAAAAATCTCCAGGGCCAGATGGATTTATAAGTGAATGCTCTCAAACATTTAAAGAACAAATAATTCCAATACTATGCAAATTATTTGGAAAAATAGAAAAAGAAAGAGTCCTACTAAATTTCTTTTATAACACAGATATGGTACTGATTCTTAAACCAGATAAGATCAAAATAGAGAAAGAATAATATAGACCAATTTCCCTAATGAATGTGGATGCAAAAATCTTAAATAAATATTAGCAAAGAAATTAAAGCAACTTTTCACCAGCATTATACACTATGACCAAGTAGGATTTATACCAGGACTGCAGGGCTGGTTCAATATTAGGAAGATCATTAGCATAATTGACTGTATCAATAAGCAAATTAACAAAAATCATATGATTACATCAATAGATGTAGAAAAAGCATTTGAGAAAATCCAACACCCATTCCTATTAAAAATACTAGAAAGTAGAGAAATAAATGGAATTTTCCTTAAAATTTTCAGTAGCAGCTATCTAAAATTATCAATAAGTCTTTTATATAATGGAGATAAACTATAAGCATTCCCAGGCTGGAGCAGAATCTATTATGCTTCAGGTGAGGTTAAAAAAAAAAAATAAAAAAAGGCAGGAATAGTCATCCTCATCCAGATCAAGCAAAAGCAAAAATTGATCTAATTAAAAGAGATAAGGAAGGAAATTATATCTTAATAAAGGGTCCCATAGATAATGAAGCAATATCAATATAAAACATATATGCACCAAATAGTGTAGCATCTAAATCCCTAAAGGAGAAGTTAAGAGAGTTGCAAGAACAAATAGACAGTAAAACTGGGGATGTCAACCTTGCTCTCATAGAACTAGATAAATCAAACCATAAAATAAATAAGAAAGAAATTAAAGATGTAAATAGAATACTAGAAAAACTAGATCTTTGGAGAAAATTGAATGGAGGCAGAAAGGAGTATACTTTCTTCTCAGCAGTTCATGGAACCTATATAAAAATTGACCATGTATTAGGACATAAAGACTGCAAACTCAAATGCAGAAAGGCAGAAATAGCAAATTGCATTTTTTTTTCAGTTCACAATGCAGTAAAAATTACGTTCAATAAAGAGCCAGGGAAAAAATAGACCAAAAAGAAATTGCAAACTAAATAATCTCATCCTAAAGAATGAATGGGTGAAACAGCAAATCATAGACATAATAATTTCATTCAAGAGAACGACAATAATGAGACAACATACCAAAATTTGTGGGATGCAGCCAAAGTGGTAATAAGTGGAAATTTTATATCTCTAGAGGCTTACTTGCCTAAAATAGAAAAAGAGAAGATCAGTAATTTCGGCTTGCAACTAAAAAAGGCTAGAAAAAGAACAAATTAAAAAACCTCAGTCAAATACCAAACTTGAAATTCTAAAAATAAAAGGAGAGATCAATAAAATTGAAACTAAAAAAACTATTGAATTAATAAATAAAACTAAGAGTTGGTTTTATAAAAAAAAAAAAAAAAACAACAAAATAGAGAAACCTTTACATGTGAATTCTACCAAACATTTAAAGAACAATTAACTCCAATAATATATGAACTATTTGAAAAAATAGGGAATGAAGGACTCCTACTAAATTCTTTTTATGACATATACATGGTACTGATACCTAAACCAGGTAGGATGAAAACAGAGAAAGAAAATTATAGACCAATCTCCCTAATGATATTGATGCAAAAATTTTAAATAAAACATTAGCAAAGAGATTACAGATAATCATCCCCAGGATAATACACCATAACCAAATAGGATTTATACCAGGAATACAGGGCTGGTTCAATATTAGGAAAACTATTAGCATAAATGACTATATCAATAACCAAATTAACAAAAACTATATGATTATCTCAATAGATGCAGAAAAAGCATTTGATAAAATTCAACACCCATTCCTGTTAAAAAAACACTAGAGAGTATAGGAATAAATGGACTTTTCCTTAAAATAGTCAGTAGCATCTATTTAAAACCATCAGTGAGTATCATACATAATGGGAATAAACTAAAACTATTCCCAATAAGATCAGCGTTGAAAGAGGGTTGCCCACTATCACCATTGCTATTCAGTATTGTATTAGAAATGCTAGCCTTGGCAATAAGAGAAGAAAAATAGACTAAAGAAATTAGAATAGCTAATGAGGAAATCAAATTATCACTCTTTGCAGACGATATGATGGTATACTTAGAGAATCCCAGAGAATCAACTAAAAAGCTATTAGAAATAATCCACAACTTCAGCAAAGTTGAAGGATACAAAATAAATCCACAGAAATCATCAGCCTTCTCATACTTCACTAATAAAATCCAATAGCAAGTGATATGAAGAGAAATTCCATTTAAAACAACTGTTGATAATATAAAATATTTGAGAATTTATCTGCCAAGGGAAAGTCAGGAACTATATAAGCAAAATTACAAATACTTTCCAAACAAATAAAGTCAGATCTAAGCAATTGGAAAAATATCAAGTGCTCATGGATAAATTGAGCCAATATAATAAAGATGACAATACTCCCTAAACTAATCTATTTATTTAGTGCTATACCAATCAAACTCCCAAGAAACTACTTTATTGAACTAGAAAAAAATAACAAAATTCATATGGAAGAACAAAAGGTCAAGAATTTCAAAGGAATTAATGAAGAGAAAAGCAAATAAAGGTGGTCTAGCTGTACCAGATCTAAAACTATATTATAAAGCAGCAGTCATCAAATCCACTGGCTAAGAAATAGAGAAGGTGATCAGTGGAACAGATTAGGTTCATAGAACAAAATAGCCAATGATCATAACAATCTAGTATTTGATAAACCAAAAGGCTTTTGGGATAAGAATTCACTATTTGCCAAAAACTGCTGGGAAAACTGGAAACTAGCATGGCAGAACCCACATCATATGGTAGAAATGGGTCCATGTAGACATAAAGAATGATATTATAAAGAAATGAAGAATATAGACTAGTTCACCTCTCATATTTGTGGAGGAGGAAGGAATTTGTAACCGAAGAAGAACTGGAGGTCATTATTGATCATAAAATAGATAATCTTGATTACATTAAGTTAAAAAGGTCTTTTACAAACAAAACTAATTCAGACAAGAGTAGAAGAGAAGCAATAAACCGGGAAAAATAATAGTTCAAGCCATTCTCCAGTTGATAAATGGTCAAAGGATATGAACACACAAGTTTCAGATGAAGAAATTGAAACTATTTGTAGCCACATGAAAAGGTGCTCCAAATAACTATTGATCAGAGAAATGCAAATTAATACAACTCTGAGATACCACTATGCACATAATCAGATTATCTAAAATGACAGGAAAAGATAATGACAAATGTTGGAGGGGATGTGGGAAACCCGGGACACTAATCCATTATTGATGGAATTGTGAATGGATCCAACCATTCTCAAGAGCAATTTGGAACTATGCTCAAAAAGTTATCAAACTGTGTATACCTTTTGATCCAGCAGTGTTTCCACTGGGCTTACATACCAAAGAGATCTTAAATGAGGTAATGGGATGCACATGTGCAAAAATGTTTGTAGCAGCCCTCTTTGTAGTGGTAGGCAAAAAAAAAAAAAGACTATGCTTTTTTTTTTTTTTTTTTTGCCATGTATGATGATTTCCTGGTTCTGCTCATTTCACTTTGCATCAATTCATGTAGGTCTCTCCAAACTTCTCTGAAATCATCCTTTTGGTCATTCTCACAGAGCAATAGTATTCCATAGCATTCATATACTATAATTTATTCAGCCATTCTCCAATTGATGGGCATCCACTCAGTTTCCAGTTTCTTGCCACTACACTAGGAGAAGGAGAAAAGCAAGGAAGAGAGAGAAAGAAGGACCCAAGAAAGAGGTCCTTCTAGAAATTAAGTTTTTTTCAAATGCTTTATATCCATTATCTCATTTGAAGTGATCTGTAGCCTCCTAAAATCCCCATTTTTTTCAGACTACTCTAGTCATAATTGCCCCCCATTATACTTATAAAATGGATTTAACTATTCCTTAATAGTATTGTGATTTCTAAAAAAAAAAAAAAAAAAAAAAAAAAAAAAAAAAAAAAAAAAAAAAAAAAAAAAAAAAAAAAAGTCTTCCTAAAAATCACAAAGGCATTTACAACATTGCAAAGAAAAATTAAAAGCAAAACTTCTTGTGAAGAGATGATTAAGTGAAACAATTTCAAAAACACCAGCTTAATGTTAGTAAAGAGGAAGCTTAAAATGTGAAGTTTTTCATAAAGTGAGATTACACATCTAATATTGTTCACAACAATAAAATAGATTAATAGCAATCAATCACACCTTTCCCATTTAAGAGGCTCATTTTCAAGATTGTTAGACAAGTAATTAAATTGAAAATAAAAATAATTAATTTTAAATGAGTAATATGTGGCTAGTCTTAAATATATATGTATATGCACATGTCTATTACATACCTGTGTATATTTATTTTACTGTAAACTATTCACTAAAGTTTTATTCAAGATGAAAGTTTTTATATTTGAAAAATCTTTCATACAACCATTGGGCTAGAGAATAATTAAATAGCATATATATATGAGATATATATAAGATGATTTATAAATAGCCTTAGGTTTGTCATCTCCTAAATCCCCATAACATCATGAATGAAGTGGTGGTAGTTTTGATGAAGATGATGATAAAGTTTATATCCCACTGTAAAATTTATAAAGCATTTTACAAATATCTTATTTTATCATCATAACAACCCTAGGAGGCATATAGTATTATTAACTCCATTTTACAAATGAGGAAACTGAGATATGCTAAAGTGATTAACCCTACACACCTAATATTATAGGCTGCATTTGAATTCATTTGCTGTTTCTATCCACTGCAATATTTTATTTCATTATGATTCATATTAGCTCACAACTTTACAATACAAAGAATTTTCCTCATGACTCTGAAGGGAAGTAGTAGAAATATGATTTCTCCTGTTTCATAGATAAAGAAATAGAGGTTCTGAGATGTTAAATGCCTTAGCCATGATGAATCTGAGTACATGTTATATAATAATAGGATAAATTTAGAATGAATTTAGAGACTATTTAGTTCATCCTCTTAATTTTATAGAGGAGGGAACTTAGATTCAGCAAGCTTAAGTGAAATCACTCCTTTCAAGATTACCAAAGTTCTTTTAACCACTAAATCTGTTGTTCTTTCCTCAGTGCTAGGTGACAATAGGTTTATATGTTTTGTGATAAGAGGATTATAAATTTAGAGTGAATTTAGAGACCATTTAGTTCAACTTCTTCATTTTATAGATGAGGGAATTTAGGTTCATTGAGCTTAAGTGACCACCCTGCATTGCATACAAATGAGCATTATCAACAAGCATACATTAAACATATGTATACCAGCTACTGTGTTAAGTGGTAAGTATACAAAGAATGGGAAGATTCTGGTACCTTCCTTAAAGAAACTAACATTCTGTGGAGATAACATATAAATAACTACATATTACAAGCTATATGCAGGATAGATAAAAAATAATCTCAAAGAGAAAGGATTGGGAGAGACCTAGAAAAGCCTCTTGCAAAAAAGAGGATTTTAACTGAGTCTTGAAGAGAGCCAAGGAAACCAAGAGATAGAGCTGAGGAGGGAGATCCCATATATGGGGTCAAGTTAATGAAAAGGCATAAAGATGAGAGATGGCAGGTCCTCAACACTAATAAGAAAGTTGGGGGAAAGAGAAATTGGGGGGGGGCAAAGAATGAGAGGAGGTAATAAGTTCTGTTGTAAACATGTTGATTTTGAGATGTTGATAGGACATTGAATTAAATATATCCAATTGGCAGTTGGTGACACAAGACTGGAAATTAGAAGAGATAATAGCACTGACTGGACAAATTTGAGAATTGTGGCATAGCAATGCCAACTGAAAACCTTAAGAAGTGATGAAATAGCTAAAGGTTAAGAGGGAGGGAAAAGAGAAGAGAACCCAGGACAAACCACTGGTTGACCTCTATAGTTGGGGAACATGATCTGGATAAAGATCCAGGAAAGGAAAGTGGGGAAAAGTGGAGGAGCCAGGAGAGAGAGCAATGTCATGAAAACTTAAAAAAAAACAATCAAAGGAAAAAGAAAAATTAGCAGTATAAAAGAAGTCAAAAATGGAAAGGGTTGGGGAAAAAAATCCAGCAGATTTGGTGATTAAGAAAACCTCAGTAACCTTGGAGGTAGCGATTTCAATCTCTTGGCAAAAAGCTAAGTAGATCTAGAATTCCAATCTAGGTATTCTAACTGTGAATCCAGACTCTTTTTAGGGGTAATGTACACATTTCACTAATATTTGTTCATTAAAGACATAAAATCTCATAATAAATTGGATTTTGAGATTTTGTAAAATCCTTTGTTAATGTTTATCATGACATGGAGGCATCTCCAAGCTCTCAGAAGCTATTTCATTGGAGTCCAAGCTCTTCTATGTTGAACTGTGCTAGAAAAACTTTCACATGTCTCTATAATAGACTGTATTCATTCAGAGAACTAGATCAATGAAATACAGAAAACATTGTCATTAATATGTCCACCATTTTATCATGGCTTTTTAGCCATGATTTATCATAAAACACAGAAATACAAAATGATCCTCAGTCTTGTACAATCTCTGGTCCACTTCTTCTGCAGTGATAGTGGAAAAGTAGTACAGACTAAGAAAGCCTTGAGATTTTTTTTTGGCTTTCTATAAGCTTTACCTTAACCATTGATACTATAAATATGAGATCCTTGTTCAGTGGCCATTGAATGAACAAACTAACAGAGGAATTAACTCACATTGCCCATGAAATAGGTATACTACAGCTGGATAGAAAAAAGTATAGTTTTACCTGATTCTACATGGAGAAATAGATAAAGGAAAAAGTCTGTCCTATGGTCCTGCTGTCCTATTTAGTGGGTCTTTCATTCAATAATTAAGTGACCTTAGCTATGCTGCACTTTGCTCCCCAACTATCTTCTTATGAAATGCCCTTCACCACATGCATATGTACTCCTTCTCTTTTCATAATCCTGTCCCAGATTTTCATCAGCTGTCCTATACCACATATATACTCACACCATCCTATAATCAAATCATTACAGCTTTAGTGCTGCATTGGGTTCGCCTCCCTTGCCATAGTTCTGTTATGTGTGTCATCTTCCTCAACTAGAATATAAGCTTCCTGAGGGAAAGGACTATTTCCATTTTTGTATTTATGTCACCAGTGAAATTATAACTTTGTAGTAGCCTTTAGTAATCCATTCATTCATCCATTCAATTGACCTTATCATACATTCAGAGGCATTTCTGAATGAAGCTCTGAATGAAATGAAATCTCATTTCAATGAACATCTAGTTATCTTTCACACTGTATTATTCATCATAACTATTAGCAAAGGTTTTAACACAAAAAATTTCTAATTATAAAGATTCAGAATAACTTCTTCTGACACCAAATTTAGTATTTTTTATGTTTACCATAACAAAGACAGTATTTTTTTCAGTGTTTTAATTTTCTACTTATTTTTAATAGCTTATAAATTTTATTTTTTATTATATAGTTTTTAATTTATAAGATATATACATGAGTAATTTTTCAGCATTGATAGTTGCAAAACCTTTTGTTCCAACTTTTCTCCTCCTTCCTCCCACCCACTGCCCCAGATAGCAGGTTGACCAATACGTGCTAAATATGTTAAAGTATAAGTCAAATACAATATATGTATACATGTCCATACAGTTATTTTGCTGTACAAAAAGAATTGGACTTTGAAATAGTGTACAATTAACCTGTGAAGGGAATCAAAAATGCAGGCGGACAAAAATATAGGAATTGGGAATTCTATGTAGTGGTTCATAGTAAGACAGTATTGCTAAAGACTTAAGAAGCTTTATCAATTTGCACACCCTACTCCCAATTTTTCCCCATTTTCTCCTGCTTTGGCTCCATAATCAGAATTTGGAAGATATGTGAGATGTGGAAGAAGACATGAAATGGAAGCAACAAAACAAAACATCCATCATATGCCACAATGTTCATTAATCACAAACTGGCACACTGAAATGAAAGATTCATAAATGGACATTCATCAAGTAATACTGATATATACAAACATACAGCTAATGGATGTCATATGCTACTAAATCCTATAACCTCCTGTAAGAACAAATGAAATTATATAATAACAGGGTGTATGCTATTTAAATCTGAAAATTTGGTCAGAAACTATGCTCTTGAAAAAGAAGACCTTTTTGGGTCTTATGAATGTAGATTGTTATCAGTATATCCATATAAATATTAGTAATCAGCAGCTATCAGAGGATATTAGCTCTCCAAAGCCACAGATTAAATCAGGAAACCAGTTGGGAACTATAAACATTTAACACATATGCACACGCACGAATATACACACATACAATTCTTAGCAATTAGGAATACTTTGCTCATTTATAGCATCACGTTTTCCAGGAATACAGCTTAGTATAAGACATGTTTCATGAGCATTTCAACAGAACATAATGATCACGGACATTTCAATGGAGCAGATAGCAGAGCAATTTGTACTGGCAGATGGTTCATCCTGGGATCATTGCAATTATCTCCTTACTTTATACACAGGAGTAACCAAAGACTCAACAGTTGATTATTCAAAATATCTTAGAAATGGCAGTGGGTTTTTTAGATACTAAAGTAAACACAGTTTGCATTTTCCCTTATTCATGAAACATGCAAAGCAAGTCTCTAAAAAATATAAGGCAGCTGCTTAAACTGGATTCTTCTCCCTGAGGGAAGAAGGTAGAACATGTATAAAATGTGAACGATTCCTAAGTCCATGAGTGTAATCCTTGACTTCAGAGAAATTGTACTAACCATTATGTTTAATCTTACTAGACCTTCACATGATTATATTTAGAGATACTGGGGGCTATTTACACTTTATTGGTACATTTGTAAAATTCACTTCAATTCAACACTTATTAAGCTTTGCACTATGTGCTAAATACTGTAACACAATTCCCTTTGTCCAACTTAGTATCAAACTACATTGCTCTTAATACCTGAGAGCCACTCTGAATCAATCTTTACTCTGGGTAGAGCTGATTTCTTTGAATGCTGTTAAATGTGTTGTTTTTGTTTCCAAGATCAGACCAAGACTATGATCCAAAGATGACAAAGAAGTATGAGTACATGTATTCTTGCATCCTTCTGTGTATGTGTCTGTGTATATGTGTGTATGTTAATACTCTATAAGGCACCCCCATTGAGAACACAGGAAAAACAAAATCCATTATGAGCATGAATAGTCAATTAACACACATTTCCACATTTAACCGGGTTCTTAAAAAAATTGCCTCATTCTGCATTATGAATCCTTCATCTTTTTATCAGGTGACATGTTTCATTATTAGATTTCTGGAATCTTGGTTAGTCATCATATTGATAGAAATTCAGTATTTCACATTTATATGCCATAATTTGTTCATCCATTCTTCAATTTATGGACACTCCCCCATTCTTTGCCACTTAAAAATGCCTATGAATATTTTTGTTCATCCTTAGAATTTCTTTTGCCTGAGACTTATCCCTTCTTTAATCTAATCTTGCTCTAATTCATTTACCTTTTTCTAAGCTATGCAAGTTCCTGACCTGTGTTTGAGTCTGAGTAAGAACAGATTACTGTTAACTGGAAAGATCTGCTGTCTCAGAGGCACAGAATTGTAGGTTCCTTTTTAATGCAGGATTCACAACCTGGTAATTCCTCTGCAGAATGGGCAAAATGTTAGTTTTCCCTTGATATGTAACTGACACTGAGTAGGGGGAAGTAGGCACTTGTCTCTATCAAATTGTTTTAGTGTCAGACGATGGGTTCTCCAGTATAGGTTTGAGATCTCTTCTTGCCCAGGTGCATAGACTCTCTTTAGATACTAAAATATTTCTAGTATGCAGTATGCTCCTGGTGCTACCCTAACTTCCCTATCTAAGGACTCACCATAACATTTTTTTGGCATTCTATATCAATATTAAGTCTGGTATACTTTTTAGATCTGTTAGGAATAGTACTTGGAGAGGAGCTCACCATATTGCTTCCTAAGACTCCATCATCTTGGTTCTATCTCCCTTCAATCCATTTTCAAACCATGTATCAAGACTGCCACGTAAATTATTTTTATTCTGAATTTACAAATTATATTGAAGTAAATAATTATGAAGAGATTAGATGTTCAAGTTCAATTTGGACCGATATAGCACAATTGATTTATTAAATTCCATTAGTTCTGAATTTCCATGTATAGCCAACAAGGTATAATGAAATTCCCAGATAATATATACTTCTACATAGCTAAAACAGGAAAAATGCTGCAGAGATTCAAAAAATGTGAGTCTCTGGTTCTTTCTGAGTCAGGTCAAGCTCACTTATTGCAGGCTTTCCACCTCAGGACACCATTTACCATTATCATCCTATCACTTTCCAAAAACTTCTATAATTCCCATTCATATACTTCCTATTTCTTTCAATTCACTTCCTTACGTTGGTTATAATCCAGGGTCTAGAATCCTCATTCTGGGCTCACTTAGATAATCCTTTGGACTAATCCAAACTATCAGTACCTCCTTAACCCATTATATCCTCAAGCAGAATTTATTTTGGAGAAGCACAAAATAAAATTTGTATATCATCTATGTTTAACTTCCCACAAATGAAGGAAATTGGATTCTTACCTCCCACATAAGCATCCAAAATAACAAATGCCTATTGGGCATAGAGCATCTTTTGTTTTATCCCATGGAAAATGTAGATGAAAAGTATTTATAGATCTCATGAAAAAATATGGAAAATACTTATAGGAACCCAAAATATGCCCTAAATAATGAACACTATGTACTTTTCTAGTTTCTTATGTAGTTCACCTACTCAATTTTCATCCTAATTTTTGATTGGAACTCCACCCAGAAGAAAAACACATTCTGGGGCTAGAAGACAATCCCTTACTATATGACTTGCATTTCCAGATATTTGTTCTCTACTCCTTGTCTCAATTACATGCTGTCTCCATCTAGCCAGGCCACATGGGAGATTCTTCTCTCTTCAAGAAGCACACTGTTCATGAAGTTTCTTTTCTGCAGATAGAAATACTGATTCTTTAAAGTCCGAAACTTGTGGTTTTTCATAAGGGAATCCCCAAGACTAGAGCTGCACAAAAACTCTTTTCTCTGACTTGAAGAAAAGATTGAGGATCTAGTTGTCCAGGAAGCCTTCCCCACTTTCTCTAACTAAAAAGCAAAAATTCCAGAAGGACATTGTCCCTGAACTTTTGTATCAGGTTAAGCAGGAGAGCTCCTAAAAGTTCCTTCATGATATTCTACCACTGCTTAGTTCAGCAAAGCCCACTCCCAAATATCTGGCCTCTGATTTATGCTCATAAAGGAAAAAAAGAAAGGTAACCTAGAACTTAAGGTTCAGGTTCTCCCTAAATATTCAAGCAAGTACATATAGTTCACCATGAGCTTCAGCTGAAACACTATGTGCTTATCAACTGCTAGGAAGAGAGAAGAAGAAATGCATAACTCTGGATCTGTTTTAGTGAGGATTTTTCCAAAAGGGTAGTATAAGTGAAAGGATAACCAACATAGACACATGGACTCACACACACATGTGCACACACACACACTCTGTCTCTCTGTCTTTCTGTCTCTCTGTCTCTCTGTGTGTGTCTGTCTGTGTCTTTCTGTCTCTCTGTGTGTGTGTCTCTCTCTCTCTGTGTCTCTCTGTGTCTCTCTTTGTCTCTCTCTGTGTCTCTCTGTCTCTCTTTCTCTCTCTGTCTCTCTCTCTCTCTCTCTCTCTCTCTCTCTCTCTTTCTCTTTCTCTCTCTTTCCCTTGATAAAGGCTATTTTGAAAAGGATCTTTCCTGAGTTTCCATCTCTGAAGTAAATCCATCAAGAGGTACCAAAGGCATACATATATTATAATATATGCATATACATATATAATATATGTACTCTCTTGCAACTGGTCAGAGGACTCCCTTAATCAATGCATACTTTACACAATACTTGATATTTCTCTTCTGGATGAGAAACCATCCAGGTATACCATATGAGATATATTATCCAGAGTAAGAACTTGTCCCATCTCTATAAACTCCATTACCTTTGACAGCCTCAGAAAACTAAGAAAGTATAACATGATTACAAACCATGTATATTGTGCACCCTTACAAAGACTGGCAAGACTTGATAACAATAAGAATGAAAAGTCAGAGGGCAAACTCTTGAAAGAATCATCATTGATTGTCCTTCCTTCAGTGGCTATTATATCCTTCCATTTTTACCCCTGCTCTTCCACGATCTCCTTTAAGGGATTTTGTTTAAGGCTTGACTTTTCTTTGGTGTGAGTTAGAAGATACCCTGATGGAAGACATTTCTTTATGTATTACTGATCTATCTGAGTTTTTTGGTCCTATAATTGCAATTACATTAAATGCTATTGCTTGGACAGATTCTAATGCAAATGTTGAGCTTAAATATTCATTGTTTGAATAAGCAAAAATTATTTTAGTAGTATTCTGGAAAAAAAAACTTTGATGTTTGGATGGAGCAGATGCTGGGACCAAGGCTAATGAAGACAGTCAGTCAGCAAGCATATATTAAGTACCTGATACATACTAGGTCATGTGCGAAACTCTGGGGTTATAAAGAATGGCAAAAGGCAGTATCTTCTTTCAAGAATTCCTAGCCAAATGATTAGGAAGACGTAGCTTCACATATATTTAGACTTGTGTATTTTCTCTCTGGCTGGAGATAAGTATGGAGGAAAATAAAGAATAATGGGCCTGAAAGAGAAGAAATGTGGCTTGGACTAAGGATAGAGGCAAAGAGATCAATTAAAATTGATATTGAAGAATAGTTTAAAGGCTTGAACATTATTTAAGTGGAGTGAAACAGTTCTGTAAGTAGACTAGGCCTGTAACCTACCTCCACATAAATATTGCACACACACCCCAATTTTTCTTGAGCTAAAGTTTTGGGAATGTAGTAGGTGATTAATCAATATTGTATTGATTGCTAATAGATGATAGAGGCATGTATTCTTAACCTACTATGATCTTAATGATAGAAATTGTTGGTAATTATGTTCATTGATACCACTAGTGGGCACAAATCTGTTTAAAACGTTGAGGGCTTTTAGGGGGGACAATAAATCAGTAGAACTAACTTGATGTCATTTTATTGTACTTTCTACATGTGATTTGTAGCAGAGATAACATGTCACTTTTTGATTCAGGGATTACATAATTTCTTGTGACCAGTATCTCATCCGTGTTCTTGTCAGAAGTGGTCAGAACAAACCATCTATAGCAATTAAGAACATTTAGAGGGAAGGATACAGATACTTTGCAGAATATCCTATGGAAAGGGCCTTAGACATATTCTTCATTGTGCTAGAGGGCAGAATTAAAACCACTGAACAGAATTTCCTAACAATTAAAACTAACAATGGAATAAGGTATTATGTAAAATAGTGAGCTGCCCAACATTACAAGTATACAATTGGAAGCTAGATAAACACCTGACACTTTTGAGGATAATGCCATAAATCTACTTCCTTTAACTCTTAATACTGTTAGTGTAACAGCTAAGTACCATTAGTGAAAAACCTTCATTCAACAGCTGTTTTTATGTTACTGTTTTTTGTTTGGAACAATGGTTTTGCTTGGATTACCTAGATGGGTGACGCTGAGAAGGACTGGTCACATTGTTCCATTCTATCAGTTTATGTTAGAAATAAAACTAATTCATGGTAGATTATATAAAATATACAAGTCTGAAGCATGCAGTCATGTTTACAATATGGATTCCCCTTTTGTGCATCAGCTGAGAAAATGGGTTTATTTTCACATTCTGTTTAGATGGAAATGGATGACCTTAGACCTACAGTGAAAATCTTGAATGTGGTCTAGTGAATTGCCCTATTTTCTGCCTTAAAACTCCATTAGTTTGAGAAATTCTGTGGTTCCACTGCAAAATGGCTCAGATGGCTCTGGTACAGGATCACGTAATGTTGTGTTATTTAATGACTTCAAAGACATCAGGCATTCAGTTTTCTTGCCAACTCACTAACCCTCTTCTTTGTAATGATATTGATAAAAGGTATAGCAGATGCACAACAGCTGGCTTGTGATCTTCACCATCTCAGCCATTTCTTGGCACCATCATCAAAGTCTTTCCCTGAATACCAATCTTAATTGATGAGTTTCACAATCCCAGGGTTTTAAAGTGTTCAATACATTTCCTACTTATATAATTTCAACTTAAACAATTCTATACAATGAGTCATGGATGGTTAGATACTTAGAGCTTAGCATTCCTTTATTTTTTATGAGTATAACTTACAGGCTCTAGAATTCTTTCCTAATTAGTTAGCTTACAAAAAGATATTTCTTCCCAAGTTTTATCCTAGAGTATAATTTTTATGGTTAAGTTGTAAAACCTTTGAAAATAGGAGTTTATAGTAGAAAGTGACAAATCCAAGCTGCAGTTCAACCATCTGCCTTTAATAAATACATGTACTTTTGCTCCCTGTAAACCCTGACATTTCTTTCATGACCCAAGATCAATTTTTTAAAAATTGTATCAAAGAGCTATGGAAAGCAGATATTAATGAGGGCAATGTAACTCTAAGTAACAGTTCTATATCTTACTCCTGACTACCAACAGACTTCCTTAATAATAATGTCAATTATCTTAATTAACAATTCTCACAAATCTGAGACATCAGTTGGCCATTCAGAACCATGGACAGCAATATACCCTGTTCTCCATCAAAAGGTTAACTTTCTTGACTACACATGGCAAAATAGGATATTGAGAGTTTCGCATGACAATCACATACATTTATCTTAATTCTCGGGTGCCATCTGCTTTGTATGTGCCTTCAGGATTTCAAAACTCAATGAAGACTGATGATGACATTATCTAGGCGACATGAAGCCTTCAGGCAGCTAGGGGACAATGGCATCTTTCAGACAGTTATAACCTAGATTTAACAATCAATCATATTATTGGTTTCATTGACAATGACTTTCTCTGAGCACTAACTTCTATTTTTTTTGCATTGTAGAATAAGGATCCAGTTATTGGGGTTCCTGGGGAGAACTATATTAAGTGAGAGGTTTATTCTGCTTGGATACAGTAGGGAGAAATAGTTATCAATAAGATAGAAATTATTGGGAAAGTAGTAGTTTTCAGTTCAGAGTAAGGAAGAATTTCCTAACAAGTATCTCTTTGTATAAATTGAGGGAAACAAATATTTTGAATCTAAGAGTTCTAAGTAACAATATACAAAGCCAATCAGGTATCTGCAATAGTTCAGCAATAATGTAGTAAGTTCCTGACAATGGAAGAACCATCAGTTTATCTAACAATGGTAAATCAGTGCAGTCAGAAAATGGAGTCAAAGATCCTATCCCAGTCAGAGTGGGGCAGGTATATGAGAACAGTGAGAGTGAGAGGGGGGAAGAGTAGGAGGGAAAGACAGAAGGAAGAAGGGAGGGAGGGAAGCAGGGAAAAAGGGAGAGTGAGGGTTCCTCCAACACCAGGCAGGTAGATATGATAAAATCAAGGGAAACTAATATAAGCTCAGATGTATTGACAACAGAATGAGGAGATGATTCAAATGATCATGATGCTCAATATTGATAACAGAAACAATAAAAAAAATGTGATTCAATCAATTCAGAAAAAAAAGATAAGGATGGGGTTGTTCAGCAGTTTTCAGTCATGTCTAATTCTTCTTGACTTTATTTGGGGTTCCATGGCAAAGATCCGCAGTAGTTTTCCATTTTCTTCTCAGCCCATTTTATAGATGAGAAAACTAAGGCAAATTATTTGACTTGACAGCTAATAAGCTTCTGAGACCAAATTTCAACTCAGTTCTTTCTGATTCCATGCTCAGTATTCTATCCACAGTACCATCCAAATCATGTGCCTAAAATCCAAAACATGCCTAAAAAATGAGATGTGTAATGTTTCAGAACTGAAAGAGCTCCTGCCGTGCAACAAATCTTTCTATGTGGCTATTATTTGAAAAATTTCCTCTAAAAATGGTAAAGTCATTGTGAAACTCAAATAACCAATAAACTTGCCAATCCAAAACCTTAATGGAGGAATGAAAAAAAATTAAGAAATTATTCTGAAGAATTCTATTTGTATTAAATAAAATGTCAAAATGCCATAAAAAGGAAAAGGAAATCAGCATAAGAAAATGCTAACTTTAGAAAAGATGAAAATGGATCTTGCTACAACTGAACTCTTTTTGTATTTCATTTCTCCCAATTGGTCTCTAAGTGGTCTGTGAAGCTGGTAAATGGAATAGTGGAAAACATAATAAGAGAACAGCAAAGGTTGAAAAATCCTTCACCAGACTCTAGTTCAACCTGAACCTCAACATGGATTCCCTCTACAATGTTCATGACAAGTAGTCACCCTGCTTCCACTTAAAGTAACTGGATAGGGAATTTACTTCTTCTACATGTTAGATTGATATAAATTCTTAGGAAACTGTTTCTTACACTGAATTGAAATCTGTCCCTTATAATTGACAGTGATTTTTCTTGGTTCTATTCTCTGGTTCTTCCTTTCACATAACAGCCTTTCAACCATTTGAAAGTAGCCATTATGGCTCTACCTCAGTATTTTTTTTGGTTTTTGTTTTTTGTTTTATTGTCCAAGCTAAACATGCATAGTTTCTTCGATTGAATCTTTAGTGGTATGGCTCCTATTTCTTCAGCATTCAGAATGTTCTTTTCTGAAGAGATTTTCCTTACAATATATTCTTCTGAACTAGACACAATACTTCAAAAATGTTCTGCTTAGGGGACAAAATATTAGGATAATCATCATCATGGTTCTCTGTACTATGCCTCTTAATGAAACTTGGAATAGCACTGGGTATTTATTTTTGTCTTTGTTTTTGTCAGTAAATAAGCATTTATCAAGCACCTATTCTGTGCCAGGCATATACTAAGCACTAGGACTAAAAATAAAAAGAAAAGACAGTCCCTGCTCTCTAGGAGCCTACATTCTAATGGGAGAGACAAAGGAAACAACTATATATAAGTTATATAGTGATAAATCAGGTGATCAGTAGATGAAGGGGATTGACATTAAGGGTGATTGAGAAAGATTTCCTGTAAAAAATGAAATATTATCTCAAATTAGAAGGAAGTCAGAGAAGCCAGGAAATAGAGATGAAGAAGCAGAGCATCCCAGAAATGGGGGATATCCAGTGAAAATGACAAGAGTTGCCAGATGGAAAGTATCCTTCAAAGAACAAGGAGACCAGTATCTTTGGATTACAGGGTAAAAGGGGGTGGAGTATGAAGAATAAGATTAAATGTATATTTGTGTGATGTGTTTGTTAATTCATATTGAGCTTTTTTTTTTTTTCTGAGACAACTGGGGTTAAGTGAAATGACTTGTTCAGAATCATATACAGGAAGTATGGTGTCTGAGGCCAGATTTGAAGTCAATTCTCTTAATTTCAGGGCCAATGCTCTACCCAGTGCTTCTCATATTGATCTTATGAAGCTCCTATGGACATTTTCAAATTAGTTGTTCTTTAGCTCCTTCAAAATTCTCTACTTTTTGACTAATTTTTAAAACCCAAGTATAGGACTTTATATCACTTTCTAACAAATAACTTATTAGGCATAACCTGTTAATTAAAATGTCAAGATTTTCTTTTTTCTTTTTTTTTTTTTGGAGGCAAGAATACTTAGGTTTATTTTTTTTTTAATTTAATAGCCTTTTATTTATAGGTTATATGCATGGGTAACTTTACAGCATTAACAATTGCCAAACCTCTTGTTCCAATTTTTCACCTCTTACCCTCCACCCTCTCCCCCAGATGGCAGGATGAACAGTAGATGTTAAATACATTAAAATATAAATTAGATACACAATAAGTATACATGACCAAAATGTTATTTTGCTGTGCAAAAAGAATCAGACTCTGAAATATTGTACAATTAGCTTGTGAAGGAAATCAAAAATGCAGGTGGGCATAAATATAGGGATTGGGAATTCAATGTAATGGTTTTTAGTCATCACCCAGAGTTCTTTCTCTGGGCGTAGCTGGTTCAGTTCATTATTGCTCCAATGGAAATGATTTGGATGATCTCATTGCTGAGGATGGCCAGGTCCATCAGAACTGGTCATCATATAGTATTATTGTTGAAGTATATAATGATCTCTTGGTCCTGCTCATTTCACTCAGCATCAGTTCGTGTAAGTCTCTCCAGGCCTTTCTGAAATCATCCTGTTGGTCATTTCTTACAGAACAGTAATATTCCATAATATTCATATACCACAATTTATTCAGCCATTCTCCAATTGATGGGCATCCATTCAGTTTCCAGTTTCTAGCCACTACAAAAAGGGCTGCCACAAATATTTGTGCACATACAGGTCCCTTTCCCTTCTTTATAATCTCTTTGGGATATAAGCCCAGTAGTAACACTGCTGGATCAAAGGGTATGCACAGTTTGATAATTTTTGAAAAATGCCAAGATTTTCAATATCTTGAATATCATCCAGTATGTCAATTATTCCTCCTAGTTCTGTGCCATCTGCAAATTTAGTTTATCTGACATCTATTTCTCTATCCATGACACTGATTAAAAATATTGAAGAGGGGGCAGCTAAGTGGCACAATGGATGGAGCACCAGGCCTGAAGTCAGGAAGATCTGAGTTCAAATCTGACCTCAGACACTTAATATTTCCTAGCTGTGTGACCCAGGGCAAGTCACTTAACCCCAATTGCCTCAGCTAAAAAAAAAAAGAAAGAAAGAAAAAAGGAAAACAAAAGAAAGAAAGAAAAGAAATTCAGGTTTAGTCTTTTCCTGATTTAACATCCAAGTAGGATGTTAATGAAGGACATCTTTATCAATGGAGGACACTTCAAGCTCAGCACTTCTAAGATGGAAGCTTCTGGAAAGTAGAAATTGTTTCATTATTTGTATTTCTATATCCAGATCTTAGCACTGTTCCTAGCACACAATAGGTGTTTAATAAATATTTGTTATTGATTTTTGAACTTAATAACACCTGGTTCCCTTCTTTACTTTCCTATATCTCTTAATAGCACCACTCTTGCCTCAGTTACAAATGTCATTCTTGGGGTACAGTCAAATCAAGTCAACAAGCATTTATTAATCACCTACATTGTACCAGGAGTTGTGCGATGCATTTGAAAAACAAAGAAAAATGAAGCAATTCCTACTTTTCAATTTACAATGCAATAGGGTATGGGGAGGCAATATACAACAGTTGTGTATAAATAAGACATATAGAGGATACATTAGAGATAATCTCAAAGGGAAGGCATGAGTGTAAAGGGGAGCTAGGAAAGATTTCTTGCATGAGATGGGATTTTAGCAGAGTTGTGAAGGAAGTTGGGGAATTTGAGAGGGGAAAATAAGAGAGAGAGCACTCTAGCCATGGAGACAGCCAGTGGAAATTTCTGGAGATGGGGGGGAAGTACCTTCTTCAGGGAACATCAAAGGAGTCAGTATCACTAGATTGTAAGGTAGTGAAGGGAGCAAAATATGATAAAGTAGAGAAGGGGGTAAAGTATAAGAAGACTGGAAAAGTAGAAAGTGGTCAAGTTCTGATGTAATGGGCTGAGGTTTGAGTTGATGCACTGAGGTCCCAAGTATGTGAAGCTAAATAGTAATTGGGCTATACTCTATTAATATACATGATTGGATAAAGAATGGTCCCTGCCCACTCTCCGTGCAGGCCCTGATGTGTTGTATAGGAAATGATGATTTTGGTGGGTGGAGGCAGAGAGAAAGATAGGAAGAGAAGTTGGGAGAGATTGGGCCTGGGTTCGAGACTCCGAGCTGCTGGTTGTGTGGCTGCTGGTCGAGCTAGCTTCTTGACTCAGCTGCACACATTGCTATCGCCGATTCTCTTCCACCTCCGATCCTTCTTCACTGAGAATAAAGACTGACGATTTTCCCCTAACCTGAATTCCTGACTCCTGCTGATTTAAAAATACACGATCTTCACATTTGGCGCCCAACGGTGGGAACCAAGGACTGAAGAAGTCTCCGGTGACCAGGAACTTGGGTGAGTATTGTTAATAGACAAATAAGGAACTTATTTTCTTAAAAACTAAACCAGTAATCTTTTTTTGGCTAAAATGGGACAAATGCTAGCTTCATCCCCGCCCCCAACCCCACCCAAGAGTGGTGCTATAGAAAGCATGCTTAAGCTGATAGAAATACATGGGTTACTTATAACTTGGGAACAGGTAGCGAGATTTGTGGGTACATTAAACTGCATCTCCCCTTGGTTCGTAGAGGAGGAGCAGATCTCTCGAGATAACTGGTCCCTGGTTGGACAAGAGATGTCCATGCATTTCAGAGAATATGGTCCTCATTCAATTTCCATCGAGGCATTTTATTTATACAATATAATTCAGTTAGCACTAAGAAACCCTATCCCTAGAAGAAAGAAAAAACCAGTGGCTCCTTCTACTCCTTCTCAAATTAGCCATGATATTAAGGAGGAAGACAATGAAGAGATTAATGACCATATCCCCACAGGGCATGGAGACTTAAGTGAGCAAGGGTGTGGTGACTTTCCACCTCAGGAGGCAGCTTCAGCCCCACCCCAGGAGCAAGTGATTGACTCTCCTCCACCAACTCCACCCTCCGGGATGGAGGGAGGAGGGGCAGTGGGGGGGGCAGTGACAGCACCAATCATGAGCAGACTGCAAGAGGACTTAATGAAGGCCAAAGAAAAGGGCGTAGACATCCGGGAGCTTCAGCCACTTATCTGTCCTGTAATTTCCCAGTTTAATGCCTCTGGTCAACAAAGTCGAAGATACGCCCCTTTTAACGTAGAAATCATTAAAGATCTTAAAAAGGCTTGCACTCTTTATGGGGCTACATCAGCTTATGTTAAGATGCTGTTACAGAATTTGGCTTTTGAAATCTTGACTCCTGATGACTGGAAATCTATCTGAGGCAGAAACCGGAGAAATTACTTTTCCAAGGTCACACAATTTTAAAGTAAGCCTCTAATTCTTAACTTCTATTAGGAAAAGTAGGAAAAGGAAGTTTCTCAGGCCAAAGAGAATGTCCATGAACCAATGCTTTTGGAAAACTCCTTGCAAAGTCAGATCAGTGTGTATTAACACATCATCACAGCAACTGCATGCCCACAGGGATGTGCCTGTGTATACCTGCTTAGTGCCCCTCCATCCATACCTACTCCCATTCTCTCTTCCCTCTCCCCATGTTTAGCTCATCTCCATCTGCTTGTTGTGGCATCCCTCGCTAAATTACTTTCTCTCTCCCAGATTGTGGAGCCAGGCCCCAGTACAGGTCCCTTCCCTCCCCTGCCAGTCCAAGGGGCTTTGAGAATGGCTTGGATTTGCATAACTTGAAGTCAGTCTCTATATATTTTAGAAAGGAGGCCTTTATCAGAGCCCTTGAATGTAAATTTTTTCCCCCAGTTTATCGCTCCCCTTCTAATCTTGTCTTCATTGGTTTTGTTTTCTACTGATTTTCTATCTTGAACATCCACCTGTCAATTGAGCATCTCCAGCTAGATATTTTCTTTCTTTCTTTTTAATTTTTTTTGTGTTTGAGGCAATTGAAGTGAAGTGGCTTGCCCAGGACCCACAGCATCTGAGGCTGAACTCCAGGTCCTTTCTGGATCTCTCAGGGCCAGTGCTCTCTCCACTGTGTCATCCCATAGATCTTTTAACTCAATATCTCCAAAATTAATCTCACTATTCCTCTCTCTCCTCCCAATCCCTCTTCTCTTTCACCATTTCCCTATTAGTTTTAAGATTACTCCCAGTTACCCATACTAAAAGCCAGATGTCATCCTTGACTCACCCCCTCTATCATCCTTCCCCTGTCCAATCTTATTGCCAAGGTCTGCTCAAGTCCACCTTCCTAACACTTCAAGAATCTCCTCCCTCTTCTTCCTCCTTCCAATTCTTTTCTGATACTACATTATTTGAACATTACAATAGCCTGCTTGTTTGTCTCTTGCTGTGTCTCTCCCCGCATAGCTCCATCTGCCAATCGCTATCAAAATGAACTTCCTGGAAGTGTAGTGTTCTTGATCATGTCACCTCTGATCCAGTTCCAGTAGCTTCCCAGCACCTCCAAGATCATAGAAAGACTTCTATTTGGCTTCTAAAACCCTCCATCACTTCCCACCATTTTGTCTGCTTACACTCTGACTCTCCTTGCCATTTTTCTCCTATTTAGTGACACCTTCGTCCTGTTCCTTGAGCAAGAAAACCATTTCTGGACTCTGGTATTTTCACTGGAATATTTCCTCTTCTTTTATTTCTGCCTTCCTGAATTTCCTCAGTTCTCACTAAAACTGTCATTTCTTGAAGCCCAAAGTGCCTGTCGCCATCCCATTGAAATTCCTAGCTCTTTCTCTGTCAATTATTTCTAATTATCCCGTATTTGCTTATTTGTACATAGCTGCTTTTATACATTACCTGCCTATTATTGATTAAAAGCTATTTTGAGAACAATTTTGAGTGAATAAGTAATTTTGACTATTATAAATAACCAAATGAACTCCAAAGGTCATATAAAGGAAGACATTATCTCTGCATCCAGAAAAATAACTGATATATAGATGTATAGGATGATTTTACATGTATTAATATGTTTGCATCTAATGTAACCCTCTTTAGGGTGGGAAGAGGAAAGAAAAAAAAGGGGGAGAAAGAAATGTACATGGAAAAGTTATTATATACTAGTTGTATATACACCCCCAAAAAAAAAAAAAAAAAAAAAGATTGTGACCTACTTGAGGGTAAGGGTCAAGTCTTTTCTTTTGTATCCCTAGCACTTAGCACAATGCCAGCTTATTAAATGTTTATTGACAGTCTGACTAAAATGTTGAATTAGTTCACATTCAGTTGGGATGAGTATAGAAGGACAGGACAGAAGACAGTTTTTGTTCTGGAATACTGACTCTTAGGTAGAGAGGTTCCAACTAACAGTGACAGCCGGAAGAGGGTTGTGGTCCCTTTAAGAACTAGTCCTTTTCACTTTAATTCATTTCTTTCTGGTTCCCAGTCCCTCCTAACTGATGCATTTTCAGTCCAGGGAAGCGTAGGGCCTTTGATTCACAAACTCTGGTCAGGAAGCACCCCTTGAATTCCTAGAGACCCTGGGCTTGTCCCAGCCCCCATTCTGATGATTTTGCCTCTCAACCCCACTGAACAAATTCTAGCCCTTGCTGAAATCCACAATCCTGGGACTGCACCTAGGGCCCCCTTTTGTGAAGCAATTCCCCATTATAAAGAGCCAGGCTGGAGTCCTCTCCTTGCAGAGATTCCAAACATGGCAGCCTTATGCTTGGCAACCCAAGGAGCCTCTGCCCTCTGGAATATGGTTTCCAGTGCAAACTTCTCTTTACTCTTAACTAGACTTTAACCTTACTTCCAGTCCCCATAATAAACCTCTTTTATCAATCCAGGTTTTCAGGCTTGTAAATTCCTTCACAGAGAACCTGCGCACTGCCAGAAGGGAGTCCCCAAAACTCCCTACCCTTGTGCCAAATCCCAAAGGAGTGCAGGGGAGCCAGATTTCTCCATTTGGTTCCCTGAACCCTGAACCTGCCACTAGACCTTATCATTTAACCTTGACCATCAGAAACCCTAATCTTCATACTTTGTCCTCAACCAAACCCCTTCACAGTGACTGGGAATGAGTGGGTGGAGGTGAGAAAGAAGGACAAAATTCTTTTTCTTAGTTGAAGACAGAAAAACTTTATTAGATAGAAAACCAAACACTAGTGCTGAGGCGCCAGGACTAGGCATAAAGGAGCCCCTAGCCCAGGAGAGACTTTGGCGTTTGAAAACTACAAAGGGGAAGCATGAAGAGGGAGTCAGGAAAGGCCAGGGCACAGAAGCCCAGTATTTCCCTGGTACAATTGATTGCAAGGCTGTTTGGGGGCCAACTTGGGTGCAATAGCCCAGCCAAGTCAGGCAGTGGACACCAGCAAAGGCTTCTGGGAGTAGGCAGGACTCTGGCCACTGGATGCTCCTGACTGGCTGCTTTCAGCAAACGGCCTCACTCCCTGTCCAGGGCCCCTGCCTCCTGTTTGGGGTCCAGCCCTTGCAGCTGGGTCAGGGTATGGCCTTGGTGAAGGTTGGAGTATCTGCACAAAGCAGATTTCATGATCTTCTTGACAGAAAAGCTCAGGGGCTCCTCATTAGGGCACCAGCCCTTCTGAAGGCCTGGGACTGCTGGAGGCACAGCTTCAGCTTCTGGGCCACCTGTACCATGCTCTGAATCTTCCAGTTGGTGTGGAGGTGGGAAGTCTGCTGCTGTGGAGGGAGGCAGCTCCGGCAGAAGGTGTCCCCAGAATCCTCTGTGACAGGGTCCCTGAAGTAGTCCTTGCAGATCGCGCAGGTCAGGAGATCCTGTAGGCCTCTGGACAGGCTCTGGTCACTTTTGACTCCTTCCACCACAAGAGTGTCCCTGTTCTCCATGTTCTCCCCAAAGGCTGAGTCCCTCAGCTCTAGGGCGCCGCTTCTGCTGGCTGGGTCTGCCCAGGAAGCCCCTCCCAGCTTCTGGGCTCCCTCTCTCACATTTATATCAGTCTTTATCCCTCCCTCTCTGAGGGGACAGATTCTCACCTGTGGAAGTGTCAACTCAAGGAAATAACACCTTTCCTGAGGATTAAAGTAGGATGCTTAACCAAAGTACTTACTAGTGGGTTTTTTTTTTTACCCACCCCACCCACTACTTTATCTTTTTCACCCCTCCCCCCCTCTTTTTACCCATCTCACCCACTATACTGGAATAAAATTCTTCAGACACAAAAGGAAATAATCCCAAAGAGGAGAAAAATAGGAGTTTCATAATAGGCATGAAAAGGGAATTCACAAACCAATACAGATTTCTTGAATATTTTATTTATTTCTCAATTACATATATGAAAACAATTTTTCTTTTCTTTTTTATTATAACTTTTTTATTGGATTGGTGAACCCATGCCATGCACTTTGTTACAACATTATCCCTTGCACTCACTACTGTTCTGATCTTTAACCTCTCTCTTTCCATCCCGTCCCCCAGATGGCAAGCAGTCCTATACATGTTAAATAAGATTTCACAGTACATATCCTATATATGCAATGTATGTGTGCAGAACCAAACAGTTCTCTTTATTGCACAGGAAGAATTGATTCAGAAGGTAAAAATAACCCGGGAAGAAAAACAAAAACCCAAACAGTTTAACATTCATTTCCCAGTGTTCTTTCTCTGGGTGTGTCTGATTCTGTCCATCATTGATCAATTGAAACTGAGTTAGATCTTTTCTTTGTCAAAGAAATCCACTTCCATCAGAATACATCCTCATACAATATTGTTGTTGAAGTATATAATGATCTCCTGGTTCTGCTCATTTCACTCAGCATCAGTTCATGTAACTCTCTCCAAGCCTCCCTGTATTCTCCTCTGCTGGTCATTTACAGCACAAAAGTCCATAACATTCATATACCACAATTTACCCAACCATTCTCCAATTGATATGTATCCACTCAGTTTCCAGTTTCTGGACACTACAAAGAGACTTTCCACAAACATTTTGGCACATACAGGTTCCTTTTCCTTCTTTAAGATCTCTTTGAGATATAGGCCTGGTAGTAACACTGCTGGATCAAAGGGTATGCACAGTTTGATAACTTTTTGATCATATAGTTCCAGATTGCTCTCCAGAATGGTTGGATCCGTTCACAGTTCCACCAACAATGCATCAGTGTCCCAGTTTTCCCAGCATCTTCTCCAACATTCATCATTATCTTTTCCTGTCATTCTAACCAGTCTGACAGGTGTGTAGTGGTATCTCAGAGTTGCCTCAATTTGCATTTCTCTGATCAATAGTTGTTAGAATCCTAGTGTTAACTCAACTTGAAACAAGGTGATAACTCAAGGGAGATTGTGAACTCTCAATGGAATTGCCACAATGCCTATTGGTTCACACCTTAGAGTGAATCCTACAAATGATAAGTCAGTTGTTTCCATCTTCATAAAAAATTCGTTCATATCCTCGATCATTTATCAGCTGGAGAATGGCTTGATTTGCATAAATTTGAGCTGCCCTATATTATTTTGTGAAAGGAGGCCTTTATCAGGAGCCCTTGAATGTACTCAGTTTATCGCTCCCCTTCTAATCTTGTCTTCATTGGTTTTGTTTTCTACTGATTTTCTATCTTGAACATCCACCTGTCAATGGAGCATCTCCAGCTAGATATTTTCTTTCTTTCTTTTTAATTTTTTTGTGTTTGAGGCAATTAAAGTGAAGTGGCTTGCCCAGGATCACACAGCTATTATGTTGGGGCATCTGAGGTTGAACCTAGGTCCTTCTTGACTTCAGGGCCAGTGTTTCCATCCACTGTGCCATCCCATAGATCTTTTAACTCAATATCTTCTTAAACTGACCCCACTATTCCCTCTCTCTCCTCCAACCTTTCACCTATTTCTATACGGATTACTTCTCCCAGCATCCGAGTACTCCGTGCCAGATATGTCATCCTTGACTCCTCACTCTCTATCCTCCTATCCACCTATTGCTGTCTCCAAGTCCACTTTCCTAACAGTTCTGCTTCTCCCTGTTTCCTCCTCCTCTTCCCCATCTCTTCTCTGATACCACATTACCGTCTCTCTGCTGCAGTCTTCCTGCTAGCACATCTGCCAATCAGCTTATCAAAATGAACTTCTTCAGTGCAGTTCGACTGCGTCACCTTGATCCAGTTCCAGCTTCCCTGTGCACCTCCTAAGATCAAAGAATTCCACTTTGCCTCTAAAGCCTCCATCACTTCCCCACCATTTTGTCTGCTTATATTCTGCCTCTCCTTGCCCTTTTTCTCGTATTTAGTGACACCTGTGTCCTATTCCTTGAGCAACAAAAATCCATTTCTAGACTCGGGTATTTTCACTGACTGTCCATGCGTGGAACATTCTCCTTCCTCATCTCTGCCTTCCTGATTTCCTTCAGTTCTCACTTAAATTCCTACTATTTCTTGAGCCCAAAGGCTTGCTCATCCCATTGAATTCTAGCTCTTTCTCTCTGTCAATTATTTCTAATTATCCTGGATATAGCTTATTTGTACATAGTTGTTTTATACATTATATGCCCATTAGATTGCAAGATTATTTTGAGAACAATTTTGAGTGAATAAGTAATTTTGACTATTATAAATACCCAAATGAACTCCAAAGGTCATATAAAGGAAGACATTATCTCTGCATCCAGAAAAAGAACTGATATATAGATGTAGAGAATAATTTTACATATATTAATATGTAGCATTTAATGAAACCCTCTCTAGGGTGGGGGTAGGAAAGAAAAAAGAGGGGAAAAGAAATGTACATGGAAAAGTTATTATATAATTATCTGTATATAATACCAAAAAAAAAAAAAAGATTGTGACCTACTTGAGGGTAAAGATTGTTTTCTTTTGTTTTTCTTTGTATCCCTAGCACTTAGCACAATGCCAGCTTATTAAATGTTTATTGACAGTCTGACTAAAATGTTGAATTAGTTCATGTTTAGTTGGGATGAGTATAGAAGGACAGGACAGAAGACAGTTTTTGTTCTGGAATAGCTTGACTTCTAGGTGGAGAAACTGAACTAACAGTGACAGTTGAAGCAGGTTGTGGTCCCTTCAAGAAACTAGGTCTTCTTTTCCTTAAAATAATCAGCAGCATCTATTTAAAACTATCAGTAAGCATCATATTTAATGAAGACAAACTGCAACCATTCCCAATAAGATCTGGAGTGAAACAAGGTTGCCCACTATCACCATTACTATTTAATATTGTATTGTAGCTAGCTTCTAAAATAAGAGCTGAGAAGTATATCAAAGGAATAAGAATAGGCAATGAGGAAACCAAATTATCACTCTTGCTGACGAGATATGGTATACTTAGAGAACCCCAGAGATTCTACTAAAAGTTATGAGAAATAATCCACAACCTTAGCAAAGCTGTTGGCTATAAATAAACTCCCACATAGTCATCATTTTTATATATCACTAACAAAATCCAACAGTCATAGCGAGGAATTCCATTTAAAGTAACTACTGATAACATAAAAAATATTTAGAATCTATCTGCCAAGCTAACTGTAAACCCTTTATGGAGCAAAATTACAGACCACTTTTCACACCACTAAGCCCGGATCTCACCAAATTGGAAAAATACTAAATGCTCTTGGATGGGGTGAGTAAATATAATAAAGATGATACTATTACCCAAACTAATCTATTTATTTAGCGCTATACCAATCAGACTCCCAAAAAAAGTTATTTTAATGACTTAGAAAAATAACAAACAAAAATTCATATGGAAAACAAGTGTCATCAAGAATTTCAAGGGAATTAATGAAAAAAAAAAAAAATCAAATGAAGGTGGCTTCAGGATACCAGATCTAAAATTATATTATAGAGCAGCAGTTACCAAAACCATTTGGTATTGGCTAAGGAATATTTCAGTTGGATCAGTAGAATAGGGTTAGGTTCAAGGGACAAAACAGTCAACAACTATAGCAACCTAGTCTTTGACAAAACTCCAAAGACCAAGCTTGGATAAGAACTTACTGTTTGACAAAATTGCTGGGAAAATTGGAAACTAATATGGCAGAAACTAGGCATTGATCCACACTCCTAACACCACATACACCAAGATAAAGTCAAAAATGGGTTCATGACCTAGGCATAAAAGAATGAAATGGTTAATAAATTAGAGGAACACAGGAGTTTACCTCTCAGACCTGTGGAAGGGAAGGACTTTATGACCAAAGAAGAACTAGAGGATCATTGATCACAAAATAGAAAATTTTGACTATACAAATTGAAAAGTTTTGTACAAACAAAACCAATGCATAAGATTAGAAGGGAACAATGAAACCGGGGAAAATATTTTACAGTCAAAGGCCCCATTAAAGGCCCTATTTCCAAAATATATAGAGAATTAACTCTAATTTATAAAAAAATCAAGCCATTCTCCAATTGAAATCTGGTCAAAGGATACAACAGACAATTCTCAGATAAAGAAGTAGAAACTATTTCTAGTCATAAGAAAAGATGCTCCAAGTCAGCTGGCTTAACCGTGAGAAATTCAAATTAAGACAACTCTAAGATGTACCACTGCGCACCTTCAACAGATTGGCTAAGATGACAGGAAAAACAATTGATGATTGTTGAGGGGGACAAGGGAAAACTGGGACACTGATGCATTGTTGGTGGAGAGTTGTGAACGAATCCAACCATTCTGGAGAGCAGTTTGGAACTATGCTCAAAACGTTATGAAACTGTGCATACCCTTTGATCCATTGTAATGGGCTGAGGTTTGAGTTGATGCACTGAGGTCCCAAGTACATGAGGCTAAATAGTATCAGCTATACTCTATTAATATACATGATTGGATAAAGAATGGTCCCTCCTGCCCATTTCTGTGCAAGTCCTGATGTGTTGTACAGGAAATGACTATTTTGGTGTGGGTGGAGGCAGAGAAAGAACAGGAAAGAAGCCTGGCGAGATTTCAGCTGGGACCTTCTCCCAGCCAAGCTGGTCTGTGGCTGCTGGTCAGCCAGCTTCTTGACTCAGCTGCACACATTGCTATCGCCGCATTCTCTTCCACCTCTGATCCTTCTTCACTGACACAAAGACTGGACGATTTTCCCTAACCTGAATTCTGGACTCCCTGCTGATTTAAAAAATACTACTTGGCCTCAAGCATTTGGCTTCCAACGGTGGGGAACCAAGGTGAAGAAGTCTCCGCTGACCAGGAACTTGGGTGAGTATTGTTAATAGACAAACAGGGAACTTCTTAAAAACTAAAACAAGTAATCTTTTTTTTTTTGGCTAAAATGGGACAAATGCTACAAAGACTCTCCATCCCCGCCCCCAACCACTTCGCCAACCCTTCAACCCCAATCTAATGAAAGTGGTGCTATAGAAAGCATGCTATTGTGACGTTTGGATGATTCAAAATGGGACACTCATTGAAAGTGGTATCATTGGAATGCAGCAGCATCGTTTTATTTGTTCAAACTTCATACAAGCATGCCTCTCAATAGTGGAAAACCACCATTACAGAGCAATGAGAAAGAAGGAAAAGAGGGCCCGGCAGGACAAGGTATTCTTTCAAGAATTCAACAAATTCTGAAAATTATGGTTCCTAGAACATTTTGTAAAGAGACAGGTTATTTGGTACTCATTGCTATAATGCTGGTATCTTGAACATTAAGCTGATAGAAGGACAATATCTATAACTTGGGAACAGGTAGCTAGACTTCAAGTATGACAAACCGCATCTCCCCTTGGTTCAGAGCAGGAGCAGATCTCGAGAGATCCCTGGTTGGACAACAGATGCTCCTGCATATTACAATGAAAACGGTCCCTCATTCAATTTCCATTGAGGTATTTTTGTTTATACAATATAATTCAGTTAGCATTAAGAAACCCTATCCCTAGAAGAAGGAAAAACTCATTGCTCCCCTCAGAGTAGACAAAGAGGAGGTCTGGATATTAAGGGAGGGAAGCGCAAATGAAGAGATTAATGACCACATCCCCACAGAGCATGGGAGACTTTCAAGGAGCAAGGGTGTGGGTGACCTTCACCCTTGTGAGGCAGCCAGTCCCACCCCAGGAGCAAGTGATTGAATTTCTCCATCAACTCCCACCCTCCAGGATGGAGGGAGGAGGCAGTGGGGCAATGACAGCACCAGCACTTCCAGCATCCCCAGTATCCACTATGAGTAGATTAAGCAAGAGTGGGCTTAATGAAGGCCAAAGAAAA
This sequence comes from Sarcophilus harrisii, assembly GCF_902635505.1. Lineage (NCBI taxonomy): Eukaryota > Metazoa > Chordata > Mammalia > Dasyuromorphia > Dasyuridae > Sarcophilus > Sarcophilus harrisii. The sequence continues at coordinate 103,891,758 of NC_045429.1, forward strand.
GGGCGGGACATCAGGAGCTCCAGCCATATCTTTCCTGTACTTCCCAGTTTAATGCCTCTGGTCAACAAAGTCGAAGATACTTTTAACATAGAAATCATTAAAGACCCAGAAAAAGGCTTGCACCCCCTTTATGGGCTAAGACCAGCCATGTTAAGATGCTATTACAGAATTTGGCTTTTGAAATCTTGACTCCTAATGACTGGAATCATAGCTCGGCATGCTCTAGAACTCCGGACAAAATTACATGTGGCTTCTGAAAATAGTGAGCGCCTACTCCCCTGTCCAGGGCCCCTGCCTTGTTTGGGGCCCAGCCCTGCAGCTGGGTCAGGGTATGCCTTGGTGAAGGTTGGAGTATCTGCACACAAAGCAGATTTCCTCACAGATTCTCTGGACAGAAAAAAGCTCAGGGGCTCCTGACAGGGGCACCAGCCCTGGAAGGCCTGACCAAGTTGGAGGCACAGCTTCAGCTTCTGGGCTACCTGTACCATGCTCTGAATCTTCCAGTTGGTGTGGAGGTGGGAAGTCTGCTGCTGTGGAGGGAGGCAGCTCCGGCAGAAGGTGTCCCCAGAATCCTCTGTGACGGGGTCCCTGAAGTAGTCTTTGCAGATCGCGCAGGTCAGGAGGTCCTGTAGGCCTCTGGACAGGCTCTGGTCACTTTTGACTCCTTCCACCACAAGAGAGTGTCCCTGCCTCCATGCTCTCCAAAGTTGCTGAGCGTCCCCAGCTTCTCTTAGGGCGCTGCCTCTGCTGGCTGGGTCTGCCTCCAGGAAGGTTCCTCCTCAGCTTCTGGCTCCTCTGACATTTATATCAGTCTATCCCTCCTGAGGGACAGAGATTCTCACCTGTGGGAAGTGTCAACTCATGAAATAACACCTTCCTGAGGCTTAAAGTAGGATGCTTAACCAAAAGTACTTCTACTAGTGGTTTTTACCCATCACACCCATTACTTTATCTTTTTCACCCCTTCTACCTCTCTTTTTACCCTTCTCACCAACTATACTGGAATAAAATTCTTCAGACACAAAAGGAAATAATCCCAAAGAGGAGAAAAATAGGAGTTGCATAATAGGCATGAAAAGGGAATTCACAAACTAATACAGATTTCTTGAATATTTTTATTTATTTCTCAATTACATATGAAAACAATTTTTTCTTTTATTTTTTTATTATAACTTTTTATTGACAGAACCCATGCCAGGGTAATTGTTTACAACATTATCCCTTGCACTCACTTCTGTTCCAACTTTTCCCTTCCCTCCCTGCACCCCCTCCCCCCGCTGGCAAGCAGTCCTATACATGTTAAATATGTCACAGTATATCCTAGATATAATATATGTGTGCAGAACTGAATTGTTTTCTTGTTGCTCAGGGAGATAGGATTCAGAAGGTAAAGATAACCGGGAAAGAAAAAAAAAATGCAAACAGTTCAACAATCAATTTCCCAGTGTTCTTTCTCTGGGTGTGGCTGATTCTGTCCATCATTGACCAACTGGAACTGAGTTAGAGCTTCTCTTAGTCAAAGAAATCCACTTGCATCAGAATACATCCTCATACAGTATCATTGTTGAAGAGTACAATGATCTCCTGGTTCTGCTCATTTAACTCGGCATCAGTTCACGTAACTCTCTCCAAGCCTCCCTGTATTCCTCCTGCTGGTCATTTCTTACAGAACAATAAAATTCCATAACATTCATATACCACAATTTACCCAACCATTCTCCAATTGATGGGCATCCATTCATTTTCCAGCTTCTAGCCACTAAAAACAGGGCTGCCACAAACATTTTGGCACATACAAGTCCCTTTCCCTTCTTTAAGATCTCTTTGGGGTATAAGCCCAGTAGTAGCACTGCTGGATCAAAGGGTATGCACAGTTTGATAACTTTTTGATCATAGTTCCAGATTGCTCTCCAGAATGGTTGGATCCGTTCACAGTTCCACCAACAATGCATCAGTGTCCCAGTTTTCCCAGCATCTTCTCCAACATTCATCATTATCTTTTTCTGTCATTCTAACCAGTCTGACAGGTGTGTAGTGGTATCTCAGAGTTGCCTCAATTTGCATTTCTCTGATCAATAGTTGTTAGAATCCTAGTGTTAACTTGAAACAAGGTGATAACTCAAGGGAGATGTCAGAATCTTCAATGGAATTGCCACAATGCTTATTGGTTCACACCTTAGAGCGAATCCTTACAAATTGAAAAGTCAGTTGTTACATCTTCTTCATAAAAATTGTTCATATCCTTTGATCATTTATCAGTTGGAGAATGGCTTGGATTTGCATAAATTT